>NC_060119.1:1148795151-1149115686 GCF_021461395.2 Schistocerca americana | reverse complement strand
ACCGATGTTGCTACAAGATGTTTCACTGATTGACAGAATGGCTATGTACTTCCTACACGATGGATGTCCGGCACATAGGTCGCATGCAGTTGAAGCGGTATTGAATAGCATATTTCATGACAGGTGGATTGCTCGTTGAAGCATCATACCATGGCCCGCACGTTCAGCGGATCTGACGTCCCCGGATTTCTTTCTGTGGGGAAAGTTGAAGGATATTTGCTATCGTGATCCACCAACAATGCCTGACAACTTTCGTCAGCGTATTGTCAGTGCATGTGCGAACATTACGGAAAGCGAACTACTCGCTGTTGAGAGAAATGTCGTTACATGTATTGCCAAATGCATTGAGGTTGATGGACATCATTTTGAGCATTATTGCATTAATGTGGTATTTACAGGTAATCATGCTGTAACAGCATGCGTTCTCAGAAATGATAAGTTCACAAATGTACATGTATAACATTGGAACAACTGAAATAAAATGTTCAAACGTACCTACGTTTTGTATTTTAATTTAAAAAACCTACCTGTTACCAACTGTTCATCTAAAATTGTGAGCCATATGTTTGTGACTATTACAGCGCCATCTATCACAAAGCATAAAAGTGGTCCAACTAAAACAGTCATATTTCTTTACGTACTACATGAATATGTAATAAAAAATGGGGATTCCTATTTCAAAAAACACAGTTGATATCCATTTGACCTATGGCAGCGCCATCTAGCGGGCCAACCACAGCGCCATTTGGTTTCCCCTTTCAAGCTAGAAAAGTTTTGTTGTTGTAGTTTTTTAGTTTGTTCATTTGACATTTATTTCGTGAGATATTTGGCCCAGTCATCATCAATGGACCACCCTGTATATCACATTGTGGAAATTTTGCTTTTGTACAAGAAGGTTGATATATCATGAAATCCAACTCTAAAAGATTTTTCTGGTGGTATGAATGAAGGCATGTGAGAAGATCCTCACAAAAGTTAGTTAATTTGCGGTCTTCTGTGAGCAGATAATTCAGTCATTGATAATATGGTTTACAGCACTGTTCGTTTTTCATTCAGAGCTGGTTGCTTTAGTTTAATTCTAAACTTTTCAGAGTTCACATTTCTCATTTGCAAATTCAAGTAGTGGTGCATAATGGGTGGTATGATGTTCCAACTTCACCACTCTTTTTATCCTGTTATGTAAGAGGAACTTGTTATATTCTTTAAGACATAATTGTAATGCTTCAACAGTTCTATTCCCTGCACATCTTTTTGCCATTTGCCTCATAGGTGCATGGCTCTGTGCATATGGGAAAAGTGGGAACTGATGGTATCTTTATTTCAGATTTTACCACCACTGTTTCCACTTTCCTTGGTGGCAGCTCTAGAAGAAGGTAACACTTTCCTCATAATTTCCTACTGCTTTCATTATGCAGAGTGAATCTTACTCCAGGGGCTCATCATTACCTCTCTACCCTCCTATACAATGATAAAAAGATGTGATCATGCTTAGACTGTGGATTGGAGTGTAACACTTAAATTTCTCTCTGAAGATAGCTTCATACAACTTGAAGAATTGCCTTTTTTATGATAAACAATTACTCATTTCCCTGTCCCCGATTGGGTATTGTGCTGACAGTAAGGCAAATGATGTATCTTGAAACCTGTCTTTGAACAATCTATTTTTAAAACCTTTCCAAATACACTAGGAATAAATGCAAAATGTGCTCAGAAGATGGTTACACGAGAGCTGTAGAGTTGCTCTCTCTTTATCTCGTATTTATGGTCATACTATGCATTTTAAGGTGAAGGACTTGATTGCTAACAGTTCAAAGCCTCCCTTTTTTTTTATTCATACCACACATTTTAACAGTATGCCTGTATTTATCTGTTTTCATTTTCAAGCATTTTGCATGCTGTTGATGTTAAGTTTGTACAAATTGTCTAATACATAATGATACGTGTAATAATAAAGAAAATGGTTAAATCATGTAGAGCTGAATACATACAATGAGCATAAGTTAAAATTTTAGATCTTCCTTAACAAAATAAAAAATTTCCTGTCTGGTATAGAAAGCATCCTTTTTAAGCCAGTTTTATGGGACATTTCTGAAGCTTTTGCATGAGGTAGTATGTGCTTCTGGCAGCAGTGCATTGAATAGTTTTACTCCAAGATATGTATAGCTATTGTGACCCTTGGTTAATCTTGTAAAGGATTGGTCAGTATTTTCTTTGTCACGTGTGATAATGAAATATTGTCTTAATATTTATTTTTCTTGGTTTTCCTTTGTGTAAACTAGGCATGTAAGTATGAATAATGATGGGACTGTCATGACACCTAGTTTCTTGAAAAGCAACCTACAAGGTACAGTGTTTTTGAAAATACCCGCTACACATGTGATAGCCTTTTTCTGCCACAAAACTCTTTCTACCCCAGTGGAGCTGCCCCAAAGCAGTAAGCAGTGTGTTATGTGGTTGTGAAAAAATGCATAATAAGAGCTGAGCATCACGTTTTCACTTACAGATTCTCTAAGTTTATGAAACAGGTATATGAGCCTTTGATAATTTAGTGCGTATAGAGTCTGTGTGGAGGTTCCAACCTAATTTGGTATCCGGGAGTACACCAAGAAGTGTAACTGGTGTACAACCATTGTTGGTATTGCATAAACTAAAAACTACATTTTTGGTTTTATTTTTGTTTACAATTAATTTATTGTCTTTACTAGAAATTCTTAGATTGGATTTGCTTTGTTTCTTTAGATCCTCTGTCGTTTCCAGTTGCAATGAAAATGGTATCATCATCATCATCATCATCATCATCATACAGAACAGTTTACATGGCATTATACTAGGTAGGGCATTAATACAGATTATAAGGGTCCCATTACAGAACCTTGAGGCACGCCTCTTGGAACATCTAGGAATCCAGAGCTCATACCATTAAAGTGTACCGTCCGCTTCCTATTGTCAAGATATTATTCTATAAGGGTAAGTTCTGTATCTTGAATGCCAGAGCACCTCAGTTTATCTGTTAGAATCTGATGACTCACAGTCAGATGTTTGCTTATGTCAATCAGTAGCGCATTGTCGGATGATTTTGCTTCAAAGACACGAGTATTGTTGAAGCAACATTTTAAACAGCTTTCAGTGTAGAAGAATTTTCACTGAAGTCATACTGTGTTTGTAAGTGTACCATTGCAGGTGAAATGTTTGTAAATTTGTTGGTACATACAGTGTTCTACTATCTTCGAAAGTATTGGTACAAGAAAAATGAGACAGTAGTTATCAAAATATTTCTTGTCTCCTTTTTTACGTATACAGATAACTACCGTTATCTTTAAACAAGCTGGAAAAGAACAGCCCATATAAACACATTTTATTAGTACACAGAGTGGTTGTAATATAATGTCCGCTATCTTTTTTAATAACAAAATATGACCGCCCATACAAGTCTTCTGATTTTGCCAGAGCTACTTCAATTCCAGGGACAGCAATTTGTACCCAGTTGACTGAGGATGTTGCAGGTTTGTCATAAGATATGAATAACTTTGTCTTTTGTAAATGGTTATTAGTGCCTGATTCATAGTAGTTGTTGTGTTGAGCTGAGTGTCTGTTGTTGCCGGAATCAATAAAGATTTTATTCATTTCATCGGATGTGATATTGGTATTATCACAAAAGGTTCTCTTGGTATTGCCCAGTTCTTCGATAATTCTCCAGGCAGCATTGAATTTATTTGTTTTGTGGTTGCTGAATATAGTTATCATTTGTTTCTGTTTTATAATTTCTGATCTATACCTATTCTTTAGTTGAAGACACTGAAGTCTATCTTTTTCACTGGTCATTGATATGTTATAGAGACTGATGACCTGCGTTCTTTATTTTTTGAGGCCAGGTATGAAGCATCAATGTAAACTTCTATGATTACTTGTGTTTGGTAACCTCTGGTCCCCTTTAGGACAGCACTTATTGAACATATTGAAACAAGATTGACAAAGCTGTCAAAAGGTTCATCAACATTTGTGAATGAGACAGGAAGTTGGACCATTACATCATACACAGTTGTGACTTGAAAGTGTGGATATTAGTGTCATTAACAAGTCTAACATACCTGAGTTGTTCACATTGTGGGATTTTTGTCAACAATTTTAACCAAATCCCTTCGTGATATGATGGGCACATGGTACAAAAAGCCCAGTTTCACACATATTTATTTCTACGTTTGTTGGCTTGTTATTTGTGTGCAAAACATATTGTGAAATCCGAGGACATTTAGCAAGTGTTGCTTTGTGGTTGTAACCCTAACGCTAGTGTTAATATCCCCAAAGATTACAATGTTATGTTGACTGTATTTTTACAAATGATGTTGCAAATATCCTAGAGCCAGTTGTTTGTTTCTTTGGAGCAGTCTCCAATCTAACAAAGGTACCATATCAAAGGATAATTTAGGAAATGAGAACTGTGTTATGTACTTTGGTACCTTAAAACTATTCCTATATAGAAAAATCTGATGACATTTATTAACTGAGCATGAAAATATTTACAAATTTACTGGATACAATTTAGGTGCATAGCATTTAGCAGAACAATGATAGTTTATTATAATACAGTATACATAATAAGTTTCTATGATGTTTTTGTCTTATGTTAATGTACACTTCAAATTGTTCCACATCCCTGAAGGTCTCCTTTTTGGTGGAATGAATGCTGATATTTATTTATGTAACAGGGAAAAATTGAGAGTACATGAATTTTATTTCAGATTGTTGTCTGCCAAAATGTTGCACTCAAAGAAGGGATCGTTCAAGGCATATTGGCACATGAAATGATACACATGTTTGACTACTGCCGCAACAAACTCGACTTTAAAAACTTGGACCACCTTGCTTGTACGGAAGTGAGAGCAGCAAATCTTACACATTGCAGCTTTATGAGTGCATTCTATCAGGGCGATGCCTCACCTTTTAATATTAAGGAGCGGCATCAGGTTTGTATTTTCAGTCTTCGATTAGTTACTAACTTGTATGTGTTGTTACAACAGTTGAGTGACAAACCTTTTCCCAGAGACTGCTATTCTGCCCTGTTCAAACTCACTCAGTTGCTGATATAGTGGTACATATGTCAGTTGCTTTCAAGCTTCGTACTCACTTTAATGCTCTTCTGCGATAGTTTAGTGTAACCCTGACCACTCTGGTGATGAGACTGGTAGTGCTACGCCTGTCTTTCCAATCTTAATCCATTATGGCTGGAAAACTTTACTAGACATGTTCTAAATCTGGATTCACTTGTCATTCTTTTAGGTGTTGCTGTTTTCATGTATGTTACTGTACATCTAGTGGTAGCCTGAGTTACTTCTACAAATGTAGTGCATTGCGGAAGTCACTTATAGCGTTCAAAGCAACAGTCGGCACAAAGATTGTGCCAGAGATCTTTTTGGCATATTGACATCATTGGCAGTGAAAGCAAATATATCTGAAGTTACTGTAATGTAAATTTGAGCTTTTACTACTGCTTTTATGAGTGTTATCAAAATGAAACCACTGGGACATTATGTAATTGTGGTACAAACTTATTAAATTGTAGGCCCATTGTTTGCTTGTTATTTGGTACTATTATTGAGTCCATGGAAGTTTTGAAATGTGGGACTTTGTCTAGGAAAAATGTGAATTTGCTTTCAAATATATTACACAAAATTATGTGTGTGCGTGTGTGTGTGTGGGGGGGGGGGGGGGGGGGGGGTTGAAAACTTAAAACAATGGAAAATCCAGGATGGAATGTAACAATATTATGAGAAGGAAAATTGCTACTCACCGTATAGCGAAGATGCTGAGTCAGATAGGCATAGCAAAAAGACTGAAACAATTGATTGTTTACTTCTTGCCAGTTTATTCTCACGTATGTTGCTTACGAAGGTAATAAGTTAATTTTAAAATAATGTATTTGTTCATATTGGTGGGACTCAGATTTAAGATTTAGGAAAACAGAGTACATTGTTCATGTGCGAGATTCTTTATTGCCTTTTTTCAGTATAAATTGATTTTAATATAACAAATCTTATTACAGGAATGTGTGAAGAGAAAGGCTGCACATTCAATTATTGCTGTGCGTAATGTGACAATGGAAGAGGCTCGTGCAGCTGTGAATCGTGTTTTCCCAAAGTGCTACGCTGATCTCGAGCCAGTAGGGCGTCGTATCCGACGTAATTCATACGATATGCATCGTGCCTATATGGAAGGGCCTATGTATGGGTATGAACTGTAGTACTATGTGCTGGGTAGAGCTCTATCATGTGACCGTCATATTATCTCCACATTCTTTGAAGGGAACAACTGCAGTAGTGACTGAATTGCTGGAAAGCAGTTAACTGTATACATTTTTTTGTAAATATTTCCTTAAAAATAAAGCAATAAAAATATCCAACTTTCTTTATTTTTTCTTTTTACATCTAAAAATAGATTCATGGTCAAAATTGATAGTTAATCCATAGGAAAGAAATTAATTGCCACAACTTGCTAAAACTAAACGTGGTAGGGAAGTTGGCAGCAGTATGACGAGCAGACACACAGATCTTTTGACTCCAAGGTTTTTTTTTCCTCTCTCTCTCTCCCTCCCTCCCCACTTAGTTTCCCAGAGAAGAGGAAAGATATGAAAATGTGTGAAAAGTTGAAGATAATGAGGGGTGGGAGTAACACTCTGAACTCACAGTTCATACAAGGACCATAAAAACAAGGTAAGTTAGGTTAGTGTTTGTCTTTACAGTTCTGGCGCAATCAACATTAGCACTACTTCTGTGCTCCGAGTGAATTTGGAACGATTTAAAAAATAGCGTCCAAAGAGGGGGTTTGGAGATACATCACCTGCCTTACAGTCATCACAATATCCAAAGAAAGCTGGACATTAGTAGTCATTTAATGTTATAAAGTCAACTCTTCAGGTACTGTTAAGTTATCTTTAATGATAAGTTTGGGAAAGTATTTAATCCCAAATCACAACAGGTACTGCTTTTACCATTTTTATACATTTTATGAAGTAGTAGTGAGCACAGTTAAAGCTGTAGGGAGATATGGGGAAAGTGTTAGATCCTCCTGTAACAGGAGGATGTCACCAAAGAACATGGAAACAGCATTGGTAAGATCTAAAGCAAGCACACCTTCAGTTCCAAGTCTTCCTCATTCCACAGAGCCATGGCTAAGTAGGAAGGTAATAGTTCTGTTTAAGGATTACAGTTACACATTTAAAGAACATTTTTCTTATAAGTAATAGAGTTAAGAGAGGTGATTTGGAACATTGTGCCATATGTTATGCACCATTAACACAATCTGCACAGGAGGGAAGCAACTGCAGATTAGTAAAAGGATAGCAACTGGATGAGAACAATGATGAGACGTAGATAGATGCAGTAAAGTAAGAGAATGCCCAGAGATTCTGTTCTTAAGTCTTTAAAGTTGTGCAGCACTAATATTTGAAGTGAGTAATCTGAAGATGTAACTGCAGCGAGAATAAGTCTATGCAATGGCCTTGCAGAATGCGAAACGTTGGTAGAACATGCTGTTTTTAGCAAGTAAATCATGTCAGTAGATTCACAGTAATCTTCACACTGTTCTTTACTGTGAGCAGATTTTTTGTGCCAGTATTATAATTTAATATGATGATAACCTCCCCATCTGCCTGAGGGGGGGTTTTCTGGAGCCATTTGATAGTGCCATGAGGTCCGACAAAAAGGGAAGTGGATTAATGGGAACTACAAGAAAATTGCCAGGGATGTGAGGATAAAGCCATCTGGGAAGTCAGAGTACAACTAAATGAAATTATAAAAGTGGCTCAGTTATTAAGTTATTCTCTGCAAAAGGAATGTCAACAAATGTACATAAATTCCAAACTGTTCAATACCACTAAATGAAGAACTGATGGAAACGTCAAAACCTTAACTAACTTTGCTCATTTTTATGGATTGTTGTAAGGCATTATATTCTGGGAAAATGAAGATCTGCCCGCACAGACACATGAACTGTTCTCCAAGAGATCTACGATATTTTCAAACCGGGACAAAAACTTGATAGTGGCGCCCAATTTAGAATGTGTTCAAAAAGAAACTGGTATGCTTTTCAAAATCATATGAATACCTTATAGACCAACGTGCACAGGATGCTAGGTTTTTCTTCAATACGAATTTGGCACCCTCTGAAACTGCCGCTGGGGGCCAGATAACCTGGATGAGTGAGGCACGGAGGACTAGCAGAGACTTGAGGACAGAGGATTATAAGAACGAGGATTATGTTGCAAGGACGACTCCCCTCTACATAGTTCTTAGAAGCTGGTGCTGGGGAGGAGGATCCAGATGATACTGGTTGTGAAGCAGCCATTGAAATCAAGTATGTTGTGCTCAGCAGCATGTTCTGCCACTGGGTTGTCAACTCTGCTCTTGGCTACAGTTTGGCAGGGCCATTCATTCAAGTAGAAATCTGGTTGGTAATCATACCCACATAAAATGCTGTGCACGAATTGCAGCAGAGCTGCTATATGACATGAGTGCTTTCACAGGTAGCCCAGCCTCTGATTGGATATGAAAAGCCTGAGATGGGACTGAAGTGGGATGTGTTTGGTGGCCATGAACCTCACCTTCCAGAAGGATCTGATCCCTATTGCAAGACACTGACAGTGGATATAGCAAAAGGGTGGAATTGTTATATTGAGTGGGCATTGGAGTATCACTTTGGGAGGGGTGGGAATGATTGTGGGTAGCACATTCCTCATTTCTATGATGAATAGTTGAAGCCCTTGTGAAGGATATGGTTCAGTTTCCAGTCCAATATGATACTGGATTATGGGGAGGTGCTGTTCTTTGATTCCTAGGGGTGGTGGGAAGACTAGGGGTTTGTGAAATCTGTCTGTGGATTATATTTGAGGAACAAGGCCTGTCTGTGAAGGCCTTAACAACACTTTCAGGATACTGGGCAAAGGAATATTCACTACACATGCATCACATCCATGGGTGGCCAAACTACAGAAGGTATAAGTGGAGCTATCAGAGAGGTAGAGGTACACGTCGAGGAAGGAGACGCATTGGGCCGAGGAGGGCCAGGTAAAGCAAATGGGTAAGAAAGTGTTTAGGTTGTGGAGAAATGAAGATAATGTTTGTTGGCCCTGGGTCCAGGTCATGAAGATATCATCAATGAAACCGAACCAGTCAAGGATCTGAGTTGCTAGGAAGGTTTCTTCTAGCTGGCCCTTACTGTGCCATAGAGCTGTTTTTTTTTTTTTTTTTTTTTCCTTTCCCTCGAAGGATAAGTAGCTGTGTGTGAAGATGTAATTAGATGCATAAGAAATGAGATGGTGCGTTTGGAGCCAGGAAAAACAGTGTTTCATAGCAGCAAGTCATAGACATGCCTGATGCTGGGTAAGGGAGGTGGCATTAACAGTTACAGGTTGGGATATAGATGGTCCTAGTTGACAGGTGGTACAGGAAATGGTTTGTATCTTTGATGTGGGAGGCTAGGGTATGGGAAATTATTTGGAGGTGCTGATCAACAATGGAGATTTTTTGGTGGGAGCACAGTAACCGCTAGAGTAGTGTGTCCAGAATTGTTGGTTCTATGGATTTTGGGAAGCACGAAGGAGGTGGATGTGTATGGAGTTGTTGGGGTGAGGAGAAAAATTGATTCTGCTTAACCTCTTACTAGATAAACAAATGTCCATGGTACAGACATCTCTGAACCACTTCCACTCCCTCTGCAAGATACTGTTACTGTGCAACCTGAACTACTTACAACATACCTCCCAAATTGAAATCCTTGCCATCCAACGCCTGGATAAGCACTCTAGGCACACCCTCAAAAAATTCTCAAATTTTTTGAAACACTGCTGTGACAAGTATTCCTTTTGCCCAATGTGCTGGAGATGTCCTTTGCCAGGGCTTTGACTTTTTATCATTGTGCCCAGAAACAAAGAAAATGCTACCCACAATCCTTTCCATCCCTCCCAAAGTGGTATTCCGTTGTCCACTCAATCTAGGCAATTTCCTGGTCCACCCTTATGTCACATCCAGTCTTAACCCCCTGACGTCTCTCTGTGGAAGACCGAACTACAAGGACTGCCCCATTAACCCACCTAGCACGTCCTATTCTAGTCCTGTCACATGCTTTTCCTATGCTTATCACCAGAGGCACAGAGACATGCAAAAGCAGTCATGTCATACAGCTGGTCTACTGCAATTTTTTGCACGCCATTTTATGTAGGCATGTCCACCAAGTAACTGTCCACCCAAATGAATGATCAAGGGCAAACTGTGGCCAACAGAAGATTTGGTTACCAGCGATGAAACATGCTACTTAGCATTTCACGCTCTATTTCAGTTGCTGCTTCACAACCCATGTCATTTAGATCATTCCCTCCCATCACCAGGTTCTTTAAATTTAATAGATGGGAACTGCCTTTGTGACACATTCTTCATTCCTGTAGTCGTCCTTGGCTCAAACTCCACCTGCCCTTTGCACCACACCCATTTCCACCCAACCCAAGACCCAACTTCACTCAATCCACATTCTCCTCAACACAGTCTCTCTTGCCTCTGCTCTGTCACCCCCTCCCAACTCATTCGCCTGTGTCATTGTGTGTAGCAATATTGGTGTCCATGCAGCATCCCTATCCCAGGCTGCTGCTTCCTCCTTCCTGGCTGCCGACCACCTTTCCCCAAACCTCTTTCACACTCCCCACCTCCTTTTTCCCCCTTCACCCTCTACACTCGTCACAATCTCCTCCCTAGTCAAGCTGCAGATGCGGTTCAGACACATAGTATGCACCCTGCAGAATGTAACTGTGTGTGTGTGTGCGTGCGCTACAACTCAAAAAAAGGATTCAATTTTATCCATATTTTGCAGGTTTGAACTTCACTGTATTCAGTGCAAAGGAAGTCTGAATAAAAATGCCCTCATTCACAATTTTTTCATGTTTTGTTAAATTAGACGATGCATTTCGGACCCTGTGGGTCCATCTTCAGGTGCAAATTGTCTAATGCGTAATTTACATTTGCTCTTGAGAGAGGTGAAATGCAGTTTCCTGTTACGAGAATGTTACATACAAATATAGAACCTAATATCTAACTTCATCATAATGGGAAAATGCATTTCAACTCACTAAGAGCAAATGTAAATTATGTACTAAATTATTTGCACCTGAAGATGGATCCACACAGAGCAAAATGCATACTGTAATGTAGTAAGTAACACACACACACACACACACACACACACACACACACACACACAAACAAACAAACAAACAAACAACAACAACAAAATTGTGACTGAAGGCATTTATATTCAAACTTCCTGTGTAAAAAGAGTTCTCCAAAAGCTAGCAAACCTTTCAATATGTGTATGTCCCTGTTGACTCAATGCCGATGTACAGGGTGTCAGTAAATTCCATTTACAGACACTGTGACCTTGTAGTGGGAACCAAGTCTGTTAAGTTTATGACAGGAACTCATGTCCGGAAACATTCCATTTTTCTCGCTATACATAAAATACCACAATACACGTTAAAATCTCCCACATTTCCAGCACCACAGACAAGGGTATTACGCTCCTCAAGCACTGATCATGTGATGTCCCATGCCCACTACAGATTCATTTACATCCCGTTCACTTGAGTTTGTGATCTGTCCAGAGAGGTTTGTACCAGCTGTTGTGCTTGTGGTCTTTTTTCATACTGTACAGTAGTAATAATTCATTAAACACAAAGTACAAGCTGTGCGTACATTTCATTTTTAGTATATCACTGTTGACTGTGGTAAACTACACAATCGTGAAATATGCCAACATAATGTTACTATGTGAGCTCTGTGCAACAGGAGGGCTGCTTGTCAGTAATATGCAGACTATTTTCCACACCACCAGACAGCTTCGCATCTCTGTTTGGTACAGTGTACCAATGGGCCTCAGAGAGAGATACCTTCACCACCACCAGCCGGACTGACAAGTGTTGTTCCACAGTGGCGCAGCACACCAGAGTTTTGAAGAGGCTGTACTCTACGAAGTGGAACAGGATGCGTCAAAAAGTGTCAGAAACGTAGCAAGTAGACTGAATGTGGATCAGCAAACTGACTGGCATGTTCTGTACGAACAGCAGCTACACATATACCTCACCCAGAATATATAGGCAATATAGCCACATGATTTTGCATCACAAGCCCACTTCTGCACGTGGTTCTTGCGCCATGCTGTGGACGAAACCAACTTGCCACGGCGGATCCTTTTTCAAGGATGAAGCCACGTTCACCAGGGAAGCTGTTCCGAGTTCTCATAATAGTCATGTGCGGGCTGATGGAAACCCACATGCTGTGCACCCTCATGGGTTTCAGAAATGATACTGTCTGAACATTTGGACAGAGTTTCTGGATGGACATGTGACTAGGCTATACCTTCGTCCACCAAATTTCACTTAGGCTGCATACTTGCGATTCCTTGTCAGCATATTATATGGGCTCTTGGAAGATGTGTCAATGCATGTGTATCAAAAGGCATGGTTCCAGCATGAGGACGCACAACCTCATTTTTCATGTGCAGTCTGAGATCATTTGGACCAGTGATTTGGGCAACAGTATAGGCCATGGTAGCCGACTGCTTGGCCTGCATGCCTTCCCACTGAACCCACCACACATATGAAATCCTTGAGTTACTCGAGACTGTGGCATCTAAAGACCTACTGCCACAGGTTAGGGCTGAGGCAGATGCTGGAAGACCAGGGATTGATGATTGTGTATGCTGGAATATGGTACGAAGGTATCATAACTGTGTAGTCACTTCAAGCTCAACTTTTAAATGGATCCACATGACAGGCAGCATGAGTCAGAGAGCAATGTTTGTTGTGATATTTTGTGTGTAAGGGGAAAACAGTACATTTCTGCACGAGTTCGTATGCTAAAGATAACCGTCTTGGTCCCCACTACGTCGTGTTACATGCTGTATTAGATGCTAGACTGCCCCAATTTAATCCTCATGCCACTGAAAAGATGAATGAAGTAAGTATCAGTGTCAGTGCTGTTGAAGAACAGCTGAAATCATTAAAATTGAACAAAGCTCCAGGCCCCAATGGAATCCCTGTCAGTTTCTATACTGAATTTGTGGCTGAGTTAGCCCCTCTTCTAAGTAATCTATCATAGATCCCTCAAACAAAAAACTGTGCCCAGTTCTTGGAAAAAGGCACAGGTCACACCCGTCTACAAGAAGGGTAGTAGAAATGATCCACAACACTACGATCCAATATCCTCGACATCAATTTGTTGTAGTATCTTAGAAAATACTCTGAGCTCAAACATAATGAGGTATCTCAAACAGAATGACCTCTTCAATGCCAACCAGCATGGATTTCAAAAACATCGATTATGTGAAACCCAACTGGCACTTTTCTCATATGACATACTGAAAGCTTTGGATCAGGGCGATCAGCTTGACGCAGTATTTCTTGGTCTCCAAAAAGTATTGTCTCAGTACACACCCAAGCTTATGGTCAAAAGTACATCATATGGAGCATCAAGCGAAATTTTTTTCCGAGGTGGGGACTTTTTGGTCGGGAGGATGCAGCATGTCATTTTGGATGGAGAGTCATCGTCAGACGTAGAAGTAACTTCACGTGTGCCTCAAGGGAGTGTGTTGGGACCTTTGCTGCTCATGTTGTACAGTAATGGACTTGCAGACAATATTAATGATAAAATCAGGCTTTCACAATCATGTCTATGATGCACTTATCTATAATGAAGTACTCTTTGAAAAAAGCTGCATAAATATTTAGTCAGATCTTGATAAGATTTGAACTTGGTGCAGAGATTGGCAACTTGCTCTAAATGTTCAGAAATGGTATATCCTGTGACTATAATATCAGTAAGTCATTTTTGGAATCGACCAACTCATACAAATGTAACACATACAAATGTAACACTTTGTAAGGATATGAAATGGAATGATCACATAGGTTCAGTCGTGGCTAAAGGAGGTGCTAGACTTCGGTTTATTGGTAGAGTGCTGGGGAGGTGCAATCAGTCTACAAAGGAAATTGCTTACAAATAATTCCTGTGACCGGTTCTAGAGTATTGCTCAAGTGTGTGGGACATGCACCAGATAGGACTAATAGGGGATATTCAATGTATACAGAAAAAGCCAGCACGAATGGTCACAAGTTTGTTTAACCTGTGAGTGTGTCAGAGATACTGAAGGAACTGAACTGGAAGACTCCTGAATATAGACGTAACTTATCCTGAGAAAATCAATTAACAATGTTTCAGGAACTGGTCTTAAATTGATTACTCTAGGAATACGCTACAATCCCCTACATACTGCTCACATAGGGATCATGAGGATAAGATTAGAATAATTACTGCATGCACAGAGACATTCAAACGATCATTCTTCCCACTCTCCATACATGAATGGAACAGGAAGAAACCGTAATAACTCGTACAGTGGGATGTACCCTCTGCCATGCACCACACAGTTGTCTGCACAGTATAGATGTAGAATTAGATATATAATGATAAGAATGTGGGAGCGAGGGATGGCAGGTGCAGGGGCTAGGCATGCTACATAAGGGCACTGGAGCCAGGGAATTTGTATGATGCATGAGGAGCATAGTGTGGATAGGGAGGGAGTGACAGGACAGAGAAAGGGAAAGTTGTTGGGTAGAAGGTGTGGGAACAATGGGTTATGCAGAGACTGAGGCCAGGAAGACTATAAGAGTGAAGGATGTGTTGCAAGAATAACTCCCATCTTCAGCATGCAGAAAAGCTGGTGTTGGAGGGAAGGATCCAGAGAGCAAGGGTTGTGAAGCAGCCTTTGAACTCTAGTGTGTTATGCTCAGCAATGTGTTGTGCAAGTGCGTGGTCAGTTTTGTTCTTGTCCACAGTTTGGCAGTGATCATTCATTCTGTTGGACGGTTGGTTGGTGGTCGTGCCCATGTAAAATGCTGAAATTGCAGTGAAGATGGTATATGACACAACTGCTTTCACAGGTGAACTTGCTTCTGGTAGAATAGAATAACCCTGGACAAGACTGGAGTAGGATAGGATGTGCTGGGGCAAGTCTTGAACCTGGGCCTTTCATAGGGATATGAACCCTGCCGCAAGAGATTAGGAGTGGCACAGGGATGGACCAGGATGTTGTGTAGATTGGCTGGGCAATGGTATACCATTTTAGGAGGAGTGTGCAGTATTGTGGGTGGGTACATAATCAAAGCCCATGTGATTTGGATATTCCATTTTCGGAGTGGTATTGTGTTATAGGGGCGGGGGCACTTCTTTTCAGCTGATTATTGGGAACAGTGGAGGATTACGATTATGTAAGAACATAGTGCAGGAAATCTGTGCAGCCTAGTTTTGTGAGGTAGTGCGTATCTGTGAAAGTCTTTGTAAGAATTTCAGTGTGGTACACAAGAGAATTTTCATCACTGCATATATGGGAGCAATTTTTGGTGTGGAAGGGGTGACAACTGTCAAAATGCCGGTATTGGTGGTGATTAGTGGGCTTAATATGGATGGAGCCATCAGAGAGGTGGAAGTCAACGACCAGGAAGGTAGCACATTGTGTTGAGGAGGACCAGGTGAAGTGGACGGGAGAGGTCGTGATGAGGTTGTGGAGGAATGAAGATTTCATGAAAGGACCTGAACCAAAACAAGGGGTTTGAGAGGTTAGGGTTAGGAAAGTTTCCTCTAGATGGCCTGTACACAGGTTGGCAAAGGAAGGTGACATGCGGATGCCCATGGCTGTGCTGCAGATCTGATTTTATATCTTCCCCTCAGAAGAGAAGTCGTTGCGCATTGGGATGTAATTGGTAAGTTGTATAAACAGTAGCAAGGACAGGTGCATGAGGAATGTTTAGGGAGGTGGGATCAACAGTGACAACATGGGATCCAGGTAGCACTGGGGGAAGGGGAAGAGAGTATGGCATTTTTGGGTCACTGAAGGAACCAGTTTGTATCGCTGATATGACAGGTCAGACTCTGAGCAATTGGTTGGAGGTGTTGAAGTAGAGATTCTTTCAGTGGGAGCACAGTAATCAACTATAGTGGGACATTTCAGAAAGCGTTGTAAAATTTAAATCAATACTGAAGACACTATTGCACATGGACTTCATGATGAAAGCCACTGGCAATATTAGCTGAAATATTGTTTCATCGTTTTACTTGAGATGGTCTACAACCTAGAGTTTTATGCATGTTGATTCTGGTCACAAAAGCCTAAAAACAGACATTTTCTGGAATTATTACATAGATTTTTATTCAGGCAGACCATCCTCCTGAGCATGAAATAGTAAACTAACTGTTTTGCAACCCCTGCTATCTGGATCGCCTTTGAGTTATGCAGGGGAAGTTGCCTTCAACACATTTTGATGTCATAATCTCCCTGACCTCAACTGCTGTTAGCCTCTGTCTTATAACGGTACCCCACTTCCTGCTTCCTTCCTTTTCACTATGGCCTGACACTTTGGGTTATAGTCCTGTAAATTCTCATCCATATTTTTCTTTCAGCTCTCTCTTCCTTTATGTAATCCTGCCCTCCACATCTCACAAGTACAAAACACCAATGCCTACACTGTGGTGAATTATCTTTATTGGCATACTTCTACATCCTGCACCCCTATTCCCACACCCTTGCCCTGTTCCTCACTTCAGTGCTGGACTGTATTTAAGTTCTGTTCCACGTCCCTGTCAATTAGTTAACACTTCTAGTGTATAGAACACGACATGCTTCAACATATGGTCCACATCCCCCCCCCCCCCCCCCCCCCCCGGTAATGATTTTCCATTGACTTCTTTCCTCATTTATTCTTGTTAGTGGTTCTTCACTACGAACTTCTTTGTCTAATAGTTTGAAGGCACCTTCTGCAGCAGCACATTTCACAAGCTTCTCTTTCTATTGTACATATCTTACTTTTCTACAACTCTATACTCCATAAATACTGCTTCAGAAAATTTCTCCAAAATGTTATGTTCACATTTCATACTATTAGAACTACACTGTAAATATTCTTTGCTTTTGCCACTCTCTTTTTGTTGTTTGTGACCCTTCATAATTTCACTGATTGGTAATTACGATATTCCTACTACTAAACATCATTCCCTTCTTTGCTTTGTTTGATCCAGATCCAAATACTGAGAGTTGCTGATGGCTGTTTCCCTTTCAGTAACCTTTTGGGCTTCAATTATTTCTTTGTTACATTCTACTCCTTTTCTGTTGTACTGCACTCAACACTTTAATGTAGTTCAGCACTAACTGTCTTAGCAGTCTCAACTTCATTTATTAATATCCTGTATTCTCACCAGCACTAGGTTACAATCTGAGTATCCACATCTCAGTTTGTTTTGCCATCCAGTAGTTGGTTTCTTTGTTCCATATCTCCCATTTGTTCTTCATACATTATATTTATTTTTATCATCATCTGCTAGTGATTGCGGCATGTAAAACTGTACAACTGTGGTTACCATTAATTTAGTTTTAATCTTGAGAATAATAATTCCACCAGTGCATAACACACTGTTTCCTAACTTGCTCTTCATAATTATGTAACACCTGTTACGCATTTTCCGTTACTAGCAATAAGGTTTGGATTGTAATTACCTAGCCAATAGATATCTCAATATGCCTGGGCTCGAGAGACCTGAACCTCTGTTTTTACGCACTGCTTCCATACTCTGCCCTCTCCTCCCTCAGGGAGGAGCTGTTAGTTCTGAATGCTAGGGTAGTGTATTTTTGTGTCTCTCAGAAGTACTGATCAGCAATTCTAGATAATATCATTTTAACCTTGTCAGTCCCTAACCCGAGACCTCGATCGGGGACTGGTTTTAATTCCAAAATTTTTCTTCATGGAAACATCATACCCAGATAATTTTAGAAAACTGAATGTTGTGTGGTCACAATTTTTTGTGACACTAATGCATTAATACTACAACCACAGGGAGACTTCCAACCTCTCTTGAAAAGCCCCACTAGCAGAATGCAGGTGACTCCTCGCGTATAAAGTCTTCAAAATTTTATCCATGGTTTGAATAAAACCTCCTTTCTTTCTCATTTCTGTAAACCAGACTTTTCTCATCCTAATATTGAGATACATCAGTGGTACATTTATCTGCTCCCAATAGATACTTAAGGGTACATAAACTGACAACTTCGGGATATGTGTTAAGCACTGAACTATGGTGGTGATAATATAGAGATGTGGCATATACCTATTCAGTTCCTATGGTGGGACCAGTCCATCTTGAGGGCTATGGCAGTGGCATTGTGTGTTTGCCGGCATAGACAGTGCAATGGAGAGAATTCTTGATTACACAGTTATTTTATTAAAGTCTAACTGCCCAATTTTTTTTCAGTTCTGTTGTGAATAAAAGTAAAACAAGATACCTATCCTTGCCATATATGACATTACAGAAATTTTAATAACTGCACAAATTTAGTTTTTGTACCGCTTACTTTACTAAAACCAAAATTTAAACAACATATTACAAGAAAAATATATTTAACAAACACAACATAATATCAATACAAATGGTGTATGAAACAAGATTAACAGAAACAACAGAATCATCACTGAGATATCCATGCCTACTGGCTCTTGATAACAAGATCGGTTTCAATACAGGGGAAAACTGGGAAGACACATTCCCTTGACAGTCTTATTTTCCATGTATATTATTTTACTACCATGTTTCTGAAGTTATTTACATTGTAATAAGTACAGTCTTACTTTGCTGTTGTACTGTGTCAGTACATAAGTAATCATAATTATTTGACAACTTTCATTTAATCACATATAAAGTTAATAACATTTTTGATTTTACTTTCTTGGCACTCTCACTCAAACAATGGTATTATTGACATGGAAGCTTTGTTGAAACAAAAACTAGTAGCTGTAGAACAAAGGCAAACTGTAGATTAGCAGAATGCTAATTATTTAACTCTCATACCAGTGTCAGCCCTCAAAAGCCAGCCTCAGATGGTTTAATGCGCAATATTACAGGAACACTGGTACAGGGCAGAATAGCAAGTTCTGTGACAACTGCTGTTACAAGATCTGGTGGAGTCACATCATATGTGAGATTCAGAGGTGTCAAGCAGCCAACTTCATGCCATCCTCGCACACCTAAAGCATCGGGGTCACCTGCAAAAAAGAAGGAAAAAAAAGAACTTTTATTACATTTCTCTAACAATTGTTTTCAGATACAAGTATTACAAATGATTAAGAGCCACATATCCTGGGGCTGGAGTGTCCTGTTGTTCCGTTTTAACCTTCTTCAACCAATTCCTCTCCCTCCCTAGTGGAAGGAACTAATAGTTCCAAAAGTTGGGACAGTGTCGTCAGTTTTATACATGTCAATCTACAATACTAAATATTTGACCTTTTGAAAGTATGTAGTGCCCAGCAATCCTCTCATAATTTACTACTTTTCTTGACAATTTTATTTTCATGCAATGCACCACCAGGGTGTATACGTGGACGAGGAAAAAAAAAATTTCCAGGATTTTTCCCGGATTTCCCGGTTAAAAATACACTTTCTCCCGGATGAAAATACACTTTTTCCGTGTTAAGTAATAGTATACTTTTCCTCAGAACTGTAAAACTTATAAATCCTTTCAATGGTTGTAGTTTTATACACCGGGGTAGAATTTCCTGGCAGTTTAGAAAACGAAACTCAGGGGGCGAAAAAAAAAAAAAACACGTTTTGGAAAGATGTCTGATGTGCAGCAACATGTACACTGCGTATTTCGTATTATGAAAATATAAATTCGAATTCCACCAAACACCACATGTTACTTTCGGAAGGATTGAGATCGAGATTGCGATGCGCTTTTGTAAGCCGGTCGTAGCTCATGTCAAGCGATCTCCCCAGCCGATGAGAGCGGATATTCGGAGCATAGGACACATGATGTAGTCAACCAATAGCAACATCACTGTTAAGTAGTGTGAATACACAAAAAGGGAAAGTTAATGGTTAAAAATTAATATACATAGTGCTGCTTAAAGTAAAGAAAAGCTTTCACGTAGCCTATAATATTGGCCTCTAAGATTAAAAAGCTGCAAGAGAAGTTAAGCTTGCACACATAATGTTGATCTTTTTTGCACGTGTTACACTTTGTGCCAGTAAAATTTTTAATGACGACATAAATGTCTGATCTTCTGGGCTCGAAAATATTCTAAATGGTCGTTCTCAAAGATTTCAATTTTGAATGAGAGTCAAACACTCTGCAATTTAAGAAATTCATCGGACATTGGCGGACAGAGTTCATCTTGTGTAAAAGGAAATTTACTTTACGTGAAAGTAACGCTTTTCAAACAACCGCTCGGAATATTTTCCTGCGACCTGTTAGAAATAGATTCATTTCAGCAGTTGCGTCAGATGACAGGCGTCACCGCGCTTGTGCAGCTGCGATGGTGCAGGAAGCCCGTATGTTTGTACGTGTAAAACATCAAAAGATCTTACATTATGTCATAAAAGAGACAAGACGTTAGGGGATACTCCAAAAGCATGGGAATTTTGTGAACCCTACTAAGATGCATGATGCGGCTTAAAGTGCACATTCCTATGTCCAGATTCAGACGTAAATTTTCTTGGAGTACCAGTATCGCATTATCTCATGTTTGGTTTTTCATTATGGCTTAATGCCATACGTGCTAGACGATGAAAACGTGAACTTGAAATGTAGCGAACAGTTGAAACTAGGCAATAGTGTGGAATTAAACACTTCGTTTCAAATAAATTGAATGCCTCAGCAGAAAAGATTAATAAGTCAAATTTCTTTAACAAACTGACAAAGATAACTTTGCAGATTAAAGCTGTGTGCCCGACCGAGACTCGAACTCGGGACCTTTGCCTTTCGCGGGCAAGTGCTCTACCATCTGAGCTACCGAAGCACGACTCACGCCCGGTCTCTCAGCTTTACTTCTGCCAGTATCTCGTCTCCTACCTTCCAAACTTTACAGAAGCTCTCCTGCGAACCTTGCAGAACTAGCACTCCTGAAAGAAAGGATATTGCGGAGACGTGGCTTAGCCACAGCCTGGGGGATGTTTCCAGAATGAGATTTTCACTCTGCAGCGGAGTGTGCTTCGGTAGCTCAGATGGTAGAGCACTTGCCCGCGAAAGGCAAAGGTCCCGAGTTCGAGTCTCGGTCAGGCACACAGTTTTAATCTGCCAGGAAGTTTCATATCAGCACACACTCCGCTGCAGAGTGAAAATCTCATTCTGGAAACATCCCCCAGGCTGTGGCTAAGCCACGTCTCCGCAATATCCTTTCTTTCAGGAGTGCTAATTCTGCAAGGTTCGCAGGAGAGCTTCTGTAAAGTTTGGAAGGTAGGAGACGAGATACTGGCAGAAGTAAAGCTGTGAGACCGGGCGTGAGTCGTGCTTCGGTAGCTCAGATGGTAGAGCACTTGCCAGCGAAAGGCAAAGGTCCCGAGTTCGAGTCTCGGTCAGGCACACAGTTTTAATCTGCCAGGAAGTTTCATACCAGCGCACACTCCGCTGCAGAGTGAAAATCTCATTCTGGAAAGATAACTTCATTGTTCTGCAAGGCGATTAACCCTTGACTGTCAGAAAGGTAGAAATAAAATAAAATCTGAAACTAACAACTATTTTGGCCTTCCGTAATTGTGTGAATGTATTTTAATTCACTTGATGGCTCCCAACCACAGAAATCCGTTTTGTTTTCATTTGACGTGAGAACAATAAACGAAGAGGAAACAGCAAACCCACTTAACTTAAATACGGGTCACGTGGAGACTACCACCTCCCCACTACAACTCAGACTGCTCTGTGCATCAGGTCCGGATCTTCGATATTTCCGAACCGGGCCAATATTAAATAGTGGCGCTATCCCTCCCTCGAGCGTTTGAGGTAGGACGCCAGAAATTTAAAAAATCGACTTTTCAAAAATATCTTCATATTGTAGCGCACATCTTTCTGAAAAGTCTGATACATAAAACATATATGATCGAGGGAACGTAAAACATGTTATTTGGTCTTAAGTGTGTCGAAGTCTAGTGCCATGCTTCTTCACAGAATTCTTCCATCACACGTCTCTGTATTTCGCTCTGTGGAATTCAAACATGTTATAGTTTGTAATGGGTGCCATAAAACTATATTCAAGCTAGAGGAAATTAACATTTCGTATGGTGCCTCTCCTGCTCCCAGTCGGCCGGTTTGACATCCTGCCCCTCTTTAAAAAATCTCGCAGTTTGTAGTGTATGGGATTATTTGTAACCGGGAGGACAAGAACTCTTCAGAAAATTTTCAGGCTTTACTACCTATTTGCTAATAACTTGCTGTTCTGTGTGACATAAAATTAAATATGGGATACATAAAACGAGTAAAGACAAGAGACAAGCAAGACAGTACACATTTCTTCAATCCTCAAGTCCTAGCTTTTTTCTCTCTCTAATCCTGCCACAGCTTTATATGGCGTACTTTCCTTTCTGGGAAAGAATCTATTACTTCATCAAAGTTCGTCAAACGTTTTGCTACATGAAAAAACGCAGAAAAGCTGTTAATACAAATAGTACCCAAATAGTCTGCTAGATAAAACGAAATTGACCTGCCTAATATTGCAGCAATTGTTACACAAACCAAATAAATGACACTGTTTTGGCACAAAAGGTCATTTTTACAGCAGGACAGAATATAATTCACGAAGTAACAATATCAAATGCTACCAGGCCTATTGCAAGCAAAAGGTTTCATATTAGTAAATAGTTTCACATTTCATTCATACTATCTAGCTTCTTAAGCATGAGATCGAAAAGTAATAGTACGAAATTTTTATATAAATTTGGAATTGTCATACTCTTCCGTAATTTGTGTGCATCTCGGTTTCTTCTCCTTCCTCATTCTAACAAACAATCTTGTCATCACCAATTCTGTAGCTATTCCTGCCAGTTTCAAAATTTATTCCCTGGTTAACTTCACTAACCCTGCCACAATCAGCGGTTTAGTGACCCCGCATTTGTTCTCTGGTTAGGCATTATTAAGTGTTCGTACAACGCATTTTTCGCGCTACTCCCAGAATTGAATTTTAGCAGCTGCTAGCCAGGGACTGTATAACTGGCCCTTAGTACTGTACCGGTCTAGCCAAAAATTTTCTGTCAAAATTTCATTTTCTTGGATACACGGAAAAGACAATATGTAATCTTAGTTGCCTGTTATTCCTGTTAGTCGTTTATTTCCACTCTGGTAGTCTGAATCTATGGAATTCGCTAGTAATTATAACAACGCTGATCATTTGCAAACCCAGTCAACCACATAAACAGCGATTGTCATTCACCCTTTCGGCTTTATTCGCTCAGCTCGTATAAAAAATGGTTCAAATGGCTCTGAGCACTATGGGACTTAACTTCTGAGGTCATCAGTCCCCTAGAACTTAGAACTACTTAAACCTAACTAACCTAAGGACATCACACACATCCATGCCCGAGGCAGGATTTGAACCTGCGACCGTAGCGGTCGCGCAGTTCCAGACTGTAGCGCCTAGAACCGCTCAGCCACACCGGCTAGTGCTCAGCTCGTATAGACCCATCCCCTTTTGTGTGCAGGAAAGTTTATTTCTAGATGCGACGGGGATTCCCCTGGCAGAGACATCGCATACACTATGCACGCATTCAAAAATCAACTTATGATTCATTCAGAAATCAACTTAGAATTTGATCAAAAAATGTTTAAAAACCAACAGGGAGGCGTTCAAAATCATATGAGTAATCAATAGATCAACGTGCGCTGGATGCTTGGTGCTTTATCAAACACGGTCTTTTTCCTCAATAATATGAATTTGGTACCCCCCACCCCTCTAAAACTGCCGCCCGGGACAGATAGATACCCTGGTTTGCTCCAGCCCCCTAGTTCCGGGCCTGTTGCGCTTATGTGAATTTGCCAGCTTAGGTGCACCAGTAAAATTTTTCCGGATAGCATCTGGCTGCTGGCTGCTATTGCTTATTCAGCTAACTGACACACTTCTGTAGCCAGAAGCAGGAGAAGGTACTACTTTTATGCGACTCACCTGCACATGCACATAAGCTCGCTCGCAACCGCTCAAACGAATCTAATGTAAACAGTTGTGACATCACGCTCATCGGAGGTAATTTGTTGTTATGAAACACTGCATAGTCTTCCTAAAGCCTTTGACACATTTTGCTGTTGGCAGATGCTTGTATGAGCACTGTTGTTTGTTCCTGTATATGGCACATTTCCTTTGCAAATTAGATTTTATTTTCGTTTTTTTTTTTCTCTCGTTCGTGTTTTGTTGCTGCAGTAGCGAAATACAGTAATATTTTTTGTTAGAGTATTGGTTCTTACTAGTCAAAGTTACAAAAATGTAACCAAAAACTAAAACAATAAAAAATTCCCGGAATTCTAAAAAATTCCCAGGTTTTTCCCAGTTTTCTCCCGGATGAAAAAATTCCCAGATCTCCCAGTTGTCACGGGTCATATACACCCTGACCACGTTTTCTTTTTTTTAGCATTTTTTTAATCCCATTTGTGGGTTATTTACTTGCTTGTCATTTCGCAATTTTTTTATTTAGTGTGTAGAGATCCCTCCAATTTAACAATAATCTCTCTCTAATTAGCAACATTTTTTCCTTTCTTTGGCAACAGGAATTTAACAGTCATGTGCCGTGTTACTCATGATACTTGGCTAATCACACGCATAAACATTTAGAAACCAACATTTAAATCATCAATTTTTATTTCACTAAACGCCTCTAGGTGATGACAAATGATTAATGCAAGCACATATGCTTTCATACTTAGCAATCTGACTATTGTTCTAACTGCCGACAATCACATTATTCCACTCAGCATGCTAACCTTGACTCAACTCTAAACATATGAAATACACAGCTAGTTTCCTAATATAGCCTTACATTCACCCCACTAAATCTTTTTCCAAATTTATCAGAATTTTGGAAAACAAAAGGAAAACCTTTAAGGTCTATTCTTTTCATTATTTTGTCATCAAATACATCAACCTTATAAAGTCAGTGTCCCTTCATCAAGAAATGGCAATAGCTAAAAAAAATTTCACAACCTTTTGGGTGAATTCCTTAATGAGCTAGAGAGAGAGCACACCCTCTTCCCCCCCCCCCCCCCCCCCTCCCCACCCCAATATTGATACCTAATGAAAACAAGATTACTTACTTTTTGCATGCCCTGTATAACATGGTCATGAAATAAGAAATAACGAAAAAATACGCACACAAAATCACTATTTATTTGTGTGATGACATGTCTGTGTGTCATTGTTGGTACGTCTGGGTGCCCACGTTACTGGAGCACGATATTTGTAGTATACAGACATTGCCAGCTGACTTGATTTGAGTGGACCAAGATCAACATTCCTGCACGTATCAACCAGCAACGACTGTGTGGCTGGCAGATGGCCCCAAGGCGTATGCAAAGTTGCGCCAGTGTGTGGCGCAAGCAGACTCATGCTTCATCTTCACAAGGATGATGTAAAATTAATCTCCCACTCTGAATTCACTACTGTCCGAAAATCCTAAATCCTTAGATTTGTGACCTTGTTCATTTTGCTGTTATCATGATCTCTATTTATCTTGATAATTACTTCCATTTTTCAGCCATAAGGAGTAATTTGCAGTAGTTATCACTTGACTTCACAGTCCATTGAATACTTCTTTCATAGGTTGTGTGGTTTCTCCTCGCCTCTCCACAAGGCGTTCTTTTCTGCCGAAGGTTGGCATGTGAGCTATTCTCTTAACCATCACTTTTACTTTTAGACTTATGGTTTAGGTTTATTCTCCCTCACACTCTTCTCAACTGAAGATTGTCCTCATCACCTGTTGCCACTTTTTAAGATATCAGTGCAGGGAAGCAGAAACTGTGCAGTCATATACCAAGTCACTCATTAGACTTGGATTATGTGAGCCACTAACATTTAGAAAACAACAGTTCAAATCTTTTTATTTCACTAAACATTTATTTCTGATGACAAATGATTAACTCACACCTGTGCTTTTTCTCCTTCTTACATACTTAGCACTCCAGCTACTTTTCTAACTTCCAACAATGACATTATTCTGTTTGATCCACTAGTCATGACTCAACTCTACAGGGTGGTCCATTGATAGTGACCGCACCAAATATCTCACTAAATAAGCATCAAACAAAAAAACTACAAAGAACGAAACTCGTCAGGGTTGAAGAGGGAAACCAGATGGTGCTATGGTTGGTCCGCTAGATGGTGCTTTCATAGGTCAAACGGATATCAACTGCGTTTTTTTAAATAGGAACCCCAATTTTTTATTACATATTTGTGTAGTACGTAAAGAAATATGAATGTTTTAGTTGGACCACTTTTTGCGTTTTGTGATAGATGGCGCTGTAAGGGTCACAAACGTACAAGTATGTGGTATCACGTAACATTCCGCCAGTGCAGACGGTATTTGCTTCGTGATACATTACCCATGTTAAAATGGACGGTTTACCAACTGTGGAAATGGTCGATATCATGTTGATATATGGCTATTGTGATCAAAATGCCCAACGGGCGTGTGCTATGTTTGCTGCTCGCTATCCTGGACGACATCATCCAAGTGTCTGGACCGTTCGCCAGATAGTTACGTTATTTAAGGAAACAGGAACTGTTCAGCCACGTGTGAAACGTCAACCACGACCTGCAACAAATGATGATGCCCAAGTAAGTGTTTTAGCTACTGTCACGGCTAATCCGCACATCAGTAGCAGACAAATTGCGTGAGAATCAGAAATCTCAAAAACGTTGGTGTTGAGAATGCTACATCAACATCGATTGCACCTGTACCATATTTCTATGCACCATGAATTGCATGGCGACGACTTTGAACGTCTTGTACAGTTCTGACACTGGGCACAAGAGAAATTACGGGATGATGACAGATTTTCTGCATGCATTCTATTTTACGTTACCACTGTTGGTGAATGACGCTTCATCGCTAAATAGAATGCATGCAGAAAACCTGTCATCATCCCGTAATTTCTCTTGTGCCCAGTGTCAGAGCTGTACATGACGTTCAAAGTTGTCGCCATGCAATTCATGGTGCATAGAAATATGGTACAGGTGCAATCGATGTTGATGTAGCATTCTCAACACCAACGTTTTTGAGATTTCTGATTCTCACGCAATTTGTCTGCTACTGATGTGCGGATTAGCCATGACAGTAGCTAAAACACTTACTTGGGCATCATCATTTGTTGCAGGTCGTGGTTGACGTTTCACACGTGGCTGAACACTTCCTGTTTCCTTAAATAACGTAACTATCTGGTGAACGGTCCAAACACTTGGATGATGTCGTCCAGGATAGCGAGCAGCAAACATAGCACACGCCCGTTGGGCATTTTGATCACAATAGCCATATATCAACATGATATCGACCTTTTCCACAGTTAGTAAACCGTCCATTTTAACATGGGTAATGTATCACGAAGCAAATACCATCTGCACTGGCGGAATGTTACGTGATACCACGTACTTGTACGTTTGTGACCCTTACAGCGCCATCTATCACAAAACGCAAAAAGTGGTCCAACTAAAACATTCATATTTCTTTAGATTTTCTACGTAATGTTATACCGATGTTACTAAAAGATGTTTCACTGCATGACGGACTGGCAATGTACTTCCAATGTGATGGATGACCAGCACATAGCTCGCGTGCAGTTGAAGTGGTATTGAATAGCGTATTTCATGACAGGTGGATTGGTTGCCGAAGCAAATGGCCCGCACATTCGCCGGATCTGACCTCGCCGGATTTCTTTCTGTGGGGGAAGTTGAAGGATATTTGCTATCGTGACGACATGCGTCAGCGCTTTGTCAATGCATGTGTGAACATTACGGACAATGCCTGACAACATGCGTCAGCGCATTGTCAATGCATCTGCGAACACTACGTAAGGCGAACTACTCGCTGTTGAGAGGAATGTCGTTACACGTATTGCCAAATGCATTGAGGTTGACGGACATCATTTTGAGCATTTATTGCATTAATGTGGTATTTACAGGTAATCACACTGTAACAGTATGCGTTCTCAGAAATACAAAGGTACATGTATCACATTGGAACAACCAAAATAAAATGTTCAAACGTACCTACATTCTGTATTTTAATTAAAAAAACCGATCTGTTACCAACTGTTCGTCTAAAATTTTGAGCCATATGTTTGTGACTACTACAGTGCCATCTATCACAAAGCGAAAGAAATGGTCCCACTATAACATTCATATTTCTTTACGTACTACACGAATGTGTAATAAAAAAATGGGGGTTCCTATTTTTTAAAAAACGCAGTTGATATCAGTTTGATCTATGGCAGCGCCATCTAGCGGGCCAACCATAGTGCCATCTGATTTCCCCCTTCAAGTTAGACAAGTTTCGTTCTTTGTAGTTTTTTTGTTTGACACTTATTTCGTGAGATATTTGGCCCGGTCACGATCAATGGCCCACCCTGTATACATAACCCAAAGACCTCAAATGGCTTACTACCATAAACTTACACCAGCAATATCTTTTTCTTTATCTGGTGTACTTTTTTCATTGTTAAGCAATTATTTTTTCTTTACTGTCCACTTTCATTCTTCAACAGTCTTTCCTCTTTGTTCTGTGGTTGTGTTTCCTTGTTCCTACACCAATTATTCTTGTGTGGCTTCTGTCTTTCTGCATTTAGCAATCTTCTCTCATTTCCTTGGAGACTTACACTATTGTCCCAAACTCTCACATGATGTGTCCCTGACAAGTAACATAACCCAATGAAATTTGGTCTGCACACAGGACAAAATGCTAAGTGTAGTACAGAAGATAACTTAAAGAAATATGCAGTGAGACGAACAGAAATGATACTTTAATAAAACGCAGTGATTATACTGAAGTCATCACGATTTATGGTGGTTCCCTGGACATTACGATGGGCACGATGTCATTCTTAATAGTGTGTATGATCACAATAGACAGCAATGCAGCTCCCATGCTGAGCTCCACTTTTCCACCAGTACAGTTGACAACTGTTCACTGGTCATCTGTGCATGTGGACACACTGCAACACACCCCATCGCATCCCACAAGCACTTGAGGGCAATTCAGTTGAGGGAATTGGCAGGCCAGTCAATTTGTTGAATATCCTCATTTCAAGAGTAGTTCCACCAGCTCTGTTTGAAGTGGTCATGCATTGTTATCCACAAGGGCCGCATGCACACCTGGAAAGACCGACATGGGGAAGGAGTACACTGTTGCAAAAATGTTAAAAAGTGAGTACAATGTTTTCAAAGATTTAGAGGTTTGTACACCCCGCAACATTACACCTCCCCAAACAATAAAACTGAATCAGCAAAAAGAAATCATGTTAACAATGCAAAAACGTTCCTGGGTGCTTCCGCCTCTTACCATATGAGGATACATCCTGAATCACTACTCAGACTGAATCTGCTCTCATCTGAGAAGAGCATGTGACCCCACTCCTCACTGGCCCAGTTCCTATGCCTTTGGCATGCTCGGAAACCAGCCGCCCATGTGGGGATGTCAATGGAGCAAAATGTACTGATCACCGGGCAAAGAGACCGTATCGATGCGGTAGCTGCGCCACAGTGACATGTGCAATTTCATGTCTTGCAGTTCTGTTGCATGTGGTTTTGTTTGGCTTGGGTGCCTTCTTGCCTGTTTCACAATGTAGCAATAATCTGCTGCCATAGTTTACCACCTGTTCTCCTTCAGGCAGCAGTGCCTGTGGTTGTCAACATTCTTTTTGCATATGAAACAATGCTGCAAGCAATACAAAACTACTGGGCTACACTCACAATACTTCATTTTGCTTCCAGTCTCCCCAGGATTCTTCCCCATGTGAAGTAGTCCAGATGCTGTCTCTGGGCCATGTTGTAACGAAGAAGATTACCGAAGTGCACCACAAGTGCATGGTGGTTGACAAACATTGTCTCTTGCCATTACTTCAAGTGCCTCATGTTATGGGGCAAGCACCATTAGGCGCTACAGTCAAGTTGATTTCATGCTATGTGACATCCAACTTTCTGCGCGTGACTGGGAGACCTATGGCAGCATGCTCCCATGCTTTCATTCATTTCCACCAAGTTTTTAATATGTTCTGTTCCTTTATCTATTTCATCATTAAGTTTTGCAGAGCAGTGTATTGGTTTTTCAGTTACATTTATAGCACATTTAACAACTATCTCTTGTTTCAATTTTCTGCACATTATTTCAGTGGCCAATGTTGTTGTTCTTGTGGTCTTCAGTCCTGAGTCAGTCAGTGGCCAATAGGTTGTGTAAATTACCTCTTCACCTTCTTTAGATTATTTGGCAATCCATATTTTTGCCTTCGGGGCTTTTTTTTTTTTTACATAGGAATTCTTTTTGCCTCATTACCAATGAAATCCTTTTCCCTATTTGGATGTAATCTTATTGTTTAATTATCTCTTTCCATACCATTCTGTTTCTTTGTCTGGCTACCTTCTTCCTCAATTTGGTGTCTGCCTCTGTAGTGTAGCAGTAGCATGATCACCTACCACGCAGGGGACCCGGGTTCGATTCCCAGCAGGGGACTGGGTGTTGTGTATCCATCATCATTATTGACTCGCAAGTCGCCGATGGGGCGTCACCTAAAAAGGACTTGCAATACAGCACCCGAACTTCCCCGAATGGGGGCTCCCGGCCGACAATGCCATACGATCATTTCCATTATTTCCCTCACTTTGGTGATTTTTCTCCTCTCTCACATATTAACAATTTTTTATCTGACTACTACTATTCTGTGTTTAGCTGTCGTTTACCATTTCCATTTCAGTAATCTTTACACTACAGTTACCTGATGTTCTCTTATCTGTTATTTTCTGCACATTCATTCAGTACCTCTTATCTCTGTACAGAAATCCCTCACCTTCTGTAACCTTTTTTCTCAATATAGTTATACTTTCAGCAGTCCAAGTTACCCCTTGTTCTTTTACATATTTAATGTTTCCTTAGCCTAAACCTCAGACTGTCTGTGGGTCCCTCACATCCTGGGGTCTGAATGACATGTCCTTCCTTTTTTAACATTCCCCAACCTATCCTGTCTCTTTCCTGAGGAAGGAACTAATAGATATAACAATAGAGATTCCTGGATGGAATATTGCGTAAAAGAAAGGAAAGGCAACTGCTCACCTATATCTGACTGATGAGTGGTGCATGGAAACAGCAGCAGAAAACTTTTTTATACTAGCTCTCTCTCTCTCTCTCTCTCTCTCTCTCTCTCTCTCTCTCTCTCTCTCTCTCTCTCTCTCTCTCTCTCTCAGAAGGTAGAAGTACATCCAAATGCACCAGCCCGTGGGCCCTGTGCACTGTGTGTTTTTCCTTTATTTTACAAAGCAATAGTTATGACAACTATGATAGTGTTGTCAGCAGTATTGAGTATTTTGCCTCTTGAAGGAAAGTCCTGGCCAGAAATTCTGTCTCAAGATTTTACATGGAAGACACTAGGCCACGTGTCGTGCATTCTTCACTCAGTGGTCGATGAAGACCGACAGTTCCCCTGCCTGTCTTTAGGACCTGTGTGGCTGAAATAATGGATAGTGAAAGCCAACTGGATCAGAGGTAAGTTGCTGGCCACTCAGACTTCTCCTATCCCTGGAATGGTTCCCTTGTTTCAGAAGCAAATGGGCCGGGTATGTGAACATGCCAGTTTAATATAAAGTCTCTCGTATCCTATTCCACATAGGCTGAGAACCTGAAGTACACTAGGCTCAACAGTGAGCTGGTCTGGGCAACAAGCTGCTGATGCTTTGGAGGCACCTCCAACACATGGTTCCCATGATTAACAGCTCGCTATTTTATTACTGCTGGTTAGTAGCTGCAGGCACTACTCTTTGACAATCAACTCCCCCCCCCCCTCCCCCCCCAAGAGGGGTCATTTACCTACATTCTGAACTGCTGGTTGAATGGTTAGTGGGCAACCTCTCACTTGACAGCTGATATACCACAGGCAATTATCTGACAAGATGTTTGGTAAAATAGAGTGTATGAAAGTCCCAGATTTCCCAGTTTCCTGGGTGGAAATAAACTTTTTCCTTGTTAAGTGACAGTACTCTTTCCCTTGGAGCTGCAAGCTTATCAATCCTTTTTCTGGCACTTTAGGAGACTAGATGTGCAGCAACATGTACACCGCATATTTTCTTATTACAAAAGTATGGGCATGAATTCCAGCATATACAGCACATTAGTTTCCGAAGCATCGAAATTGATATGGTGATGCACTTTTGTCAGCCCATCACAGCTCATCATTTGATGCAGTAAGCCAATAGAAGCATCACTGTTAGGTAATGTGTGCTACCCCTTCAGATACATCAAACACAAATGTGCCAGTGAAATTTTAATTAACAACATAAATGGCTGGTCCTCTGGGCCCAAAAATTTTCTAAGTAGCTGGTGCTCAAAGTATTAAGTTTTGAATGTCAGTCAAATGCTCTTTGATTTAAGAAATTCATCACAAATTCCCGCACATAATGTAATTCATAATATAATGCTTCTCAAACCATCATTTGAAATATTTTCCCGTGAACTATTAGAAATAGGATTGTTTGAATAGTTGCCAGTGTGCACCAGAAAACAGGCATTACTGCGTGTGTGCAGCTACTGTGACACAGGAAACTTGTGGTTAGTGTTTGCTCTGTGCATACGCCTTCATCAGTCGCATTTCTGTTTGGAATTTTGTCAGTAGTGGGGTGTCACATGACCACGTGCAGTACGTTGCTCGGGGGGGACATACGAGGTTAATGTACTTAAGGCAATTGTTTTTTCATAGCCTATCCCCATAAGGAATCAAAAATAAGAAAACAGTCCTTGGAATAATATTCGTTTCAAAATTAGACTCTACAACTCAAAGTACCTTAATATTTTGCTGTGTGGTGACTTTAACATTTTTTTTCTTAATCGTACTCTGCAATACTCTTACGTAGCATTTCCAATCAGGTTTACATCCATACAGTGCAGTAAAAATCTAATAAGAAGGAATGAAGGAATACAATTAAAAAAGAGAGATCCACCCCCAGTTGTTTGCATATGCCAGAAGTACAAACAATTAGTTTTTCATGACTTTTTCAAACACTATATAAAATTAACACACTTATCTGTTATTTGTGAAACCAAGAAACTATGACTGGCTGTTTATAATCTACCCAATGAGTAAATATAAGGTATTGTGGGGAGTTACAATAATAAAACATGGTCTGCTGCCAGTTGTAAATTATTGAAGAATGGCATTCTGTAAAATTAAGACAAAACAACACAAATTGAAAAATAACATCAAGTCTAGTGGAGGTACAACACAAGTTCTGAAGCACATCTTGTGACAGAAGGCAGATTTGTAAAATTCTGCTAAAGCTGTCAACATATTTGAGACAAAATATTTTATTCAATATTACTGACCCTGCATGTTTAGCATCTTCAAGTAAACATTTGCGTGTGTTCATATGTCTATAGCATTAAGAGGTCTTACACTGCAGGTCAACAACTGGAAGCAGTTAATTCCATAAATTATCTGGGAGTACGCACTAGGAGTGATTTAAAATGGAATGATCATATAAAGTTTATAGTTGGTAAAGCAGATGCCAGACTGAGATTCATTGGAATAATCCTAAGGAAATACAATCCAAAAACAAAGGAAGTAGGTTACAGTACCCTTGTTCGCCCACTGCTTGAATACTGCTCAGCAGTGTGGGATCCGTACCAGATAGGGTTGATAGAAGAGATAGAGAAGATCCAACGGAGAGCAGCGCGCTTCGTTACATGATCATTTAGTAATCGCGAGAGCGTTACGGAGATGATAGATAAACTCCAGCGGAGGACTCTGCTGGAGAGACGCTCAGTAGCTCGGTACGGGTTTTTGTTGAAGTTTTGAGAACATACCTTCACCGAAGAGTCAAGCAGTATATTGCTCCCTCCTACGTATATCTCGCGAAGAGACCACGAGGATAAAATCAGAGAGATTAGAGCCCACACAGAAGCATACCGACATTCCTTCTTTCCACGAACAATACGAGACTGGAATAGAAGGGAGAACCGATAGAGGAACTCAAGGTACCCTCCGCCACACACCGTCAGGTGGCTTGCAGAGTATGGATGTAGATGTAGATGTAGATCATAAAAGAAACACCAGAATACTCCTAGAGCATCGGAATTTCGCAAACCACACTAAAATGCATAATTCAGCATTAAGTGCGCATTCGTATGTCCAGATTCACAATGAAGTAGGCCCATACCTGAAAATAAGCTTTTCAGTACGTTTTCTGGGATGCCAATTTTCTTGGAGTACCCCTACTGCATAATCTCATGTTTGTTCTTTTTGAGGTTATGCCATTTGTGCCAGAAGATGAAAATGTTCATTTGAAATTCACCAAACAGTTGAAACTAGCAAATGGTGCTGAATGAAACACTTTAGTTTCAAATAAGTTGGCTGCCTCTGCAGGAAAGATTAATTGCTTTAGCAACTCAACAAAAATAACTTCATTATTCTGCAAGACGATAAATGCTTGATTGCCAACAATGTGGAAATAAAATAAGAAGACTGAAAATTATAACATATTTCAGTCTTCTGTAATAATGTGAACGTATTTTAATTCAGTTGATAGCTCCCAGCCATACAAATTCATACAATCCCCCCACCCTCCCACTTGATGTGAGAGCGAATGACACAGAGAAAACAGCAAAATCTCTAAACGTAAACTTGAGTAACGTAAAGGCTATCCCCCTCCCCACAACAACAACTTGGTCTACTCTCTGCATGTGCAGATCTGGCAGCTTGGGTGCACTAGGAAAGTTTTTCTGGCTAGAATCTGGCTGCTTGCTGCTACTGCTTATGTAGCTAGCAGTTGCACTTCCAGTAGCCAGGAGCAGTAGAGGGCACTGATTATATGTAACTTCAGCTCTGCACACGTGCGTGAGCCCGCAAGCTACCGATCAAACGAAACTAATGTAAATAGTTGTGATGTCATGCTCATCGAAAGCAATTTTCTGTTACGAAGTATTGCACAGTTTTCGTCCTAAAGCCCTTGACACTTTTTGCTGTCGGGAGACGCTTGTGTGTACACTGTGCTTTGTTGTTGTAAATGACATCATCTCTTTGCAATTAAGTTTTATTTTGGTATTTTTCTATAGTTTATATTTTATTGCTGCAGTATTACTCTGCAGCAGTGGGCTAAAGTCAAATTCTTTGTTAGGGAATCAGTTCTTATCAGTCAAAATTACAAATATTTAACTGAAATCTAAAACAATAAAAACTTTGTGGATTTATCCCACTTGTCCAGGGCCATAGACATCCAGTAAAACTGAGAAATATTTAAAAAAACACCAGATAGAGATAGATAGATAGAGAGAGAGAGAGAGAGAGAGAGAGAGAGAGAGAGTCATGTCTTTGTCAAGCAGACATTGTTTCACCCCAGATTTAACTGTCATCTTTTCTTGGTAACGGATGCTAAAGTAGTTAAGCAAGATGAGCAACTTACATTATTTTGTACTGTTACTGATTGTAAAGCACTCTTTCTTAGATGAGAAAAAAGGGGGAAGGGGAGTATAAGGTTCCTAAGAATTATTCCTGAATTAAAGCACTAACATAAAATTTTAGGTTTGCCAATGGAAGTTACAATATGTGATATGCTGAAATTTAATTTTTTTTTAATGCACACTGATCAGTTAGAACATTATAATTACCCTTCTAGATTGGTAATAAGTATATAAGTATCAGTATTCCACATGGAGGGCATAAGCAATATAAACACTACGTAGTTTGTGAGGTACTCGTGGAATGGGTAGCGCATAACCAGGTAATCCCTCACTTGACAACTGACAGATCAGAGACAATTTTCTGACACATGGTGCTTAACAAAGCTTGGAATGAAATTATGCCTGCCACCCCCCGTTCCCCTGACCTCCTACATAGTTCTGTGGACACTGTTGCAATCCCCCCGACCTTCAACATAAAGTATGGTGAAGATTACCTTTACCAAAATGATTATAGAGGGACCTGAAGGATTGAGAATTGCACGGCAGCCCACAGCTGCAAAAGTCATCAACGTTGAAACCAGTTTCCTATAAACAACATCAGTAAATGCAGCTGATGGTGTTATTGTTACAACATACTTAACACTATATACTAATAAATAATACAATTGGCATCATGTGAAAAAGAAGGGAATAAGAAAGGTGACTAAGCAACTATTATGAAGCTTAAGATGTTATGAAGGTTGAAAACGAGTGTCACAGAAACAGAAGGTTTCATCAAATGTTCATGAAGCCACTAGGTGACAGCAAAGTCGTTTAAGTAACTTGTGGGTGTGTGGCTGGATAAACTCTTCAAAAGAACACTGATATTTCAACTAGTACCCCCTAAGGTATACTCATACATGGTGTCCCAGAAGTGTTGTGACAAACTTCTACGGGAGGTGGGGTACATAATAAGGATTGCGAATTGCACGGCAGCCCACAGCTGCAAAAGTCATCATACACTGCTAGGTGGTGCTGTACACGAGAGCACTGGATGGGAACACCACTTGCTTGAAGATGTTCCAACAAATATGCGTAAAAAATGTGGTTCCATTGTGATGGGATACCTGCTCATTTTGGACTGGCTGTGTGTGCATTTGAACAGATCATTCCTGTTTCGATGGATTGGGTGTGGTGGACCAGTTCCCTGGCCCCAACGCTCACTGGGTTTACTGAGCCCTGATTTCTTTCTGTGGGGAGCCGTGAAATCTCTTGTATCACGATCCTGTGGAGTCTAAAATGGATCATATCGCAAGAATTGTCTGCGCAGCTGCTACAATTAAAGAAACTCCTGGTGTGTTTCAACGTGTCAGGCATGCGTAGCGACTGATGGTGCTAACTTTGAGCACCCGTTGGAATACACTCCTGGTGTGTTTCAACGTGTTAGGCATGCGTACCGACTGATGGTGCTAACTTTGAGCACCTGTTGGAATATTAGAGATGTGTTCATATCATACACAGTGTTTACTCATTAGGTATAAAAGATGTTTCAAATGAAGCATGCTTTTGTTTCCTTTTTGGTCTCTGACCTCTGCTACCACCTAGCCCAGTCGTTTTGAACCATAGGTTGCTATGCAATTCTCAATCTTTATGATGTGCCCCACTTCCCCTGAAGTTTGTCGCAACATTTCTAGAAAACCCTATATAAAGAAAGAAGTAGGCCATTCTAGCCCCTGGCAAGCAAAAATTTCCCACACTTCCTTCTGCACTGTGATGTCATGTAGAGTATCTGTGCATTCAGTAGAACATGGAAATCGTGATGTGCCTCCAAGGAAAATAACTCTTTTTGTGTCAATATGAGCATGGGTTACTGCAACTGCACCATGGTACAGGGCATTAGTGTTGCTCAAAAGATGAAAAATTCAAAGATGAGCTCTTGAAATGTTAATGAATAGTTTGATGCAAATGCATGGACATTTTCACATCATGTGGCAGAAACTTAAAAATAATGCCTTTACCAAAACCAGTGGCATAGCGTAGTGTTCCTGACATGCTGAAGGTTGTGGGTTCAAATCCCTACATATGATACTACAGTTTTATTTTTATTTTTACATCTTTACTGGAATAACTTTGATCATTCTTGTTATTTAGTTAATTGCTATACAAATAATTTTTATTTCTAATGCTTTGCTGCATCATTTTAATCATCATATTAACTTTTTTATTTGTTCTAATTTTTTCTTCCTCTCATCCTTTTCTTATCTGAAACTTTTGTGATGTGATTTTTAATTACTAGTATTTATCTATCATAATACTGGTATTTAATAAGCATTTGAAAATACCAATCTATAGGGTACAAAACAAAATAATCTATTTGTATTAGCTATGCAATGGTATTGACAACGTATTTTTCGTTACAAGATGCACATGTTTTTTTGACAGTAGTCATCATACAAACATTTAAAACACGAATTCTTGCTGCACTATGGACAAAATAACAGAGATTAAGGTTTAAATAAAAGAAGACAGTTATTAATAAAACTAAATTCATGGGCAAAAATATACACGGCCAATGAAAAAAAAAATTAGCATTTCCTTTTAGAGGTTTCCAATTCATTTAAGATTTATTGCTGAGCATGCTTGACGTGTTGACATAGTTCTGTAAGAGTTGTCGGTTGAAGAGTCACTTCTTGTCCCATCATCGTGTTCCACACATGCTCAATTGGGGACAAGTCCAGAGGTCATGCTGGCCAAGGAAGTTGCTGCACATCTTGCAGAGAATACTGGAACAACCCATCACCTTCCTATTGCAAGAATGGCAAAAGAACAGGTCTAACAACATTCTGCTCATACCCAGCCCTGGTCAGCATCCCCTCCAGAAACACCAAAGTTTGTAGCTTATCACACCTCAGACAATAAGCCTGGGGTGGGGCCAGTAAGTTTGGATCAATGCACTCTATGAGACAACATTCACCAGGTATATGCACTAAAGTCCATCTCTTGTGGCCAGGCAGAATCTGCTTTCATCGATGAAGACTGCGGCGCACCATTCCATCTTCAGAGTGATCCTCTGACAGCACCAGTCAAGCAGTGCATGTCTATGTTGTGATGAGCAGAAGATTGTGCACGCCTGTAGTCCCACTACTAACATCTGGTTCACAACAGTTCATGTTGACATGTCTGGTCTCACAAGCCCTCTCATCTGTGTTGTGGTAGCTGTATGATCTGCCACCGCTGCCCTTCACAATATGACGATACTGGTGGGCGCCTGCGCTGTGCAGACACACAGTACCATTTCTACAGGTGAGAATGTCCACATGACCACCGATACCAGCATCGTTCCACAGCTGATACAATATGTCCAACTTGTATGGTGCTCTGAAACGTCCGTCTCACCACTCAGGCCACAATTTAACTCCTTTCAAACTCGCTCAGTTGGCTCTAGAAAGCACAAGTGCGTCTCTGTGGCATGGTTGCCTACTTGCTCCACGTTTGCATCACACTGAACCTTCTCGCTATGAGCATATGAGCATTCGTATTAAAGAGCAGACACAGATGCCACTATTCTGTCTGTTGATGGATGATGTTGAAACCATTATCAGTACACCTACTATCTCCCAAGTGGCATATGCCATCAGCGCATCAATGTTGTCTTGCCAGGTGTACTAAGTTTTGTTTTCCAGGAGTGTAAAATGATAAAATGGTAGAAATTAAATCAAAGTTAATACATAAAAAGTATGGACAAAGATTCCAAATGAAAAAGAGCAAATAAAATAATATGTTTAAATCAATATAATAACGATAAAAGTTATGCATATAAAAATAAAAAAGGCACCTGATGAGATTGAATCACTCAACCTTCAGCATATGATGAGTGTGTCTAAACCACTATACTACGTGGACACTGTGAGAAATGATGCTGATGAATCACAAGTATAAGAAATACCAGAAACTGCGAAAGTTGAAAAAAATCTTATTAAGAGATGTGGGAACAGTGTGCGACAACTCTAATCTCTCATGTTCTCCCAGATGTGCTGAAATACATTGGAGGCTATATCGCATTACAATGTCAAGACACTGATAACTCATTGGTTTTTCCAGCAACAAAAAGTAAAGTACGAAAGCATAATTCAGAGTGAATACAATTATATCTTGTGGGGATGTTTCTCATCCAATGCCAGCATGGAAAAATAAAGTGTTGTACTTTGCAGCAGAATTTGTTGCTTTTCATGCAAACAAGTGTGCTAACATAAAAAAAGGTTGTAAAATGCACTATATCTTTAAACAAAAGTTACCCGAGATTCATGACACAGTCGTTGCTCTTTTTGTAAGAACACGATTAGGAATCCGAATTAAGACACTAAGTTGGAAGCCAGAATGAAATGTGCCACAAGAAGGAAGGAGCTATGAATTATATCTTCATCTGGTAAATGATAAAGAGAAATCTGGAAAAGGCTGCATTACCATCTGCTTCTTCATCAAACAAGTGATTTATTTTCCCCTCTTAAATATGGTTTATTTGGTCCTAAGGTGCAATACATCTGTCAAGCCACTTGATTTGATTTGTCCAGATCTTTATTAAATTTAATCAACAGGAAAATGAACGAATAATACGCCCCAATGGCTGCGGTTTGGTGCATTTGCCATGCAAACCCACAGCTGTGCTGCACTATGCATTCTCACTAACATCAGTCGGATCCAGCCAATAGCAAGTGTTCTTGCTGAAATGGACCATCCCGGAATCTCTACCATTTTTGAAAATTAGGGGTGGCAGCAGGGAGGAGGTGAGGTGCGGGGGTTTACCTTTCGAAATGTCGACACTTTCTGACAAATTTACCTATCTGCAGTCCCAGAAGTTATTCAAACATCTTTTAACTGGGGAAACCTTAAAGTTCACAGACAGGACTAATGAATATTTTCAAACACACTACTTCTTACACAATGTTGCATGCAGGGCTCTGCAGCATGTCGCCCCAAATATGAGTTTTAGTTGACCCTACAACACAGTTATGACTGCAGTCGAAGTCATAATGACAGCCTTAAAGAACAAATGAAAACTTTTCCCTGATTAAGATTCTGTCAAAATGAGGTAATTAGAAATGGAACTCAAGCTTGGACAGGGAAGTAAATCAGCTCTGTCCTGCTCAAAGGAATCATCCCTGCATTTGCCTGAAGTGATTTACAGAAATTGCTAAAATCCTAAATCTGCTGTAAGTGGATTTTAACCCTGATCTTTACTACTGTTGAGTCCAGTGTCTTAACCTCTCTGCCACCTCACTTGGTGGCTAAACAAGACTCTGATTTGCATACAAATCACCAGTGGCTAGACCTAATATGCTTCTCAAGGTCCCCATTCACACACAAACAATTACACGAAACTTAATTGTGTTCTTCATCACCATTTGAAACACGTATTTGGTAAACTATTTAACACTGCTAAATATTTTATACAATACAATAAAGATATCTAACTATTTTTACTTACAGTTGTGATTTATGCCTACTTACCAAGTTCATTGTAGACAAAGGAATCAGTCTGCACTCTTTCACTAAATTTGTGAGTTTCACAGCAAACCAAGACTGGCACATTGTAAGTGTGAGCAAGCAAAGCTATTTGCGAGGCCCCTGCACGAGACATCACATATCCATTTGCCAGGAGTGCATGGGCTCCAAGTAATACCTTTGTTGCCTGTGGAATTGTGGATGGTTCCAATGTGATTACATAGGTTTTTAAACAAACAGATAATTTGACTACAAAGAATTATTATTTCTCATTACAAGAGATGCACAGTATGAATATAATAATCCTTGAATCCAAATTATTGTGACATTGTCTCACGTGATTGTGCAGTAGCAAGTTGGTTCCTTTCTTATTAATTAATCCACTAAGTATTAAAAGAGTTTTTTTTTACACAATAAACGTTTTACACCACACTTTTGGTGAATTTTTAGTTCGATATTTTCAAGTACGTATGTTCATATGTATAAATATAATAGAGGGAAACATTCCACGTGGGAAAAATATATCTAAAAACACAGATGATGTGACTTACCGAACGAAAGTGCTGGCAGGTCGATAGACACACAAACAAACACAAACATACACATTAAATTCAAGCTTTCGCAACAAACTGTTGCCTCATCAGTTACGAGGGAAGGAGAGGGAAAGACGAAAGGATGTGGGTTTTAAGGGAGAGGGTAAGGAGTCATTCCAATCCCGGGAGCGGAAAGACTTACCTTAGGGGGAAAGAAGGGGTATACACTCGCGCCCCCCCCCCCCCCCCACACACACACATATCCATCCGCACATACACAGACACAATGTCTGCTTGTGTCTGTGTATGTGCGGATGGATATGTGTGTGTGTGTGTGCGCGCGCGCGAGTGTATACCCCTTCTTTCACCCTAAGGTAAGTCTTTCCGCTCCCGGGATTGGAATGACTCCTTACCCTCTCCCTCAAAACCCACATCCTTTCGTCTTTCCCTCTCCTTCCCTCTTTCCTGAAAGCTTGAATTTAATGTGTATGTTTGTGTTTGTTTGTGTGTCTATCGACCTGCCAGCACTTTCGTTCGGTAAGTCACATCATCTTTGTTTTTAGATATGTTCATATGTATAAAATTAACAGAATGTAGTTTATTTCACAACAAAGAACCGAACATGAGAGAGTACTTCCAGAACATTAGCATCCCAACTGACTATTAACCATACTATTACAGCTTATCATACAACAGTGTACCCAAGTATGTCCACATTCAAAATTAAGTACAGCCACACTACACCAGTGAATGGGAAGAGACTAAATAGTGACTATGTAAATAGGGTCACATTTGGTTCTTCAATTTAGCATCATATATGATCAGTTAATGTGTACTTAAAAGCTTGCATACAAATCCTCTTGAAAATGACCAAATGTTTGAGGGTGGTCAACAATGTGGAGTAAAACATCTGGTTTCAAATAAAACTACAGCTTCAGCAAAAAAAAAAAGTGTATTTTAATTGATTTTTGATGGATATGTATTCAAATATGAATAAAACCTCCAAATATATTCTGTAACTTTTTCTTTTTTTAAGGAACATTCCGAACAGCTTTCATTCTTAATAAATAAGTGCCCAATCTGGATGGATTTATGGGATAGCCAATTAAGAACTACATCAATTTGCATTATAATTAGTTTTTCTTCATCTACTAAAAGTATGCAAGCAGTTAACATTAATCACAATTTTAGAAAAAATTTAAAAAATGTCTCTCAGGGAGTGGGGTAAGCTGTAGAAATACTATCATCCTAGTACCCATCACCAAGGCAAAGGTCGCTAACGCACGCTTGGTCAATGGTGCTTGAACTGGGAGTAAGCTGGCTCAAATCCTGGCAGTGGAATAGATTTTCAATGTCAGTATTTGGCTGGCAAGCGGGATAGAGGTGGTGGCGTAAACTTCTGATCATTAGACTTTGTACCAATTTCCTGGTTTAAATAACAAATCTCTCTGCAGTCTCTCATGAAGTAAGGGTATGTGACATAGTTGACAGTGACCCATAAGTCTAATAGAGACGTTAAGCTCGGTGGCCCCCTTGGTGCTGTTTGGTTGGAACAGTCTGTGCGCCGGCACCAGGTTTCACTATCTCTCTGCTCTCATCATCATCCAATACTAATATTACACCCCACCCCCCCACACACACACACCTTCCCTTCCCTTCCACACTTGCACTACTGGCCATTAAAATTGCTACACCACGAAGATGACGTGCTACAGACGCGAAATTTAACCAACAGGAAGAAGGTGCTGTGATATGCAAATGATTAGCTTTTCAGAGCATTCACACAAGGTTGGCACTGGTGGCGACTCCTACAACGTGCTGACATAAGCAAAGTTTCCAACCGATTTCTCATACACAAACAGCACTTAACCGGCGTTGCCTGGTGAAATGTTGTTGTGATGCCTCATGTAAGGAGGAGAAATGTGTACCATCACATTTCCGACTTTGATAAAGGTCGGATTGTGGCCTATCGCGATTGCGGTTTATCGTATCGCGACATTGTTGCTCGCGTTGGTCGAGAGCCAATGACCGTTAGCAGAATATGGAATAGGTGGGTTCGGGAGGGTAATACGGAACGCCGTCCTGGATCCCAACGGCCTCGTATCACTAGCAGTCGAGATGACAGGCATCTTATCCGCATGGTTGTAACGGATCCTGCAGCCACGTTTCGATCCCTGAGTCAATAGATGGGGACGTTTGCAAGACAACCATCTGCACGAACAGCTCGACATTGTTTGCAGCAGAATGGACTATCAGCTCGGAGACCATGGCTGCGATTACCCTTGACGCTGCATCACAGACAGGAGCACCTGCGATGGTGTACTCAATGACAAACCTGGGTGCACGAATGGCAAAACGTCATTTTTTCGGATGAATCCAGGTTCTGTTTACAGCATCATGATGATCGCATCCATGTCTGGCGACATTGCGGTGAACGCACATTGGAAGCGTGTATTCCTCATTGCCATCTACATCTACATCTACATCCATACTCCGCAAGCCACCTGACGGTGTGTGGCCATACTGGCGTATCACCTGGCATGATGGTATGGGGTGCCAATGGTTACACGTCTCGGTCACATCTTGTTCGCATTGACGGCACTTTGAACAGTGGACATTACATTTCAGATGTGTTATGACCTGTGGCTCTAACCTTCATTCGATCCCTGGGAAACCCTACATTTCAGCAGGATAATGCACTACCGCATGTTGCAGGTCCTGTACGGACCTTTCTGGATACAGAAAATGTTCGACTGCTGCCCCGGCCAGCACATTCTCCAGATCTCTCACCAACTGAAAACGTCTGGTCAATGGTGACCGAGCAACTGGCTCTTCACAATACGCCAGTCACTACTCTTGATGAACTGTGGTATTGTGTTGAAGCTGCATGGGCAGCTGTACCTGTACACACCATCCAAGCTCTGTTCGACTCAATGCCCAGGCGTATCAAGGCTCTTATTACGGCCAGAGCTGATTGTTGTGGGTACTTATTTCTCAGGATCTATGCAACCAAATTGCGTGAAAATGTAATCACATGTCAGTTCTAGTATAATATATTTGTCCAATGGATACCTGTTTATCATCTGCATTTCTTCTTGGTGTAGCAATTTTAATGGCCAGTAGTGTATTTCATGTTTCATTTAATTTTCCAGATTTATTATCTGTCCATCTGGGCAAAAGAGCTGTTGATGAAAAACCACCAGTCTAACAGTCCACAGCTGTTCATCATCTTGTTTTGACAATCTTTTGCTGTTATATCACACTGTTATACAGGTGTTCTACTTTTCTTTTTGCTTTACATCATGATAAAACTTTTACAGGCATGGGAGACTGAACCTTACCTCACGCATGATGAAACTGGCAGCAGGTAACAATACATATGAACATTTTAGGCCATGCTTCACAAGTCGGCGCAACATTTCCCGCCCTTCAAGCCACGGCCGCCCATCTGCCACAACAACATGAAATCTTTTCCCGCTATCATGAGCCTTCAGCAGAATTCTCGTCAACAACGATGAACTGAAAATAAAGAAAATTGTTTATAAATTAATAATAGTTATAGATTACTAAACAAAATATTATGAAAAGGCACATTTCTACTCAGCATATGACGACATGCTTAGTTGCTGACAAAAACAAAGAAAAGACTGTTACACACTGAGCTTTCAGCCAAAGCCCTCTTCGAAAAGGAAAACACATTCACACAAGCAAGCACACCTCACACACGACCACTATCTGCAGTCACTCTGGCCAGAATTCAACTGTTCTGCACAGAGTGGAAGCGTCAATTTGGAGTGGAGTGGGGAACGGGGAAGGATAGCCCCACCCCCTTCTTTCACACTGACCTTCACATTTTCAGATTCCACCAGTCTCTGTCCCTCAAAAACTTATTATTGCAAAAACGCATCTCCAAGCACAGGTATCCCAGAACCACCTCTGCTCCCTCAAGAAGATACTGCTACTTATGCAATCCCTATCACAAGCATCATATCTCTGAAGTTGAATCCCTTGCACTCCAGCACCTGGAAGAGCATTCCAGACACCACCTCTAAGTTATCCAGTCTGCTGACATCCTACTGCCAACCCAGTTCCTAACCTACCCACAGTGTTCCTCCTCATTAACTCCTCATAGCACTCACATCTGTATAGCTAACCGAAATTCCTTGCCCCACTCCACTACATCCATATCTGAAACAATCCCAGAACACTGTTTTTAACCTTTCCACCAAAATACTCTGCCCCAAAGAAGTTCTAGTCCTATCCAAAGGCCTCACCATCAGCCCTGCACCCAAATTTAACCACGCTGGACTTGACAAAGACCTACTCTCCTTCTCTCAATCCTTGAAATGGGAACACTCCTTTGCCACCAATCCCTCCAACCTAATCCCCATTCATACCTGTTATCCTCCCCGCCTCTAACCTAACCACCCTTAGGTCACGTTTCAAGAATCCAACTTGGCCTCACCTCCTTCCCCTGGTCCCTTCCCAAGAACAACTTTTCACCAGAAGAAAGGACAGCCAAACACAGCCCCAGAACAGATCCTGACCTAATCATCCTAATTGCGGAAAAAGTCAGAGAACCTCTCTCCTGAATTCATTTCCCTTCTCACCCCTTTGACATCACACACACACACACACACACACACACACACACACCTACCTTCCACCTGATCTCCAAAATCCACAAGCCTAACAATCCTGAGCAACCCGTTGTAGCTGGTTATTGTGCTTCCACTGAAAGAATTTTGGCCCTCACTGATCAACACTTCCAATCACCTACCCAAAATTGAGCCTCCCAAGTCATAGATATCAACAACTTACTTCACCGACTCCCCACCAACCACACTCCTTTACCTCTTGGATCCCATTATCTGGACTCGGGGCCAAGGCACCCTATCCCAATTCCTTCACAACTTCAACTTCTCTTCCTCCTGCTTTACCTGGTCTTTCTCAACCCAGCAAGCCACCTTCCTGGACGTTGACCTGCTCGTTTCTGATGGGTCCATCCACAACTTCGTACACATAAAACCCACCAACCATGCCTGCATTTCAACAGCTGCTATCCCTTCCACACCAAAATATCCCTCCCACACAGCCTGGTCACTCAGGGACAGTGCATCTGCTGTGATTAGAACACCCTTACCCAGTTCGCTGAAGGGCTCACAAAGTCTTTCACAGAGAGGCACTGTCCCCCAGACCTGGTCTGCAAAAAGATTTCCCATGCCATTCCCCACACACACATCCAATCCTCCCACCACTGCTAAAAGTCAGCTACAAAGGAGTGCCCCCCTTCATCACCTAGTATCACCCTGGACTGAAACAAATGAGCCATATCCTTCGCCAGGGCTTTGATTATCTACCACCCTGCCCTGAAACAAGGGAAATCCTACCCAAGATCCTTCCCTACCTCATTAAGTAGTGTTCCATCATCCACCCAAACCCCACAACATCCTAGCCCACATCTATGCCACTGCCAATCCTAACCCCTTGTCACAGGGATCACATGCCTGTGGAAGACCCAGGTGCAAGAACTGCCAAATCCACCCACCCAGCACTACCTATTCCAGTCCTGTCACAGGCTAGGCCACCAGTGAAAAAATCCATATCATATACCATCTCTGCTGCAATCAGTGCACAGTTTTTTTTTGTTTTTTTTTTTAATTGGTATGTCTACCAACCAGCTGTCCATGAGGATGGATGACCACTGCCAAAGTGTGGCTAAGAGAAAAGTGGACCACCTTTGGCACAAAATGCAGCAGAACGTTAGATGCTCGATTTCAACTGCCTGCTTTACAACCCAGGACATCTGGATCCTGCCCTCCACCACCAGCTTTTCTGAACTTCATCATTGAGAGTTATCCTTACAACACATTCTCTGGCCCAGAAATCATCCTGTCCTCAACCTAAGGTAACCCACTGTCTCCACAGTCTCCAGCCAACAGTTTCACCTCTTCTCTCTTATCATCTCCTCCAAATTCACGTCCCCTCACCCCTCACTCTCTGCCACTGCAACCACCAGTCTTTTCCCCTTCTCTGCTCCTCTCCTTTTCTGCTCACCTCCTCCTACAGCCTCCTGATGCTGCTCCTGGTAGCCTTATCCCGCCTCCTACTACCTGCACACTCCTCCAGGCAGCGCTGACTCCTCTCCCTCCAGCCATATCCTGCTATACCTCCTCCCTTCCCTGCCCCATTCTGGATTGCTGCTACTGCTGGAACAATACAATTGCATTTTGGCCAGAGTGATCGGAGATAGCGGTCATGTATGCATGGGGTGTGCCTGGCTGGGTGAATTGCGAGTTTTTATTCTCCTTTCTGAAAGAGAGATTGGCTGTAAGCTCAACGTGTAGCAGTCTTTCTCAATGTGTTATCCTTACCAGGCACAGTGATCTACCCATTCATAATATTGTTGATATTCCAACCAGGACTTCCCATAGTTTGATTAAACAAAATGATACTCTGATAAGCAGTTAAACCAATTATTGGCAATTATGAGTCATCCTTTACCAACTTAAGCAGTTTGTGAAATTGCTTCACATAGTTCTTTATTATTATTCTACCAGTCACAACATGAAATGTAAAAATCTTCATAGGCAAATGGGATACTTCGTTTGTTGGCAGTCTGGTTGGGTTGAGGAGATTATCTCCAAATCTGAGATTAGTACGACAGTTTGGGATGCCTTCACTACACTGAGTATTCAGAGCAATAACAGTGATGTCATTGGAACTTTTCTGCAAGATAATTTACAAATTTTGTTATGAGTTAGTGTTTTTAGCTATAACACAAATGGCTGCTAAACAAATGGCGTTCTGTGGCTTGATAGCCAAATGGCTAAGAAGTCTAAATTTTTGAAGTGACTTTAAGTTCCAAAATCTTACAGTTAGTTATGGACTCTTGTGGAGGGAAGAAGGCAAGACTGATGAGATGTGGATATGGAGTGCTAACAGCAGTTTTAAATTTCACAGAGAAACTTTACAGTTCCAGCACAGGTGCACGAGATTTTACAGATGCAGCTTTGTTATAGTAATTCCTGATTGGCAATGTGATTTTCAAAGTCAAGTGTACAGTGATTTAGCCTCAGCTGATGTGGCAATTTTGTGTCAGATTAGGGAGCAAACAGTTGCTTGGAATTAAAGTGGGAGTAAATCATATTGTTTCTGGGGAGTTATCCTGAGATGCTTTTCTCTGATGAGGCCACCAAATATACTGTAAACAGTAACTTGGAGACTAAAAAGTTATTGTTAACATGTTTCCAGTCCAGTGGTTGGATCTTGTGCAGCTGGCTTGCTACAGGGAAGAGTGGTGACTCCCTAACCTCGGCTCATCAGCTGAAGTAAGACATCAATCCTCACAAAAATCTATTTCAGTAATGCATCAATGCAAATAAATAATAGAGGTCTGCTGATTCACGATTCCTTTGTGACAATAATTGTGTTGCCTAGTGGCATTTCATGAATCACACAAACTTGCAGACTGTGGAACATTTCACAGGCATGCTTTTGCAAAATTGGTCCACTAAGAAGGGATATTTCACTATTAATTCTAAGTCTCTGTCTCTGTTCTAGCACACAATCTGATTTATTGTTTTCCAGCACCTGTACTATAGCCTATTGGTTTTACAGAGTTAACAAAGCACAAGATTAAACTTTTTAAAATTTGTGACTATTGGCTCCTTTAAAGTTGTTCTTGTTTTGGCAGCTAGGAAACAGGAAAGGAGCAGGGAAGACAGATTTTAGCACCCTTTGAGAATGAGGCAATTAGAGACAGACCACAACTTAGATTTAGACATAAATGTGAAGTAAATTGACTAGTACCTTTTAAAGTACCATCCTGCCATTCACTTTAAGCGACTTTGGGGAACTACAGGAAATTTAAATCTGGAAGCAATCTGAACCACACTCCTGAATGCAAGTCCATTGTGCCACCTCACTTGGTCTTGCTAAGTAGTATGTAAATATTTCTCTCCCATCTCAAATATTGCCAACATTGATTTCTTCCTCAGAGAGGAAGAAGAAACTCTTCAGTTTTGTGGATTATTATTACTAGATGTTCCTACACAATGACAGTCTTTGTGGCAAATAGACTTAAGTAAGTTATTTGCTGCTTTTAACTTGTGATTTACAGTGGATCTCACACACTTCTTTTAGCTTTGTTTCTTACTGTACATCTCTCCCTTTGCCAGTGATGTTATACCAATATACTTTTAACTGATTTTAATGAGAATTTAGGCTTTTTCGGTATAATGACTTATATTCTTCTTGAGTTTTCCACCAGATCCTGCATTCAACTATGTCACAGGCCTGCCCAGCTGCCATTCTCAGAAGAATTGTTGTACTGTATCTTGCTCAACTGATGTCTCATCAGAGATGACCCCTCTCCCTCATTCTATTCACAGAAGAAAGTGCACCATTGTAGCTGTGCACCATTGTAGCTGTGCACCATTGTAGCTGTCTAATGATGCTGTGTAAACATGCAATGTCAAAGTGGTATAAATGTGTCCTGAGATTTGCATTCCCCCGCCTGCTAGGACAATGAGTATTTTGCTTTAATCATGTTAAGATGGGATTTAACATCTGGCTTAAATTAAGCCCTTGTCTTTATAAGATTCCATGTCATTAAATTTGGTGAACCATTTATAGTCTTTAGCATTAACCCAATTACTTGAGAACCATTCCTATATTAAGGTATTTTCAGAATTTTCTTTTTCTCCTACGTTCCCCTCCCAGCATTTATATTTGGCCTGAACAGCTTCTGAATTATAAGCTGATATATGAGATATGATCAGCAAGTAATGGAGGTTTTTGTTTTTCTCTAATAATCTTTATTTATTCATCAACATCAACTCTATCGCCTTTTCCAAGTAATCCCATTCAGATATAATACACTCGTGCCATGTCATTAAGTCAAATTATGCATCTACCAGACTACTGGGATTGTTCAGGACAAAATGTGTTAAAAAATATCACACAAAGTTATATCTGGAGTAGCACTTAACAGACATGGAATGAAATATGAGCCATAAGTTGTCACCTCACTCCTGTGTCCTTCAGCACTGAACATGTAATAAACCACAGTTCTTTGCTTCAGCTGGCAGACGGTTTTAATTACAAGTTGCAGCAAGCCCTTCCTGCAACCTATAGGCTGTTGGGGGGGGATCTCTTGTGTGGTATTAGTTCTGACAGATAAAAAGCAAAATATTTCATCTGAAAAATGGTGTTAAATGGAATACTGAAATATCATGTTTAGTCGAATGCAGAATCTAATGGCAAGGAATCTGACAACACAGTAAGACTGTATCCATCAGGTCTCACTCACATTCATACCAGCTAAATTACTTAAGGATACCATACACCTAATAAAAGTAGTACACAGTTTTAAGTTCAATTAATTACTGTCAGCTACAACATATGACAAACAATTTTAGTGCTATGAAGTGAAATCATAGATGAGCTAATTTTACCGACTGAGAAGCAAGTTTTATTAAAAAGATTATACTAATTTGCTACCTTTCTGTTCAATTTGGTGAACCATTTATAGTCTTTAGCATTAAATCAGCCGCCTTTAGTGAATTAGCAGTCTAGTTAAAAGTTGATTAACTCTCTTCCGTAAATTGATTCCTTAGGATAGATAGGATGTGTGACTGCTGCGTACAGACGCAGGAGGAGCTGGCCACTGTTCGCGAACAGCTAAACGTGTTGATGGCCACGGTCAGCCGTCTTCAGGCTGCTGCCTCGGAGTGTAGCAGCAGTGGGGAGTCTGGTGCGTCGCATGGTACACCCCAGGTGTTACATGCTTCACCCACTGTCCCTGCTGTCGAGACATCTTCGCGGGTACCGGGCGTGGTTGGGCCACCCTCTCACCAAGGGTAGTGGCGGGTTCAGCGGCGTTCGTGGCGCACGAGGTGGAGGGTAAATGTTGAGGCTGGCCGTGTGGCATCACCTGCTCTGCCTGTGAGTGGACATGTGGCTGCTCCTTCAGCAAGGTCCGAGCAGGCACACGGGGGGAGGGGTTTATTAGTCATTGGGAGCTCCAACGTTAGGCGGGTGATGGAGCCCCTTAGGGAAATAGCGGAAAGGTCGGGGAAGAAGGCCAGTGTTCACTCTGTCTGCTTGCCGGGGGGTCTCATCCGGGATGTGGAGGAGGCCCTACTGGCGGCGATAGAGAGCGCTGGGTGCATGCGACTGCAAATTGTTGCTCATGTCGGCACCAATGACTCCTGCTGTTTGGGTTCAGAGGTCATCCTCAGTTCGTACAGGCGATTGGCGGAATTGGTGAAGGCGGAGAGCCTCGCTCGCGGGGTGGAATCAGTGCTAACTATCTGTAGTATCGTTCCCAGAACCGATCGCGGTCCTTTGGTTTGGAGCCGAGTGGAAGGCTTAAACCAGATGCTCAGACGATTCTGCGGAGATGTGGGTTGCAAATTTCTCGACCTCCGCTATCGGGTGGAGAAATGTAGGGTCCCCCTGAATAGGTCAGGCGTGCACTACACGCTGGAAGTGGCTACAAGGGTAGCGGAGTACGTGTGGAGTGCACATGGGGGCTTTTTAGGTTAGAGAATTCCCTCCCTAGGCCCGACAAGACGCCTCCTGAGACGCGGCAAGGTAGGTGGTGGTGGTGGTTTTTGGGGGAAGGAGACCAGACAGCGAGGTCATCGGTCTCATCGGATTAGGGAAGGACGGGGAAGGAAGTCGGCCATGCCCTTTGAAAGGAACCATCCCGGCATTTGCCTGGAGCGATTTAGGGAAATCACGGAAAACCTAAATCAGGATGGCCGGACGCGGGATTGAACCGTCGTCCTCCCGAATGCGAGTCCAGTGTCTAACCACTGCGCCACCTCGCTCGGTGGCAAGGTAGGAATAGGCAAAATGCAACAGGGAATAACAATATTAATGTGCTAATAGTAAACTGCAGGAGCGTCTATAGAAAGGTCCTAGAACTGCTCTCATTAATAAACGGCCACAACGCCCATATAGTACTAGGGACAGAAAGTTGGCTGAAACCAGATGTAAACAGTAATGAAATTCTAAACTCAGATTGGAATGTATATCGCAGAGACAGTCTGGACAGTGAAGGGGGAGGCGTGTTTATAGCAATAAGAAGTGCAATAGTATCGAAGGAAGTTGACGGAGATCCGAAATGTGAAATGATTTGGGTGAAGGTAACGGTTAAAGCAGGTAATTGGATGTCTCTATAGGCCCCCTGGCTCAGCAGCTGTTGTGGCTGAGCACCTGAAGGATAATTTGGAAAATATTTCGAGTAGATTTCCCCACCATGTTATAGTTCTGGGTGGAGATTTTAATTTGCCAGATATAGACTGGGAGACTCAAACGTTCATAACGGGTGGCAGGGGCAAAGAATCCAGTGAAATTTTTTTAAGTGCTTTATCTGAAAACTACCTTGAGCAGTTAAACAGAGAACCGACTCATGGCGATAACATATCAGACCTTCTGGTGACTAGCAGACCCGAATTATTTGAAACTATTTGCAGAACAGGGAATCAGCAATCATAAAGTGGTTACGGCATCGACGATTTCAGCCGTAAATAGAAATATTAAAAAAGGTAGGAAGATTTTTCTGTTTAGCAAAAGTGACAAAAAGCAGATTACAGAGTACCTGACAGCTCAACACAAAAGTTTTGTCTCAAGTACAGATAATGTTGAGGATCAGTGGACAAAGTTCAAAACCATCGTACAATATGCATAAGATGAGTATGTGCCAAGCAAGATCGTAAGAGATGGAAAAGAGCCACCGTGGTACAACAAGCGAGCCAGAAAACTGCTGCAGAAGCAAAGGGAACTTCACAGCAAACATAAACATAGCCAAAGCCTTGCAGACAAACAAAAATTACGTGAAGCGAAATGTAGTGTGAGGAGGGCTATGCGACAGGCACTCAACGAATTCAAAAGTAAAGTTCTATGTACTGACTTGGCCGAAAATCCTAAGAAATTTTGGTCTTATGTCAAAGCGGTAGATGGATCAAAACGAAATGTCCAGACACTCTGTGACCCAAATGGTACTGAAACAGAGGATGACAGACTAAAGGCCGAAATACTAAATGTCTTTTTCCAAAACTGTTTCACAGAGGAAGACTGCACTGTAGTTCCTTCTCTAGATTGTCGCACAGATGACAACATGGTAGATATCGAAATGGATGACAGAGGGATAGAGAAACAATTAAAATCGCTCAAAAGAGGAAAGGCCGCTGGACCTGATGGGATACCAGTTCGATTTTACACAGAGTACGCGAAGGAACTTGCCCCCCTTCTTGCAGCGGTGTACCGTAGGTCTCTAGAAGAGCGTAGCGTTCCAAAGGATTGGAAAAAGGCACAGGTCATCCCCGTTTTCAAGAAGGGACGTCGAACAGATGTGCAGAACTATAGACCTATATCTCTAATGTCGATCAGTTGTAGAATTTTGGAACACGTATTATGTTCGAATATAATGACTTTTCTGGAGACTAGAAATCTACTCTGTAGGAATCAGCATGGGTTTCGAAAAAGATGGTCGTGTAAAACCCAGCTTGCGCTATTCATCCACGAGACTCAGAGGGCCATAGACACGGGTTCACAGGTAGATGCCGTGTTTCTTGACTTCCGCAAGGCGTTCGATACAGTTCCCCACAGTCGTTTAATGAACAAAGTAAGAGCATATGGACTATCAGACCAATTGTGTGATTAGATTGAGTAGTTCCTAGATAACAGAATGCAGCATGTCATTCTCAATGGAGAAAAGTCTTCCGAAGTAAGAGTGATTTCAGGTGTGCCACAGGGGAGTGTCATAGGACCGTTGTTATTCACAATATACATAAATGACCTGGTGGATGACATCGGAAGTTCACTGAAGCTTTTTGCAGATGATGCTGTGGTGTATCGAGAGGTTGTAACAACGGAAAATTGTACTGAAATGCAGGAGGATCTGCAGCGAATTGACGCATGATGCAGGGAATGGCAATTGAATCTCAATGTAGAAAAGTGTAATGTGCTGCGAATACATAGAAAGATAGATCCCTTATCATTTAGCTACAAAATAGCAGGTCAGCAACTGGAAGCCGTTAATTCCATAAATTATCTGGGAGTACGCATTAGGAGTGATTTAAAATGGAATGATCATATAAAGTTGATCATCGGTAAAGCAGATGCCAGACTGAGATTCATTGGAAGAATCCTAAGGAAATGCAATCCGAAAACAAAGGAAGTAGGTTACAGTACGCTTGTTCGCCCACTGCTTGAATACTGCTCAGCAGTGTGGGATCCGTACCAGATAGGGTTGATAGAAGAGATAGAGAAGATCCAATGGAGAGCAGCGCGCTTCGTTACAGGATCATTTAGTAATCGCGAAAGCGCTACGGAGATGATAGATAAACTCCAGTGGAAGACTCTGCAGGAGAGACACTCGGTAGCTCGGTACGGGCTTTTGTTAAAGTTTCGAGAACATACCTTCACTGAAGAGTCAAGCAGTATATTGCTCCCTCCTACGTATATCTCGTGAAGAGACCATGAGGATAAAATCAGAGAGATTGGAGCCCACACAGAAGCATACCAACAATCCTTCTTTCCACGAACAATACGAGACTGGAATAGAAGGGAGAACCGATAGAGTTCCTCAGGGTACCCTCCGCCACACACCGTCAGGTGGCTTGCAGAGTATGGATGTAGATGTAAAACCCAATTACTTGAGAACCATTCCTTAATTTAGGTCTTTTCAGAATTTCCTTTTTCTCCTACGTCCCCCTCCCAGCATTTATATTTGGCCTTAACAGCTTCTGAATTATATGCTGATATATGAGATATGATCAGCAAGTAACGGAGGTTTTTGTTTTTCTCTAATAATCTTTATTTATTCATCAACATCAACACTGTCCCCTCTTTAAAGTAATCCCACTCAGATATAATACACTCGTGCCAGTGCTTTTTCCAATCTTGGAAGCACTTTGAAACTCACCTTTCATCATGGTGTTCAGCTCCTCCAGCAATTCTGTTTTTATCTCATCAATGGTAGCCAAACGACATCCTTTCATGGTTCCCATCAGCCTCAGGAATAGAAAGAAGTTGCAGGGGGCCATTTCCAGATAATACTGAGGCAATATAACAGTTTTTTTTTTAAACCAAAAAATCACGAACATGCATTCAGGTGTGAGTGCAAGGAATATAGGAATATCGTGACGCAATTTTCATGAGTTCTTTTGCCACAATTCTGGTCGTTTTCTTTGAACTTTACGAAAATGGCGCATGACTTCCAGGTAGTATTTCTTATTGACCGTATGATCATAAGGCAGGAACTCATGATGTAATATTCCATTGTAATTGAAAAAAATTGGCTCTTCAGGCAGTTTCCATTGAAACGATTGGGCCTTGGTTTCAATGTTATACCCGTATACTCGTGTTTTCTCATGTGTTATAACCTTCTTTATAAGTTCTGGATTGTTGTCAACTACATTCAGAAATTCCCAAGAGATGTCCATGCAACATTGTTTTTGGTCAAAGTTGAACAATTTCGGAACAAACTTTCCTGCTACACATTACATACTGAAAACACATGAAAAAATTGCTTGGCATGAGCCAACGGATATGCCAACATCATCAGCAGCCTCTCTGATGGTGACTGGGATTTTCCAGAATCATTTTCTTCACTTCTTCCACATTTTCATCAGAAATTGATGTGCTAGGGCATCTACAGTGGTTGTCATCTTCAACGAGTTTTCGACTCTGATTCAAACATTCGTAAGACTCATAAACTCTTGTCTTTCAATAGTAAATTTGCCAAAAAGTCAGTCAACATTTTGAATGCAGTGCTGTACTTTATTCCATTTTTCGAGCAAAATTTAATGCAAATTCTTTGATCCATCTTTTTCGAAAGTAATACTTCACCAAGCATTCAAAAACACATAATTTTTCTGATTGTCAACAATAAACTAAATATTCAAAACAGCTGAAAATGCAAATATACCATGTGCACCAACAATATAAAAAAATTGAAAATTGGATGTATAAAAGCCTGTGAAATTAAAAAATTTCTTTTACTTCTTGATCATACCTCGCATATTCTGAAGATTAATAACTGCTTTAATGGTGCCACATCAATTTTATTGAAAGAACATGGTTCACTGAAAAGTGTACAAGACTATGCTATCAAATTACAACTCACCATCCATACGTGAGTATCGTGTCACCATTAGTTATTTTGTCTAGAACAGCATTACAAATTGCCTGGCCTGCCACATCTATCTGTTCTCTTATGTATGTGTCAACAGAGTCATGTAACTTCTTCTTTGCCTGCAAAAAATGTAATCTTTGTAAATTTTAAGTACACATGCACGACTACAATATCAGCAAAAACAACAAATTATTATATGTATACCCTGACATAACCACACATACAAAATGTGGTCTGATGTTTCTCTTAAGCTACTCTAATCATTCTGTAACTAACTTTATGTGATTTATAATTACTTTGAATATATAAAATGATGAAAACTTAGCGACAAAGTAACTTGCACATGAAATCACTGCCAAGTGACACAGCTCGATGATTCTTGGACCACACATAGAAAGAACTGTACAGTATAGTACAGAAGGCAACTAAAAGAAATAAACAATGAGATAAACAGAAATAACACTTTCATTAAAAGTCAATAATTGCACTGAAGTCAACATGATTTGTGATGGCACCATCAATGTTACAAAGGGTGGGACATGGTTCTTAATAGGGTATGAGAGTACCGTGGACAGCAATGTATGCTCTACAACGTGATTCCATGATGGCCACAAGGTGGTAAGGAGTTGTTCTTCCCCCACCAGTTGGACAGTTGTTGGTGCATATGGGCAAGCTGCATTACTTTGTCTTCCAAACGCATCATATGTGTGCTTGACGTGATTTAAGTCGGGGGCAATGGACAGACCAGTCCGTTCACTGCATGTCCCCTGGTTCCAGCTCCTTCACCTGTGCTGTTTGATGCAGTTGCACATTGTCATCCATAAAAATGGAGGCAGGGTCAAATGCACCCCTGGGAAGACACACATGGGAAAGGAGTACAATGTCACAATAATGTTGACCAGTGATTGTACTGCCTTCTTAGCTTTGGAGGTCAGTTTTCCCATGCAACATTGTGCTTTACCACACCAACACCTGTGCTACCAAAACAAACATGTTCGGCAATGTTCTTGAGCGCATTACGTGTTCCCACCTCTTACTATATGAGCATATGTCCACAAGAACTACTCAGACTGAATCTGTTCTCACCTAAGAAGAGCATGTGATCCCACTCCTCTTTAGTTCAGTCCCTATGCTCTTAGCACCATCACTGATGTGCGGGTGTCAACAGAAAACAACATACTGGTAGTTGGGCAAAGGGACCACCCCAAGCAATTTCTGTGCCACTGTGGATTGTGTGCCTTTGATTCCTGTTTAATGTAGCTGCAACTGCACTCAATGTTTGATGTCTCTTCTTGCCTGTTGCCTTTGGACAGCAGTGCCTGTGGTTTGAAATGCTCCTCATGCACATGAAGCAATGGTTTGACCAATCTCGATCTCTGGGGCTACACTTTTCACACTATGCCCATCTTCTGCATCCAAATGTTATCTTTCAGCTACACTGTAATGAAGATCACCACCAGTGCACCATAACTGTTCACTGATTGACATATGCTGTCTCTTCCCATTCCTTCCACTGCCTCATGTTGCGGGGGCCAGCCTCATTTGGTGCTACAGTCATACCAACCTCATATCTTGTGACGTCCTACTTTCTGCACATGACTGGAAGACCTCTAGCAACACGCTCCCACACTTTTCCTTTATTTCCACCTAGTAGTTAGTATCTTATGTTACTTCATAAAGCTCATCCTTAAGTTATGCAGAGCAGTGCAACTTCGTCCCTTAGTGCCTGAATAAATTCCTACACAAAAGAAAGAAATAAAAAAATAAAAATACAAATATAGTTCTAGACAAATCTGAAACAATCGGGAGGTGTCAACATAGGTTGCAAGTGTTGATAGCTTTATATAGAATCTGCATCTACTGCTCCTGTGCTAAAAACAGTTAATCTTCCATTTATTAGTGTCGCACAGGTATGATGCAAATTTGTGCCACTCAGCTTTAAGTGGGTTAATGGAATGGCTTGGTGGCATCAAAGGTCTGGTCTTTAGTCTGTCCTAGGAGGTTTTCAGGTCAGTTACCCCTTTTTCACCTCTGCCAACAATTCGTTACTGCAAAAAATACTATGCCTCACTGCAGTTTGAACTGTAGTAATGGTATAGCAATGTTCACATCCATTAAGGACCCTCATACTTGATTGGCTATGTGTAGTATCACCATTTACTTTTCAACCATTAAATGATATTACTGATATTAACTGTTATCAAAGGGAACACGAAAATGATAATTCAAAGTGCTAAAGTTAGTGAGACAGTAAGTCGCACTGTTTTTAGTATGTCACACTGCCTAACAATAAAAGTAAAGCAGCAGAAGTCATGGTCGGATTTCAACATAACTTTGTACACACACACAAACACACACACACACACACACACACACACACACACACACACACACACCATTGGCATGGCAGGTAGGTAGATTAGAGATGCAGCCTTCTAGGTAGAATGTTGTCGACATTTAGTGTTGTTACCAAGCCTAGTACGGTATATAAGGGATGTGAACGGCTTCATATGTTGAGTAATCACTGTGAAGGAGACAGAGATGCCACATACTCATGTGAGAAAGCACAGTCTGCAGATCTGTGGGTCATTCAGATATGAGAGTGATCCAATGATGGAACACGTGGAAACATGAGGGCAGGCATAATTGTCACCAAGATTCCTACAACTATATCTGACCACCAAAACGGAGGATCGCTGTATTCCACATTGAGCATATCATAACCCCTTCGCATCTGTACCTGCCATCAAAGAACAAATAATGGACTCCCTGCAGCATTCAGTATCTTCCTGCACCACTAGTCAGAGACTAGCAGCAGCTAGACCAGGGAATTATTATCCCAGGTGTAGGCTGGCATCAACATCATAACACATTAATGGCTTGACCAGGAAGCATGGACTTCTGATGAATGGGGTTACATTGTTTAGTGATGAAACACAATTCACAGAGTTGCCACAAGTTTCCCCAAATGATATTTCCCTGATTTCCAGACAAGTTTTGGCATTTTTCCCTGACAAATTTTGAGATCTCAAGGGTTAGTAAAGACATAAGTTGACAATCTGTCTTTTGCAGCTATGGTACAAGAAACAATGGTGCAAATGAGGAAATATTGAAAAAAGACTTGCAAGCGGATGGCATTTCCTGAAGTGAGCAAAACTCTTAAGTACTAACATCAACATCTTTTGTAATGAACTGTTTTTAGATGGAGATAGCAAGCCAAATGGTATGTGTGTTTCATTTTGGAGAACACATTTGGTGACAAAAATACGAATTTCCTTCGAGTCACAAGACAGATTTAGAATACCTTCACTGATTTTAGAAATCACCTCAGAAAAATGTAGGCCTCTTAAAAGAAGTGTATAAAGTGGGGAAGAAGTGTGTAAACCAATACTGTAGGTGACCGCCCACAAAATTTTAGTTCTATCATGTTCATTATTGTCAGGTGTGTTATATCTATTATTTTACAGGTATTGTGTGATTTTTCTTTCGAGAAATATATGAGTACATAGCGTACAACTGCCAGTGACTGACAATTTTCTTCTTCTTATCGTCCATACTTTCTAACATAAATTACTCTCGAAGTGCCAAAATGTACTAGGACAAATAAAATATCTATAAAACACCACACTGTACAATGTACTTGCAGCGAGACAGTCACAATTCCTGAAATCCCTTGCCCACGGCCTCTGGCCTACTGAGGAGCACTGTAGTCCTGGGTACATGCATAAACCATGAAAATCCGCTGCATTATTTCACACACAGATAGACTTGGCCTGTGGGCAGATCGGTGAAACTACACCTGACAGGCAGGCTGCACAAATTAGTGGGAACAGGATAGATTCAGATCGGCAGGTCCAATACCCAATACAGATACTCGCAGAAATGGCCTCAGTTTTGACCCATCATAAACATCCACTCCTGTGGCCAGCTATTCACAAGCCACAAACAGCATGTTTATGAAATGAGAGCATGGTGATCAAGCCAGGCAACAAATAACTTGTTCAAGTACTCTGAGAATCAGTAATAATGAAGACAGGTAGCAACTCATTGTAAAGATGATTGCTGAGCTACAGACATATGTAGAAAAGACAAGCGCACTCTCACAACTAAATTTTCAGCCATAGCATTTGTCAAAATATGAGCTCCATGCCTCTTGTCAGCGGCTGCTACGTTAGCGGTAAGAAATGGTAGCAGCACTGACTGCAATGTGAGGGGAGGGGTAGGAAGGGGAGAAACAGTAGGAATGAGAGGAGTACAGAAATGGTGCACATACTCAGCTGCACCCAGCCAGCAATGATGCACGACACCTCAGTAAACAAACCATTTCATCTACTGAGACAAAAACAAGATTTTTCCAGGGCTTTTTTTCCAAATTTCCCTGATATTTGCCTGACATGTTTGAAATTCTCTGATATTTCCTGTTTTCCAGAATCTACGGCAACCCTGAGTTCAGCACCACTCTAGATGATCATCATTGGCATGTATGGCAGAAACCTGAGAATAGGTCCCATCCTTCCAAAGTTTTGGATATTACTCCTGGCATTTTTTTTTTTGGTGAGGTTTAAGGGCGCTCAACTACTGAGGTCATTAGCGCCCAGTCACTGTTGTTAGAGCACATGGGATCTAGTAAAACTCAGGGAGAGGGGGGGACACCAGAAAGACCTAACAAAGATGTAGATAAAATAAGGAAAAAGGTTAGATGTCTTTGGACAAGCCAGTCAAAGTTATAAAACGCAGAACACGAGCAGCTGCTCGAGCGTCATCAGCTAAAATATCCGGTAAAGTAGATGGCAGGGACAGGACAACACGAGATTGACTAAAGCGGGGACACGACAATAAAACATGGCGTACTGTTAATGCCTGACCACAAGGGCACTGCGGGGCTGGGTCACCGGAGAGCAGGTAGCAGTGGCTAAACCGGCAATGCCCAATCCGCAACCTGGTCAGAAGGACCTCCTCTCGCTGAGATGGTCGGGAGGAGGTTGTCCAAGCAGTTGGGAGTGGTTTCACTGCCCAGAGCTTGTTTCCTTGGAGGGATGACCAAGCATCCCACCACAACGACACAAGCCTCTTACAAACATCCCCACGAACGTCAGATGACGGGACACAATGGGAGGCTGGCCGAGGCAGGAGGACTGCAGCCTTGGCTGCAGCATCCGCAGCCTCATTCCCAGGCACTCCTACATGTCCGGGAACCCACAGGGAGCTCCAAGGCTCTGGAAGAGCACTGAGTGAGTCAGAGCAGAGTACATACGATGAATGGCGGTGGCGGCGGGCACACTGAACGGCCTGATGGAGAGCAAAAAGCTCGGAGGTAAAGCTGGAACATTGGCCGAGGAGCCGGTATTTAAAAGTGGCGGCCCCAACGACAAAGGCACAGCCGACACCATCGTCCGTTTTGGAGCCATCGGTGTAAATAAAGGTGTGACCGGCAAGTCGAGCACGAAGTTCGACAAACCGTGAGCAATACACTGCAGCCGGAGTACCGTCCTTCGGGAGTGAGCTGAGGTCGAGATAAATATGAACCGGAGCCTGGAGCCAAGGTGGTGTCGGGCTCTCACCCTCTCTGAAGGTGGTAGGGAGGGCAAAATTCAATTGTCGAAGCAGGCGACGGAAGCGGACTCCGGGGGGCAGCAGGGCAGACACATACAACCCGTACTGACGGTCGAGAGAATCGGCGAAGAAGGACTGGTAAGAGGGGTGGTCGGGCATAGACAACAGCCGGCAGGCATACCGACACAGCAGTACGTCGCGCCGGTAGGTCAATGTAATTCGGCAGCTTCAGCATAAAGACTCGCGACAGGACTAGTGTAGAAGGCTCCGGTCGCAAGACGTAACCCCCAATGGTGGATGGAGTTGAGACGGCGTAAGAGAGATGGCCGAGCAGACGAGTAGACGAAGCTCCCATAATCCAGCTTCGATCGGACTATGGACCGATACAAGCGAAGCAGGACAGTGCGATCCGTTCCCCAAGATGAACCACTAACAACTCTGAGGACATTAAGGGAACGTGTACAACAGACCGCCAAATAAGAGACATGCGGAGACCAACACAGTTTCCTGTCCAACATGAGCCCTAGAAACTTAGTTGTTTCCACGAATGGGAGAACAACGGGACCGAGATGTAAGGATGGCGGAAGGAACGCTTTATATCGCCAAAAGTTGATACAAACCGTCTTCTCTTCAGAGAACCGGAAGCCATTTGCCACACTCCATGAGTATAGGCTGTCTAGACAACGCTGAAGGTAGCGCTCCAGGAGGCATGTTCTCTGGGCACTGCAGTAGATCGCGAAGTCATCGACAAAGAGAGAGCCTGAGACATTAGGTGGAATGCAATCCATAATTGGATTGATCGCGATGGCAAAAAGGGCTACGCTCAAGACGGAGCCCTGAGGCACTCCGTTCTCCTGGAGGAAGATGTCGAACAATACGGAACCCACACGTACCCTAAACTTTCGATTCGTTAAAAAGGAATCAATAAAAAGGGGCAGGCGACTGCGTAGGCCCCACCTGTGCATAGTGCGGAGGATACCTCCTCTCCAACAGGTATCATAAGCCTTCTCCAAATCGAAGAACACGGCTACCGTTTGGCGCCTTCGCAAAAAGTTGTTCATGATGAATGTCGACAAGGTCACAAGGTGGTCAACAGCGGAGCGGCGGCGACGAAAGCCGCATTGGACATTGGTAAGTAGCCGTCGAGATTCAAGAATCCAAACTAACCTAGCATGAACCATGCGCTCCATCACCTTACAGACACAGCTTGTAAGAGAAATGGGACAGTAACTAGAAGGAAGGTGTTTATCCTTCCCAGGTTTGGGTATAGGAACAACGACGGCGTCACGCCAACGCATGGGGACCTGACCTTCGGTCCAGACGCGATTGTAGGTACGAAGAAGGAAGCTTTTGCCCGCCGGAGAAAGGTGTGCCAGCATCTGAACGCGAATGGCATCTGGCCCCAGAGCAGAGGACTGGGACAGTGCAAGCGCACGTTCGAGTTCCCGCATAGTAAAGGGGGCATTATAAGTTTCCAGATTCAGCGAGTGGAAGGAAGGTCGCCGAGCCTCTTCTGCCTCTTTCCTGGGAAGGAAGGCAGGGTGGTAATAGGCGGAGCTTGAAACCTCCGCGAAAAACCGGCCAAAAGGCGTTGGAGACAGCCACAGGATCAACAAGGACCTCATTACCTGAGGTCAGGCCAGGTACCGAGGAGTGGGCCTTAATGCCCGACAGCCGGCGCAGGCCACCCCAAACGACAGAAGAGGGAGTAAAACTGTTAAAGGAGCTGGTGAAAGAGGCCCAACAAGTTTTTTTGCTGTCTTTGATGACTCTATGGCATTGCGCTCGCAGCCGTTTGTATCCAATACAATTCGCCAACGTAGGATGGCGGCGAAAGGTGCGTAAAGCACGTCGTCGAGCACGGATAGCGTCTCTACAAGCCTCGTTCCACCAGGGGACGGAAACGCGACGTGAAGAAGAGGTAGTACGAGGAATGGAACGTTCGGCAGCATTGATGATAACAGCCGTGAGGTATTCGACCTGACTGTCACAACTGAGAAAATCATGGTCCGGAAAGGTCGCCAGGGAGGAGTAAAGTCCCCAGTCAGCTTTCAGTATGTTCCAGCTCGAAGGACATGGGGATGGGGTGTGGTGCAGGAGACGAACGACACAGGGGAAGTGGTCGCTCGAATAGGTGTCAGAAAGGACATACCACTCGAACCGACGGGCAAGAGTGGTAGAATGGTAGAACAGAGAGAGAGGTCCAAGTGGGAGTAGGTATGAGTAGAGTCCGAGAGGAAAGTTGGGGCACCAGTATTGAGGCAGACAAGATTGAGATGGTTGAAGACATCCGCCAAGAGTGAGCCTCTTTGACAGGATGCAGGAGAGCCCCAAAGGGGATGATGGGCATTGAAGTCGCCAAACAATAAAAACGGCGGGGGAAGCTGAACAATCAGGTGCATCATGTCAACCGACTAACAGTGGATGACGATGGAGTGTAGATGGTACAAACTGAAAAAGTAAAAGCAGAAAGAGTAATACGGACAGCTATTGCTTGGAGTGGGGTGGTCAATGGGATGGGATGGGATGGTAATAGACATCGTCCCGAACGAGCAACATGACCCCACCATGAGCTGGGATACCGTCCACAGGGTTGAGGTCATACCGCTCCGAGGTATAGTGGGTAAAGGCAATACGGTCAGTCGGGTGCAACTTGGTTCCCTGGAGACCAAGGACGAGCGGACAGTGCAGGCGGAGGAGCAGTTGTAATTCCTCCCGATTAGATCGAATACCTCTTATGTTCCAATGTAACAAGGCCATCGCTAGTCAAAAAGGAGGGGGAACGAGACGGGGGAATAGCTGGTCACCTCGACGGCCGCGGAGGGCCAAGTTTCAAGGGAACAACGCTACAACCGGCGGGAGGCGGATCCTGTTCCATCGAGTCATCGCCAGCTGCGGCCGCTGTCCCTGGTGGTGTAGGAGGGGCATCACCATTTGCCGACGAGAGGCCAGCTGAGCGCCTGGCAGCAGAGCGTCCCGGCGAAACTGAGGACGGCCGGGAGCAGCGACTCACGGATGGAGCGTCAGACGAAACGCGCTGGGGTGGAGAGGGGGATAGAGACTTCTTCTTGGGGGCCTTCTTGGAAGTCCGAGGAGGCACAGGGGCGGTGGGCTGGACCCAAAGAAGGTCCTCACGTGCGGGGTCTGTTTTGGAACGCCGGACCTCGGAAGCTGGGGTCCGGAACGTTGCCCCGATGGACGCCTGAGAAGAGGATCGCTCCTCAGGCGGCAGGGGGGCAGGAGAAGGAGGAGGAGGAGGAAGAGGAAGGGTGGCCCCTGGGGCACAGGGGGCGGGGGCCATGGGGGAGGAGGATTTGGAAGGGAGGGATTTGGGAGGCGGAGGCAGAGACCCCGGATGGGGGGAGGAGGTGGAGGGGGGACAGGATAGGGGTGAGGATACCGCGGAAGGAGGGGACACAACTGAGGCAAACGAAGTGGTCAACGGCACGGGATGGAGGCGGTCATACTTCTTCCTGGCCTCAGAATAAGAGAGACGATCCAAAGTTTTGAGTTCTTCTATCTTCTTCTCCTTCTGATATGCGGGGCAGTCTGAGGATCTAGGCGAGTGGATGCCAGAATAATTAATGCACTGAGGTGGTGGGGTGCATGTATGTTCCTCATGAAGAGGACGTCCACAATCGCCACAAAGGGGCTCAGCCTCACACCGTGACGACATGTGCCCAAAGCGCATACACCGAAAACAGCGCATAGGAGGCGGGACGTAAGGTCGCACGTCGCACCGGTAGCACATCAACTTTACCTTCTCCGGGAGAACATCCCCCTCGAAGCCGAGGATAAAGGCCCCGGTGTCGATGCGACGGTCTTTGGGGCCATGCTGGACTCGCCGGACCAAATGCACGCCTCGGCGCTCCAGGTTGGCCCTGAGTTCCTCCTCAGATTGCAGCAGTAGGTCCCGATGAAAAATAATCCCCTGCGTCCTATTTAGTGTCAGATGCGGGACAATGGACACTGGGATATCCCCTAGGCGGTCGCATGCCTGGAGCGCCGCCGACTGTGTGGCGGAGGTGGTCTTTATAAGAACGGACCCCAAACGCATCTTACTGAGAGCCTCGATTTCCCCGAAGATGTCCTCAATGTGCTGAACAAAGAACACGGGCTTGGAGGTGGCGAACGTCCCCCCATCGGTTCGAGAACAGACCAAATAGCGGGGGAAGTACTTCGCCCCAAGCCGGCGGGCCTGTCCCTCCTCCCAGGGAGTGGCCAATGGGGAAAGGGCAGGAGAACCAGAACTAGAGACAGTACCTTTCCGTTTGAAAGACTCGGCCGCAGAGCGACCTGATACGTGTTGACGTTTCATCTGCGAAACGTCCGCCCCGATACCACCCACTCCGACCAGGGGCTCTCCCCACGGGCGCCACCCAGCCTCAGCAAGGGCCACCTGGCAGAATGACCGTTGCTGGGAGTCCTGATGCCCCAAGGAGATGGGCATCTACTCCTTGGCCGACGTGGGGAGGGTGCAGCTCAGGTATCGGCATTACGACCCTGTGTTGTCAGGGGGCTACAACCTAGAGGGTACATGACGACCCCACCACAACGGGCTGGCTACCGTGCTGGATTTCTGGTGCCATGGAAAGTCCATCATGATCGTAGGTGCAGATGGGGACGCACTATGGGCGTAACTTGTACAACCCATCAGGCGTTTAGGCCCAATTTGAGGAATAGTGGGTATGGTTACAACGCCGGTACAATGCTGAGTGCCAAGGACTTAGTGCACTGAGGACCAGTGGTACACCACGTAAGGCGTCCTTCCCCAAAAGGCTCGTACTTCTGTAGAATTTTGAAAAATGGAGGTCAAACCCCAAGGGGGACCATCACATGGAAAGGCTGAAATGGTTGAAACTCCTTTTAGTCGCCTCTTACGACAGGCAGGAATACCTCGGGCCTATTCTTACCCCGGACCCGCAGGGGGAGGCATTTTGCTGTAGGCTGCCACTGGGTATGACTTCAGGTCACGGCTGGTAGTGATTGCAGGAACTCTGACGAAGCAACAGTATGTCACGGACATTCTGTGTTCTTATGTGTTACTTCTCATGTGACAGTATTGTGAAGTGATTTTTCAACAGGACAATGGTCGTCCACACATGGCACGTGTCTCTATGGATTGTCTGCATGATATTGAGGTACTCTGATGGCCAGCACGATACCCAGGTCTGTCCTTGATAGAACATGTGTGGACCAACTTGGACGTCAACTCTGTCCCAGAACCAGTATTTACGACATCAAGGACCAGTTACTACAGGTGCCTTCAGGAGAGGACAGAATGGCTTCATGACACCCTGGCCAATTGAATCACTACATGCATCCAGGCCTGAGCGGTTGCAATGTCATAACTGGTTAGTGGGCTCATACTGCTAAGTTCTCCGTAAATCTGACTCAATTTTGTAATCTCTGAAATAACATCACATAGGCTCTCAACTATTGAGGATTCATTTCGTTCCCTCCTCCCTTTCTAGGTGCTTCACTTTTTCGCCAGGTAGTGTAGTACTGGCACACTGGGGTAAATATGAAAGAACTTGGAATCATCAGATTGCTTTTGTGAACACTGAGAAGTTCAAAGGCTGTGAAAGGGCAGGGGTAGTTGAGTAAATGGAATGTGTGTTTGAGATCAGGTACGGATGGGTACCCTCCATTGTAAGTGCATTACAGATCACTTACAGATGCTTATTTATGAAGTTCTAGGAGTGTCCTGATGGTGCACTGATTAGTCCAGAAGGGTCAAATTACTGATTTCAATTAACTTAAGTTTGCTCTGAGAAGGTGAGGAGGCCAGATGGAAGAGTTTTTTTGGATAAATGAATGCAAGAAATATACCAATATTCAGGCATGCAGTCGTACAATATACGATCCATATGTCTGTGCTTTAGACAATGTTGTGTGCAGTAATAGTGACTGTACTGGGTAATTCTGAAAGAAAGAACAGATTTCAATTTTTTTATTACAGGCAAACTACAAAAAATAGAAACACATTGTTCATGTTACTGGAAACAGGAAGGTTCAAAGTTCTGACACAGCTGCACTGTTGTTTGTAGCAACGGCAACTACATCACAAGAGAGAGAATTTTCTGTGTTGGAATATGTATGAAGTCAATACATAGTTCAAGTGCAACATGTATTCTGCCATCAATTCAGCTAGAGGCCACATCTGCACAAGCAAATTTATGATTGGCATTCAAAATACTTGGAATGCCGGTTGCACATGCAAATGGAAGAATACTGGTTGGACATGTATGTCATATGGATTGGAAGAGGTGGACAACAAGATCTTGTTCACTGTCTTTGGCCTCCCAGGTGGAGGTTGCCAGACATCACATCTCGCAATTTTTTTCTGTGAGGGTACATGAAAGACAAAGTCTTTGTCCCACCTAAGGCAGCTACTCTTCAAGAGCCAAGAAATCGAATTGTTGAAGCTGCTGATTTAATAAACAGGGACCTGTTGATTCACGTGTGGAATGAAAGGGATTACTATTTGGATGTTTCTTGAGGAATGCTTGGCACTCACGTCCATGCAAACGTAAGACTCAATAAACCTTCCCCTATCCAGTGACAAGCACACTAAGTTTCTATCTTTCATAGTGTGTCTGTAATAAACAACTGGAATCTGTTATTCCTTTTTGTATCACCCTATATATGGATAGCTTTAACGCCCACCCTTCCTGGTTGTGCTAAAAATGAGGGGGGGGGGGGGGGGGGGGGGGGGAGAAAGTTCTGAAAGATGCGGAGAGATTGCTGATTGCTGTACGTAAAGAGAAAGATGACGTTATAATGATATATAGTGACCAAAGCTGTGGCGTAGGAGTTGTTGATTTGACAATTATGCAAATGTAATTGCAAGTTGAGATGATAAAACTATGATTTCAAATAAAAAAGGGAAGAATTTCTGAATCACTTAACCATATAGCATATTTTGACAAAGGGAAAGGCAGTTAATTGAAAAATAATGTTGAAGAAAACTTCCTAAATTGGAAATAATAACTGAGAGATGATTATACAATCCACTCATGTAACACAGGACAGTGATGATTGATGTGCAACAGATTACATTAAACAATGACTGGAAAAAATGTTCATTTTTACTGCTACTGGATATTCTCTTCCTTTCTTAAATATATATTGATTTCAGATTGATTTATGTGTACTAAAGAACAGTAGTGAGAGAAGGTTAAATGCATTCTGAGGATCACGACTTCACTATCATCAAAATAATCCTTATTTGTATTGATAGCCTTTAAGGAAAATAAGTGCTGAAAAACTACAAAGATGATCTATTATAAATTAGCAACTAGAAACTGGACAAGAAGAAATGCACCAATTCCAACATACATTCATTCACTGAACAAATTTTTGTAGCTATGGTTTTCATTTACCACAAAAATGAGCAATAACTACAGTTTTAGAAAATTCTATTGCAAAGAAAGTGACAAGGGTGCTCTAGGTTGCCAAACTTATTTAAAGTCTACAAGGAGCTGTAAAGAAACTGATAAAACAGGGCAGAAAACATTGTACCCTTCTTTTGCTGACAGTTAGGTTGTTGTAGCTGGAGATAAGAATGATGCAACCTACTTGGTGCAAAAGCAGAAGTAAGAATATGAAGAAAGGTGACTGACAGTCAAAATGCAGAAAAATTAATATTTAGCAGTAGGAGAAAGGAATGTGGAAGACCTACACATTGAACTGGCAAAATCACAGGATGTGATGTTTTCAGATACTTGGGAGTATTGTTGCCATCCAACAGTACACACAGAGTTGACATAAATAACAAAATACACCAAACCTAAGTGCAATAAGACAATTCACTTCTGTTTTCTGGATAGTAAAATAACAAAAAGGACCAAGAAATTCATCTATAAATCCATTGTTGACAGTCCTGTTACATATGGTGTAGACATGGGAGTTGAATAACAGGCAGGCAGGGAGAGGGAGGGAGGGAGAGAGAGAGAGAGAGAGAGAGAGAGAGAGAGAGAGGCTAGCTTTTGGAGATATAAAACATCAAAGCATTCAGATGATCCACCATGTGAAGAATAATACAGCAAGAGAGATTATGGGAGCCAGCAAGATGTTAAGTGAAGCAATAGAAGCTCAACAGCTATTGTGCTTGTCCATCTAGAAAGGATGGATTATGGCAGGTGATCAAAACGAGTTTGGACATGGACTCCACAAAGGAGAAGGAAGAGGGAATGCTCTCCAAGAACATGGAAGGAAGGTGAACATCAGGCAATGATGACTGGAGACCTCCAGGAAGGAAGCTTAGTAACTAGAAAGGTGTGGAACATGGGAAGTGAGAAGTGATGACAGCTGTAAATAACACTCGTGATTTGATGAAGAATAGCAAGCATTGTGCCAATACAGGAATTCTTACAATGAAATATATGCAAATAAAAGCAAATGAACATAATTAAGAAAAGGTGGGTTCTTTTTGTACTGATCAAATAGAAAGAAAGCCAGACACTCTTCTGAAAGCTAATTTTCATTATGGCAAAAACAGTAGCACCTGGGTCATTCCCCACTCAAGCATCTCCAAATGTAATGAAATTTGGTGTGGAGGTTCTATATGGTCTTGGATTCTTGTATACCAAATTTCAGTCCAGTATCTTCAGTGGTTGAATTTTTAGGGGCCTTTAAAGAGAGGCTATTCATCTTTGCAATACATAAAAAAGTCCAAATGGGCCAAGTTTGCTAGGCTTTTTTAGCAGTTCTAGAAAACATTTATTCATTTTCTTTAATATACATAGACACACCATAGCAAAAATTAGGGATTATTGCCACACCTAAATATAGATACAAGCCTCTAAAGTGGCTAAAAAAATTGTTGTGCTATTCTGAGAGCTGAGGTTTGACCAACTACTGCTACTTTTCATATGAACCAATCACACCAAAACTTCAGAGGGTTATTCCTACCTTGGATGTCTATGTATGGATCAAATTTAATTAACATTGGACTCCTAGGTGAAAAGATATGCATCTGCAAAGTTTGCCAAAATTATCTGCATGTAAATTTTTGGGTATTTTTTGGGGGCAATATTTCAATTGTGTCTTGTTCAATCCTTTTTTCCTAGCCACAGCTGAAAAGAGCATGCTTTCAGCTTTCAAAGGTATATAGTTTAATTTTTTGATCTTGCATATTTACGAGTAATAACACATTTCAAAAGTTATTATTTTAGCACTTCGAGAAGATTGAAAAGTGAAATATTTTGCTCTTGAAGTCCCATAATTAATCTTTTTTTGTTCCAGTATATAAATCAGTTTCAATCATTAATTAAACACATGCCATAAAAACACGTAAAATACTCAACACAGCAAAGCTGCAAAACAAAAATACTAAAGAGTCAGTTCCATTTTTGGTTAAACAGTATTACAATTTTGTCAAGGGCAGATTGTGGATAACTGTGTTGTCTTCCTGATGATGACACTGATGTTGCTTCTAAAGTCATGAAAATATGTTGCTCAGGAATCCAGCAGGTGTCTTTAACAGTTGGCCAGTGGTAGGAACAAGCAGAATTGTGCGGGTGCACAAAGCTCATGATGATTTCTTGTTGTTCGTGTGAAATTTCACACACATTTCTAACCCACTAAAAATTGTCATAGATACATGCAACATATTTTCCTGGCTGTAAACTTGCGATTCACATAGCTGGAATTTCTCCATGTGCATCGAAGGCATGAATTATCAAAGCTGTAGCATCATTGGAAACTCTGCTTGCTCTAAGCTGATTACGTTTAATTGCCTTAAACTGGTGATTTTCTCTTGTTCGAGATATTGTATGTCCCATGGTGAACCTTGTTTCTTGATCAGGCTGAATTTTTTCAATATCTTCTTTTGGTACATAAAAAAACCGTTTGCCTGGAATATTACCATCACAGAGTTTGAACAAATCTTATGGAGTCAATATTTGGTTATCTAATGACCTCTACAAACTAGCACAGGCTGCTAGTCTTTTTGCTGTTCCTCCAGTGCCATCACAAGGTGATTTAGCATGGCTCGTTCCAAAAAAATTACATCTGGCAGTGATGCCAAAATCCTTTTCATGCAGACATAAATTGATGAAATTCTTATACTAAGCAGGTGAACAATCACTAAAGTAATAAATGTTCTTAATGTTTTCAATCTTTGTCATTAAATGTGCTATTAACTTTATTTGAAACGCATGAACAGCAATAGTATCACGATGGAGACAGATTGCTGATCATACAAATGCTAATACTCTGACATCCTTTGCCACCAAAATAGGCAACAAACTGATGTGGCCTAACTATTCTCCCAATGAAATCCTTGCACAGCATCTTGAACAACAAATGAATAATTCTCAGCAAACTCCATCAATATAATTAATTCACTTTCTGTGAGATTTCTTTTTAGCTGCTTAAGGTATAAATGTTGTGTTTTCATACAAAGTGATGGTTTCTTAAACTGGTAATTTTCAAAATCAGTGCCCCCATGAAATCAACAACAGTTCTCTGACATGACTCTAGTGTGTGTCTGTCAGTATGGGCCCATTTCTTGTATTCCATTGTTTCTTCAGAGTCAACGTTTTTAAAAGCATCTTCAAGAAAAGCCTCTAGTTGTATTTTTTCTGCACATTCTTCACAATGTTGCAGCATACAATCTTTTGATTCCAAACTGCATACAGTTTCTTTCATCGAATTCTTGTAGTCATCTTAGATGGATGTTGCTGTAGCCAACATTAATTTGACATTTTGATGGATTGCACATACACTACTGAATGTGTGTACTGTAGTACACCATTTTGGCCTGAGCTCTCATTGAGAAGCTCAGCTGATTTACATCTTGCTTACAGTAAGCAATGAACATTTCTTTCGGGTTACAAAGGAGAAGGCTTTTCTACTTGTGAATCTTTTCTCCATTTATTCTTACAGCAACACAATCCTTTTCACTAGGACATAAACGAGAAAACTGATGATCTTCAAAAACAATGAGGACTTTTGTTTTACTTCAACATTGAGCTTTCTCCCTTTTCAGTTTGCTGGTGTTGCCAAAATCCCACCTTCCATCTTCAGTTTCCTAGCCTTCTTCACCATTATAGTTGAAACAGGAAATTCTTTAGCCATATTTTCAATAGCCCAGTGATTTGGGACCAGGGTCTGAATTTGAACTTTACTGCAATTGCTTGAAGTCTGTAGTTTTATCTTAAGTTCTTCAATTAAGGTGTCCATATCTTTACATTTTTGGCACTCTTCCATTTGTATTTGAGCAATATCTACTTGGCTCACACCAGCAGTTGTGGCAATTACCTTAGTAATGCTGCCTTGGGCTTTCAGAACTTTGTGCTTTATTTATCCCACTGAATCATTTTACTAATCCGTTGAAGCTTTAATGGTGACTCTCCAAGTGATGATAATGAAATACTAGCAGTAAAGCAAGTAACAACAACATCCATGTCTTCAGTGGATGGTGATTCTTGCTTATCCTGGTGGTATGATTCTTTTTGGGCCACTTCAGGTCTACATTTGGTACAAATTTTCTGGCCAGACTTAAAACCTTCATTAGACAGTAACTTCAACCTATCATGCATTGCAATGGTTACTGGTGTTAAAGACTTCTTGATTACATGTTTTTCTTTACCAACCAGGTTGCACCAAGCCTTCTGCAGGAATTGAAATTTTGCCATCAAGAAGGCATTATGGTATAACAAAGTGGGGCATCTTCAGTAAAATCAAGACCAGACTTATGTCGTGGAAGTTTCTTGTTCAATGGTGACATTTTCTTAACTGATTGTAGGTGACTTTTTCCATAATACAATGGTGATGACTTATCACAATCAGCTCCATCTGATCCACCAAAGTAGCAGGGTGCAAGAGTCTCTTAGTTCATTCGATACAATAGTTTACTAACTAATAACAAGCAGTTCTGAAAGCACGTGAATATCCTGCTTTGAAGCATAGCAGATTCAGACTTGTATGTATATAAAATATACAAATTAATGTATCAAAATATATTGTTTTAGTGCATTCCTTCAGCTACGACAATGGTTATTCAAACTACCAAGACAGATTGTACAATGCCAACACCGAAGATTAAACTGCACAAAAAACACACTGTGAAAACTGCCAATATTGAAAGCAACAACTGAACGTGGTGATTCAGCAATGTATCCTGCTTTATAATGTCGATGGAAACTGAGTGACAATGCATATATGCACCCCCATGCATTGTAGGATTAAAATGATTTAAAGCGAGGTAGTGTTCCAATATGATCGTCCAGATTTTTTAATATTAACAGAATTTTCTGAGGATTTATTATATTTATATTCTATAACGTAAACCAATGTAAAAACACTTCTTATTAGCATAGTTACAGTCCCTAAACCACAAGCAAATCTTCTACTATTAAAATTACAATTATAAATTTTTTTATTTAAACCTTGAAATTGTATTAATATTTTGTATTTCTCGCTAATCAATTTTCCCTACTTTTGATAGGTAACCTTACTCATCAGTATGCGAGATCCAGAAAATACACACTATAGTTTTGAAAGCCTAAAGCATGCTCTTTCCAGCTGTGGCAAGCAAAAAGGATTGAACAAGACAAAGTTGAGATATTGCCCCTCAAAAATACCCTAAAATTTAAATGTAGAAAATTTTTGTCAACTTTGCAAATGCATATATTTTCATCTAGGCATCCAATGTTAATTAAATTGTATCCACAAACAGACATCAAAGGTAGAAATAACCCTCTGAAGTTTTGGTGTGTTTGGTTCATATGAAAAGTAGCAGTGATCAGTCAAACCTTGGCTCTCAGAATAGTGCAATGAATTTTTTAGCCACTTTAGAGGCTTTTATCTGTATTTAGGTATGGCTAAATCCATAATTTTTGCCGTGGTGTGATTCAGCATAAAAAGGTGTCTGTGTATATTAAATTAAATGACCGAATGTCTGCTAGAACATTTGCACCTTCGTATGTGATTTGAAAATGAGTAGCCTCTCCTTAAAAGTCTCTAAAAATTCAACCACAGAAGATACTGGACTGAAATTTTGTACATAACCATCAAAGACCACATAGAACCTTAACACGAAATTTAATCAGATTTGGAGGTGGCTGAGTGGGGACACCTTTTAATAGGTCCCTTTGACATGGAATGACCCATCTGTCAAATTGCAGGTACACAAAAGTATGCACTTATGTATAAGCATCAATGATTGCACAAACATTTTATACCTTTTGCTTATTGATGTATCTCATGTGTGATTTCACTTTATCTTTTCTCATTTTTAAAAAATCTCATGTGCTAAAAAGTAAACTGCTAAATGTGCTACCTTTGAAAGAAAAACTATCTTATCACCATCTCTTGCTACAAATCTTTACAATACAGCTTTCTTGAACACAAGGGGTTAGAAGATGAGAGACAAGGTATCTCAATCCTAACTTCGAAGCTAATCTTAATTTCAGTTATAACTTCCTTGTCATATTTTGTAAATGGTACTTAACACATGCATATTCCTTTCCAGTTTACAGCAATAGTAGTTGCAGCAGCACCATAAAATATTCATATTTTATTTCTCCAGTTAAGGAGTCAAACATTAAAATATTTCACTCACTCAGGAAAAGAATGGTGAGCAACAGAGTCATTAGAGATGGTGCACATATTTGGATTGAAAATGATACCACTGTGATCTCTACAAAGAAACAATCCTGGCATTTGCCTTAACTGATTTATGGGAAACTATGGAAAACCTAAATCTAGATGGCCAGATGGGAAATGAATCCAGATCCTCCCAAATATTTGTCTCACAATCACTTCTATCAGTTTCAATCAATCCAGCATATAATAATTATTTACAGTGTCAGTTATTTGTGAATATACTTCGTTACACTGCCGATACTTCCTTTTCTCTTCAATAATTCTGTTTTGCTTTTTAGATGCAACACGCATGTGAGTAAATTGTGTACTGTAATAATGTTTCAATACAACCACATAACTTTCAAAATATAAAAAAGTTTATGTAAATTTCATGGGTTTTACATTATTTCAAAGGAAAATTTTGTTAGGTCAAGTAAAATGTATACTACCTGGAAAGCAGTGCCACATGAACACCAAATACACTTATCTGGCTACCAAAGACTTGGAAGATAACTTACATCAGAGTCTGTCACATTGTTTGGCAACAATGTCAGCTGCCACTTCAAATGACGTAAAGCATTTGTTGCAGAAACTGGAAGAGGACGGCAGGCATGAAGATATGTTGTCAGCTGACGTAAGGAGCTCTCCAAACCGCGTGAGAACTCTTGTTGTGAGGGCGTGTGAAAGTCTTCAATCACCTGCACAGTTTTAAAATAATCATCACTCATCAATACCAAAACCTGATTAATGAAGTAATGTCTGCTAGAAGTTACATATTTTAGTTAAGATCTTCTATACAACAGCTCAACAATCTCAATATATTGAGTTACTATTACACAGTTTCAAGTAATACCGCAGCACACGCAATGATGCACAGAATAATGTTCCATAAAAATTACAGTCATGTTGCTAAATGCAATCTGTGAGACTATATACTATGACAGAAAATACATTGGGAGCAGAGGGGTGAAATTAGTTGAGGCAGACATCAGTTATGTGACTAAAGAACTCTGGAAAAGAAAGTACGATAATCATAACAGGTAGGTATGCTGAAGGTATTTATATTTATTCTATTGTACTAAAATGTGCAGTTTAGCCTGAATTTCAATTGCATCGGACACAGAACAATGATAAAGTCTGAGATATGCAGGAAGAAATCAGCTTTCAATTATGTAGCTATGATTAAATATAAACATACTCTGGTCAAAATTAATTGAAAATTACAGGCTCCAAGAGCAAAGAAATAGTAAAGTCTCACTTTCTACTAGGTATTTGGTTTTAAAAACGAAGTACATTTCCTCTCTACAAAAGTAATATCACATATTCAAAAATAAACCATATCTTTACCTGTTTAATTGCATGTAATAATGCTACACAACGAGCATTTGATCCAGTCACAACCCTTGATTTATACTGTATTCCTAGCCGCACGATGGCTGGATGTAACGATGCTTCTGCTCCACTGAAAAGTAAATATATTTACGCTATAAACTCTACACACTGCAGATAAATACAAATACCTATATAAGTTTGAATGAGGCTGTGAGACACCCAATCTGTACAAAACAAAGAGGACAATAAGGAAAGGCATGGTGTGAAACATAAAACACACAAAATTAAACAAATTATAAAATTTTATCTCCAAATCGCGACCGTACCCTACCCCCACATTCTCCCTCATGAACGCTTCCGCTTTTGTCTAGTGAGCTTGAGCCCATGCAACGACAGATCATTTCACAGAGGTGAGAAGGATACGTACTCTTCCTTGGGCAATCCAGTTCAAATGAAAATGTTTATTGGATGGAACAAGTGGGGAAAAAACGAAAGCACTCACACAACCCAATGTGTGACATGATACATGCTGAGCGATGCAAGACAGATAGGATGTGGTGTCATGAATGGACCTCAGGAATAATACTGCGTGACCTCCCTGAGTAGCCTTACATCAGTGTGTGGTTTTGCTTGTGTGGATGAACACACATTCCTATACTCACTGGACCCACTTAGCGTTTTGATGTTCAAAATATCTGAAATACCCAGACATTGGGCACTGTGCCAACGGAAGCATTTCTGCAACTTGATCATGTGAGGCCAAAGTTCCAAGAGTAGAAGAAGTTACTGATAAGCTAGACCAGTTCAAGCCTGAAGCCTTGGCTGTGCCACAAGTGGGAAAGACTGTCTCAGAGTGAAGCGAAAAAAACAAACACCTTCTTCCTCTTCTCCTTCTTCTTCTTCTTCTTCTTCTTCTAAGATAGTTAGCAAGAGAATGAGGAAGGAGTTCACATGAGACATGCAGGCAGGAAACAGAATCAGACCCATAGTACTGCTGTCTCAGTTTTAGCATGGTGGTTTTCCAACAAGGTCTTCTTGTTACATCACCTCAGAACAGTAGAAGACATTATAGCAGGCCCACTTTGAAAAACTGGGGAGGATGCAAGTCCAGTATTTAAAATAGCAATGTTGAATGTACAAGGTCAGGCATATAAAGAAACAGAGTTGGAACAAGAATTAAGTAAAGCTAAAACTGATATTGCTGCCATCATTGAAATGAAAAAGAAATTACAGGAAACGATCAAATTTCAGAATTATTTGATGATCCATTGCGGAGTATCACAAGAACAAAGGGCTGCTGCTGGAATCTCAAGTGAGTGCAGAAAGCATAAAAGAACAGAATATATCTGCACACTTTTATAAATAAAATAATAAATAAATAAAAGACTGTCACATCTTATAGTTCAGAGAGGACGTATCTCCATATTGTCTTTACTGTATATGCACCAGAATCACAAGAGGAGAAAGTATACTTGGAAAAGGCTGGGAGATACGAGAAGGTTTCCGTTAGATTACATCATGGTCTGCCAGATATTCTGAAATTAGATACTAGATTGTATGGCATACCCATGAACAGACACAGATTCAGATCACAATTTAGTAGTAATGAAGAGTAGGCTGATATTTAAGAGACTAGTCAGGAAGAATCAATACACAAAGAAGTGGGATACAAAAGTTCTAAGGAATGAAGAGATACGCTTGACCTTCTCTACGGCTACAGATACTGTGATAAGGAACAGCTCAGTAGGCATTTCAGTTGAAGAGAAATGGATACCTCAAGAAAGGCAATCAAAGAAATTGGAATGAAACCATGGGTAACAGAAGAAACACTTCAGTTGATCGATGACAGAAGGAAATACAAAAATGTTCAGGGAAATTCAGGAATACAGAAATACAAGTCGCTGTGGAATGAAATAAACATGAAATGCAAGGAAGCTAAGACAAAATGGCTGCATGAAAAATGTGAAGAAATTTAAATATGAATGATTGTCGGAAGGACTGACTCAGTATACAGGAAAGTCAAAACAACCTTTGGCGAGATTAAAAGCAAGGGTGGCAACACTAATAGCGCAATGGGGATCCACTGTTAAATGCAGAGGAAAGAGTGGACTGGTGGAAAGAGTACATTGAAGGCCTCTATGAGGGGGAAGATTTATCTGCTATGGTGGAAGAGACATGGGATCCAGTATTAGAATCAAAATTTAAGGTAACTTTGGAGGACTTAAGATCAAATAAGGCAGAAGGGATAGATAATATTCCATCAGAATTTCTAAAATCACTGGGGAAAGTGGCAATGAAACGGCTATTCATGTTGGTGTGTAGAATGTATGAGTCTGGCAACATACCATCTGATTTTAGGAAAAATGAGTCTGGCAACATACCATCTGATTTTAGGAAAAATATCATCCACACAATTCCAAAGACTGCAAGAACTGACAAGTGTGAGAATTATTGCACAATCAACTTAGCTCATGCACCCAAGTTGCTGACAAGAATAATATACAGACGAATGGAGAAGAAAATTGAGGATGTGTTGGATGACGATCAGGAAAGGTAAAGGCACCAGAGAGGCAAGTCTGACGTTGCACTTTATAATGGAAGCAAGACTAAAGAAAAATCAAGACATGTTCACAAGCTTTGTCAACCTAGAGACAGCTTTCGACACTGTCAAATGGTGCAAGGTGTTAGAAATTCTGGGGAATATACGGGTAAGCAACAGAGAGAGACAGGTAATATACAACATGTACGAGAACCAAGAAGGAATAATGAGAGTGAAAGACCAAGAATGAAGTACGCGGATTAAAATGGGTGTAAGACAGGGATGTAATCTTTCACTGCTATTGTTCAATCTGTGCATTGAAGAAACAATGATGGAAATTAAAGAAATGTTCCAGATTGGGATTAAAATTCAAGCTGAAAAAATGTCAATGATAAGATTCTCTGATAACACTGCTATCCTCGGTGAAAGGAAATACAGGATTTGCTGAATAGAATAACCAGTCTAATGAGTACAGAATATGGATTGAGAATAAATAGAAAAAAAGTAATGAGCAGTAGGAGAAATGAGAACAGCGAGAAGTTTAACACTAGGATTGGTGATAACAAAGTAGATGAAGTTAAGGATTTCTGCTATCTAGGTAGCAAAATAACTGTAACGGATGGAGCAAGGACGACATTAAATGTACACTAGCACTGGCAAAAAGGCATTTCTGTCCAAGAGAAGTCTACTAGTATCAAATATAGGTCTTAATTTGAGGAAGAAACTTCTGAGAATGGAGTACAGCATTGTTTGGCAGTGAGACGTAGCCTGTCGGAAAATGGGAACAGAAGAGAATCAAAGCACTTGAGCTGGCTGATTTGGGGGAGGGGACCAAACAGCAAGGTCATTAGTCCCAAGTGTTTAGGGAAGGAACCACCCCGGCATTTGCCTGAAGCAATTTAGGAAAACACAAATAACCTAAATCAGATGGACAGCCATGTGTTTGAACCATCGTCCTCCCGAAAGCACTTGAGATGTGGTACTACAGAAGAATATTGAAAATTAGGTGGGCTGGTAAGGTATGGAATGAGAAGGTTTTGCACAGAAATCGGAGAGGAAAGGCACATATGGAAAATACTGATAAGACGAAGGCACAGGATGGTACAACATCAATTAAGACATCAGGGAATAACTTCCATGCTACTAGAGGGAGCTGTAGAGGAAGGCAGAGATTGGAATACATCCAGCAAATATGAGGCTGCAGGTTTCAAGTGCTACTCTGAGATGAAGAGTTTGGTGCAGAAAAGGAATGGGGGTGGGAGACATCCAACCAGTCAGAAGACTGACGACTGGGGGGGGGGGAGCACCAGAAGAAGAAAGAACTCAAAGTGCTAAGGGATTTTATGACCAGTTACAGTTACAGAACACTGCAGGAAAAATGATTATATACTTAACATGGGAGACTTATGCCAGAGTTGGTAAGAGACTTATTGAGAATATAGTTACAGAGGGTGAAAATACACTGAATAATAATGGAAAGAAGCTAACAGAGTTAGCAATTTATAATGAACTAAGAATAATAAAACCCATTTTTAAACAATGTGACATCGATAACTTTATGTGGGCAGATCAGGTATAGCTTCAATAATAGGCTATACTCTTTCAAATTAAAAGACATGGGTAAGAATAAAAGACAAAATGGCCTACAGAAGCTTTGGTGTATCATCAGATCACTTTTTGTAAGAAGTTATGCAACTTTTTCAGACATGAAAGAAACCATCTGTAAACATATAGCTGGACGCAAGAACTTATACAATGCATTTACTTCAAGAATATAGTATCAAACTATATTATCAATAGAGACTAAATGAGAAATGTCGTTTGATTCAATACAATATTAATGGAGAGAAGAATACTATTAAAGTAATTACCGTATTTACTTGAAACTAAGCCGCACTTTTTTCCAGTTTTTGTAATCCAAAAAACCGCCTGCGGCTTAGAATCTAGTGCAAAGTAAGTGGAAGTTCTGAAAAATGTTGGTACGTGCCGCCACAACTAACTGCTGCCGTCGAATATATGTAGTGCTACACAGGCATGCTTTGCAGGCACAAAGATAAATACTGGCGTCAAAACCTCTGAGTCAGTAAATAAATTAAAATGGTAGAAGACAAGCTTTTTTCTCTGGCCCGAGTTTCGACCACTGCATTTTCATACATTATCCAATGAAATAAACAGAAATTCCGTATTGTTCATCTTGAAATGTAGCAGCCTTTCAAATATTCGTAGCAACAAAAATAAATTTCTTTACACAAAAATACCAACAATGCAGAAGGCTTTAGGATTGTTGCACGAGTTGATACGCTGGGGCTCATTAAGATTTCACGTAGCGGCACCTATTGCTTCGTGGAATTTTGTGAAGTGCTTGTTGGTATTAGTGAACCATAACGAAGCGCTTTCATTATAGTGCCAAATTCAAGAAGAGAGTTATTTCTTTTGCGGAACAAAGTTCTAATCATGCTGCAGTTCTGCGATACGCGGTTGACGAGAGCAATGCCAGGCGATGGCGACTGCAGAGAGACAAATACTTCAATGTTCAAGTAGCACGAAAGCATTTAGTGGGCCAAAGTGTGGACGATATCATGCACTAGAAGTGATTTTAAATGAATTTGTTAAGGGACAGCATCAGGAATTCCTGCCTGTGAACATCAAAATTTTAAAAATTAAGGTACATGAAATTGCTAAAGAGCAAAAAATCAAAAATTTTAAAGCTACTAACAGCTGGATTGATCTGTTTATGAAGCACTGGGATTTTTCACTTCGAAGGCGAACTTCAGTTGCACAGAAGCTGCCAAAAAATTATGAAGAAAAACATGTGGAATTTCAGCGCTTTATAATTAGGCGGCGTGCAGAAAAGCAATATCTTCTTGGTCAGATGGGACATGCTGACCAAACTCCCGTATATTTTGACAAATTATATGGTTGACACCAAAAGAAAGAAAGACATAAGTGTTCTTACATCAGTGGAATCATCGTCCTGGCGCAATGCTTGGTTTACGCTGCCTGTTGGTATTAGATGCATATGCAGGCCATAAAACATCTGCAGTAAAAAAAGAATTGTTGTTGTTGTGCTCTTCAGTCCTGAGACTGGTTTGATGCAGCTCTCCATGCTACCCTATCCTCTGCAAGCTGCTTCATCTCCCAGTACTTACTGCAACCCACATCCTTCTGAATCTGCTAAGTGTATTCATCTCTTGGTCTCCCTCTACGATTTTTACCCTCCACCCTGCCCTCCAATGCTAAATTTGTCAAGTTGTGCCACATACTCCTCTTCTCCCCAATTCTATTCAATACTTCATCATTAGTTATGTGATCTACCCATCTAATCTTCAGCATTCTTCTGTAGCACCACATTTCGAAAGTTCCTATTCTCTTCTTGTCCAAACTATTTATCGTCCATGTTTCACTTCCATACATGGCTACACTCCATACAAATACTTTCAGAAACGACTTCCTGACACATAAACCTATACTCGATGTTAACAAATTTCTCTTCTTCAGAAACGCTTTCCTTTCCATTGCCAGTGTACATTTTATATCCTCTCTACTTCGACCATCATCAGTTATTTTGCTCCCCAAATAGCAAAACTCCTTTACTACTTTAAGTGTCTCATTTCCTAATCTAATTCCCTCAGCATCACCCGATTTAATTTGACTACATTCCATTATCCTCGTTTTGCTTTTGTTGATGTTCATCTTACACCCTCCTTTCAAGACACTGTCCATTCCGTTCAACTGCTCTTCCAAGTCCTTTGCTGTCTCCGATAGAATTACAATGTCATCGGCGAACCTCAAAGTTTTTATTTCCTCTCCATGGATTTTAATACCTATTCAGAATTTTTTCTTTTGCTTCCTTTACTGCTTGCTCAATATACAGGTTGAATAACATCGGGGAGAGGCTACAACCCTGTCTCACTCCCTTCCCAACCACTGCTTCCCTTTCATGTTCCTCGACTCTTATAACTGCCATCTGGTTTCTGTACAAATTGTAAATAGCTTTTCGCTCCCTGTATTTTACCCCTGCCACCTTTAGAATTTGAAAGAGAGTATTCCAATCAACATTGTCAAAAGCTTTCTCCAAGTCTACAAATGCTAGAAACTTAGGTTTGCCTTTCCTTAATTTTTCTTCTAAGATAAGTCGTAAGGTCAGTATTGCCTCACGTGTTCCAATATTTCTATGGAATCCAAACTGATCTTCCCCGAGGTCGGCTTCTACCAGTTTTTCCATTCGTCTGTAAAGAATTCGCGTTAGTATTTTGCAGCTGTGACTTATTAAACTGATAGTTCGGTAATTTTCACATCTGTCAACACCTGCTTTCTGTGGGATTGGGATTATTATATTCTTCTTGAAGTCTGAGGGTATTTTGCCTGTCTCATACATCTTGCTCACCAGATGGTAGAGTTTTGTCAGGACTGGCTCTCCCACGGCCATCAGTAGTTCTAATGGAATGTTGCCTACTCCCGGGGCCTTGTTTCGACTCAGGTCTTTCAGTGCTCTGTCAAACTCTTCACGCAGTATTGTATCTCCCATTTCATCTTCATCTACATCCTCTTCCATTTCCATAATATTGTCCTCAAGTACATCGCCCTTGTATAGACCCTCTATATACTCCTTCCACCTTTCTGCTTTCCCTTCTTTGCTTAGAACTGGGTTTCCATCTGAGCTCTTGATATTCATACAAGTGGTTCTCTTTTCTCCAAAGGTCTCATTAATTTTCCTGTAGGCAGTATCTATATTTCCCCTAGTGAGATAAGCTCTACATCCTTACATTTGTCCTCTAGCCATCCCTGCTTAGCCATTTTGCACTTCCAGTCGATCTCATTTTTGAGACGTTTGTATTTCTTTTTGCCTGCTTCATTTACTGCATTTTTATATTTTCTCCTTTCATCAATTAAGTTCAATATTTCTTCTGTTACCCAAGGAGTTCTACTAGCCCTCGTCTTTTTACCTACTTGATCCTCTGCTGCCTTCACTACTTCATCCCTCAGAGCTACCCATTCTTCTTCTACTGTATTTCTTTCCCCCATTCCTGTCAATTGTTCCCTTATGCTCTCCCTGAAACTCTGTACAACCTCTGGTTTAGTCAGTTTATCCAGGTCCCGTCTCCTTAAATTCCCACCTTTTTGCAGTTTCTTCAGTTTTAATCTACAGTTCATAACCAATAGATTGTAGACAGAGTCCACATCTGCCCCTGGAAATGTCTTACAATTTAAAACCTGGTTCCTACTCTGTCTTACCATTATATAATCTATCTGATATCTTCTAGTATCTCCAGGATTCTTCCATGTATACAACAAAAATTAGGGAAAGCAAAACGGACTTGGCAGTAATTCCAGGCAGGATCAGGAATTCTGCAACAACTTGATGTCTGTTTGAATAAACCATTTAAGGACAAGGTTAAACGCATTTACATAGACTAGCTTTCGAAAAGCGACATACAACTGACAACAACAGGACGTGTAGAGTGCGCAAGTTTGTCCCAAGTGTGCCAATGGATTTACGATGCATGGAAGTGTGTTCCAAATCAGACCGTGCAACAAGCATTTAAAAAATGTTTGATATCCAATGCACTAGATGGCACGCAGGAAGAAGCTCTGTACGAAGAAATGAGCAACAAAGAATTGAGTGACAGTGATTCAGAATCATGACTGATATTTTAAACATTTCATATAAGATGTATTACAAACCTAATAAAATTTTGTTTTAAACTTCAGCGTTTAAATTATTTTATTGCACAGGTTAGAAAAGCGTGGAGAGTTGCACCAAACCAGTCTACGAACTGAAAACAACAACAACACACTCTGGATTTGAAGTCATCACTAAAAGTCTACTATGAAAATCCGACTGGCAAGACTGTTTGGGATGTATGTCAATATGGTCAATATGGCCAACTCTACGTTCTGAATTTTTTCCTACATGTGGCAAGAGATGGTTGCTAATAGGAAATTATATGAATCGTGAATCACATGCAGTATCACCATAAGAATAAGACGAATGTAAAAATTGTGCCATGTATACTTTCATATTTACTGCTATCTCTGTTAAATCCTGTCTGCCTAATAAACTATAACAAGTGAGATATGTCATGTCGTGATACAAGAGGCGTCTGCAAAGATTTTCAAATGGAGAAAAACTCTCGTTCAGAACATCTTCTATCACACACAGTCTATTATTTGGTTCTTGTTGATCATTATCAAAGAAAGCAGCAGTGTAAGTAACAACAAATAACAGTCACTTGCCATTGTTTCGCTAATGAGGCAATTCCTCTCTTTTTTTTTTATTGTAAGCGGCGGTAGTGCACACAAAAGCAAGCCATGCCACGAGCGGCGACATGTCGTGAACACTCATTATCAGAATGCGACAAACAATGCATGACACAGTACAATAATGCATTTTCAGCTTAGAGTGACATAAACACCTATAAGAAAGAGAACGGCACTTATCAGATCAAAGCAAAATAAGCAATCCATTCAAACCAGACGAAGCTCGTGAAAAAGGAAGGGTACCCGTATAAATATGGATGGAGCGCCTGACATAGCAACGGCTACCTGGTAAAGCCTAACTGCTAAACTTACGACTCGAACCAAACTACTGTAGCTGTATCTTCATCCATTTGACCTAAATTGTGTCTCATGTTACAATGGACCAACTTTGTTTCGATTTGGAGGTGCGGTCTAAAACTTTTCTATCCCCTTGAATTTCGAGTCTCAAATGTCAGGTGCGGCTTAGATTCAGGAAATTTTTTTCCCTTCATTTCGAGTCTCATTTTTCAGGTGCGGCTTAGATTCAAGTAAATACGGTACAATAAAGCAGTGGCTGAAGCATCGGGAATGACAAAAAAGAAATATGCTAAAAGGGGATTAATGATTTGGTGCCAACAATACCTCTGTGGGAAGAGGCGAAGCTGCTGCTCAGGACAGCAGCGGGACTATTGAAGACCGCTAAAATATCAATCTGGGTACCAAAACTATTTAAGGAAGTTCTCCAGAAACACCATTAGAGAAAGCGCAGCCTTGACAGAGGACTGGAGGATCATTAACTGTAAGGTTGGAACTGATGGTCAATTCCTTGTGATAAAGTCTGAGAGAAATCCCTGAAAGCAACGCGAGAGTAAGACCTAAAGTGTTGCTGGAATGTTGCAGATAAAATTGCAGCACAGTAATGGGACAACTGCCACGATGAGTCACTTTCGAGTAAGACAGGCCCTGATCTAAGAACCACAGTCGTACAAACTGGGTGTGTCACGAATTGAAGGAACTGGATTTAAGTTTATTCATGTGAGGAATGTAATGCCCCCCCCCCCCCCCCTTCCCCGAAGATGTATTTACACTAAAAATGGAATTTCATTCTTGTTGATGACAAACTTCTGTTCCAGGGACATAGTGACAGTCCGAATGAAGCAAAATAAAGGTGGGTTCACATGTGTGTGCCTTGCCCCTAGTATCCGTGTGTCTGCGGTTGCCCCACGAGTATGTAGCATGTAGGTGCATGCCTTGTCCCAACATGTGGACACAAGTGATACTGTTCACACTTAGAGAGAAGCATGCATGTTATGCCAGCAATCAAGCTGCAGGTTAAATGTGCCTGTGGCCAGCCAATGCGCATTGGGTTCGTTTATTGCAGTCAGCCAGGTGTACCAGCGATGTGCACCAGCGAGGCTGCAGCATGAACATGTCCTCTAAAGTATGCTGAGGACCACCCAACATTACTTATAAGGCTTACTGTGAGGAACAGAACACTTGCTTCATTCTTAACATTTACATTGAACAGTCAAGAATATGCAAGTAGAGGTATCCTTCTTATCTCGAAAAACATGTAGTTGTAATTCTTGAACTTTAAATACAATAAAACTTTATATTGTGGAAAAAAAAAAGAAATAATTATCCAATCGACATGCTTTTAAAGTCCTACAGTTTATATTATGAATGCACAGTTTTGTTTCACTTTGAGAGTTCATAGACTGAAACATTACAAAGTCTGAAATGTCTGCCTAAACTTTCATCCATCTGAAGTTAAAATTTTGATAAGAAATCCAGTAGACTTAGAGGAAATGGCGGATGCATGACATCATATTTAAAAAAAACTGCCCAATCACCAAGCAGAGCACTCACGGGAATGTATCTTGGTGGGACAAAAATCTGGATTTGCGAAGAAAGCTGGTAAGAAGACTGTTTACCATTGCAAGAAGGAAAGGACAATGAACAAAATGTTGAGAAGCCTTCTTAAATCCAATCTTGCTGTTAAGCAAGCACAACAATCATCCTAGAAGACATTTTGTGAAGAATTAAAAATTACAGCTGCCAGAGTCCGACTTAAAAAAATCCTGATTAGGTTGCGAACAAATTCAGGAGACACACTAATGATGAAGGATGGTGATTATACTAGGTTAGCACTTGAGATACTCAAAGACCTCCTCAAGACTCACTCACCCAATGCACACTTGCAGATGTTTCAAACCAAAATTCAGCCCTTACACAGTACTCATTTACAGGTGATCAATGCCAAGGAATGTGTGGATTTCAATAAAATCCTGTGTGTGATGGGAACATTTCAAACATTCAAGTCTCCAGGTCCAGATGGTATCTTTCTGGCTCCACTGCAACAAGCAGAAGGATTAACTGGATTCCTATGAAGACGGTGTAGAGTTAGTTTAGTTGCATGGGTCATTCACAATGCTTGGAAGGCAGTGAAGGTTGTATTCATTCTAAAGCCAAGGAGAATCAATCATATCAAGGCTAAGAAAGTGAAACCAACCAACCTGTCCTTCATTCTTCTAAAGACATTAGAAAAACTAGTCAACATGCATGTTAGGAGGAGTAGGTTAAATGGAATTCCTCCACATGAAAACCAACACACTTATCAACCAGGCGAATCAAGTGAAACTGCACTTCTCCAAATTCATACGAAACTATCAAACACACAACTCTTTCAGGAAATCACACTCTGCATCTTGCTTGATACTAGTAACAGGAATTTTGACTCCACAGTTAAATTTATAAAAGTGCACGGCATCATGTAGGTGGATTAAGATCATGCTGTGCAGATAGAAAGAAGCAGGCACCATGTGGATGTGAAAATGGTGATCAGCACCACCAAAGGAAGAGCTAAGGTGGCTGCTGAGGCTTGGCATTAGAACACAGTTTTCCTCAGTCAAAGTTGGTTACGGACAGCTTGTATTTATGTTCATGGGTGCAGGAAGGATTTTCTGACCAAGTGTGTTTCTCATTTATTCATCAGATATCGTAAATTAAATAGGTAGAATGATTAACGTTCTCCTTTGCGATCACTTTCATGTGCACAGGGCACTCATGGGCCTTAGTCTAAATCAGTTCATAATAATATAATGGAAGGAAACATTCCACGTGGGAAAAATTATATATAAATACAAAGATGAGGTGACTTACCGAACAAAAACGCTGGCAGGTCGATAGACACACAAACAAACACAAACATACACACAAAATTCAAGCTTTCGCAACAAATTGTTGCCTCATCAGGAAAGAGGGAAGGAGAGGGGAAGACGAAAGGAAGTGGGTTTTAAAGGAGAGGGTAAGGAGTCATTCCAATCCCGGGAGCGGAAAGACTTACCTTAGGGGGAAAAAAGGACAGGTATACACTCGCACACACGCACATATCCATCCACACATACAGACACAAGCAGACATATTTAAAGACAAAGAGTTTGGGCAGAGATGTCAGTCGAGGCAGAAGTGTATACCTGTCCTTTTTTCCCCCTAAGGTAAGTCTTTCCGCTCCCGGGATTGGAATGACTCCTTACCCTCTCCTTTAAAACCCACTTCCTTTCGTCTTCCCCTCTCCTTCCCTCTTTCCTGATGAGGCAACAATTTGTTGCGAAAGCTTGAATTTTGTGTGTATGTTTGTGTTTGTTTGTGTGTCTATCGACCTGCCAGCGTTTTTGTTCGGTAAGTCACCTCATCTTTGTATTTATATATCAGTTCATAATAAGACGCGAAAAGTCAAAAGATAAATAAGGCTATCCAAACAGTAAATGGAAGAGAAAAGAAATATAATGTAGTATTACTATAATTGGCACCACAAACAAGACAGTCAAGTTTATGCTTGTTCTGTGCACCTACAACACATTCTTTGAAGCCAATGAGCATTCAGTAGTCTTCTGCACGCTCTATTGTAAATATCTTAGCCAATGCGAGCATTAAATACGACTGTAGTGAGTTATTTAGTACATTTTTATTCCATTTGCTACAATTTCTCATTGCTGATGGTGATGGGTAAATGACAAATTCTACATAAGCTAGCAAGAGACGTAATTTGTGGGATACTCATTTTCTTCAAGCACAAAGCACGTGTATGTGCATACTACAACTGTCACTTGGAAATGGCAACACTGGATTCCTCATATGGGCTTTGACCTGTTCGAACAACCACTGTTTGTGAATCTGGCTATAACACAATAGCAGAAGTGTTCGACAACTTATGGTGGCACGTGAAGTCTGCACACCTTCAAGACCTGCAACTCCCGGCAGCTCCACACCACAGTCTTCTTGACTATTGCAGAAATAGGGTCAATGAGTGGCGAGCAAGGAATGATGAAGTTACCGAAAAGATCCCTAAGGGGTGCCCACAGGGGTCAAATTATAGGTCCATTTTCTGGAACATAACTACTGAACCACTCCAAACATTAAAGGAAGGGTATGATTGCACAGAAGGAGTAATCGCATATGTTGATGACCTAATTCTTGTGATAATGAACAACTCTAAGAGAGCACCTTGAAGTGAAAACGTCGGCTGTACTACAAACTATGAGCAACTGCAAATGAAACCCTCCACGGCAATTTCATAGCAAAGGGAGCAGGACAGCAGGACAACTTCAGAAAGGACCATAGAGTATAATATGCATTCTTCCCAAACATCGCAGAGAGATTGAGGATGAAACATGTCAATCCCCACCGGTTCGTGGTTCATTTCTTAATGAGCATTGAGCTTACCTCACACATTTGCTGCCTGTAAACTTCAGTTAGGAGCTTGACTGTGCCTGTTACTTCTATGTTGTACACACACACACACACACACACACACACACACACACACACAACACAATCACTTACAGAAAGTCTCTGTGGACTGATCTCAATGACTGTGGCATCAGGCAGTGGCCCATACGAGCAAGAGGCTCAATTTCCTTCTGAGGTACTCCTTCTAGTATAGCATCAATGGTGGCATTCTATGGATCTAAACTCTTCCCTATCTTCAAACTTTTCTATCTTCTTAATGTGTAAATTATTTATTTCAAACATTTCCATTTTCTAATTAGTTTTAAGTTTACCAGAATTTAAAGCTGTGACTTCATTAAAGTAATAAAAAAATCAAATAAACTTCATATTACAATTAAAGTACAATTATATGTAAAATTTCACACGGTGAAAACATGACCTATCTTAATCAAAATATCCACGGGTGTACTGCCGGTCTACAGCATCCAACGGGCACAATATTTCGGCAATCATACATGTCGCCATCATCAGGTGAACTGACAGACTGATCTCCTGTGAATGTGCCGGCACGGAGATCCGTACACTATGGCTGCTCAGAGGGAACTGGGTTCGGTCGCGGCGGCGGCCGATTTAAATACCCTCCACCCGCGCGGCACGATCCCTCCGCTGTCCGCGCCCCGCGCCTTGGTTGCGCGGTGGAACAGACTGCGACGGCGTCTGAGATGACGTCGGAGTGATGGCTCTGTCCGCCATGGTCATCACAACTATACGTTTGCTCGATTTACTCTTGATTAACCCAATCACTGGTTCCCAAGTCTTGCTAAGATTATAGCCACAGTCACAGTTTATGAGGTCGTCATTGGTGCGAATTTCGATGGCCTCTCTAACAACGCTGTCCCAGTATCTTGACGTCTGTACCAGAATCCTTGTGCATTCATACTCCATAGCGTGATTTTCCGACAAACATTGTTCAGCGACCGCCGACTTGCTCGGATACATCAGTCGAGTGTGCCTCTGGTGTTCACGGCATCGATCCTCGACGGTACGCATCGTCTGACCAATATACGACTTGCCACATTGACATGGAATCTGGTACATGCCGGCCTTCCTCAAACCGAGGTCATCTTTGGTGCTCCCTACCAGTGCACGAGTTTTATTCGGAGGACAAAACACAGTTCTGACCCAGTGTTTCTTCAAAATGCGGGCGATTTTCCCAGAGAGTGTGCCTGTATATGGAATAAACGCAGTGCCTACCTCCTACCTCGTGATTTCATCCATATCCACAGGTTGTGCTGTAGTGGTTGGGCGGAGAGCACGTTGAATCTGCCACTCTGAGTACCCATTTTTTCGAAATACAGTTCTCAGATGTTCCAATTCCTGGGGTAGACTCTCTGTGTCAGAGATAGTGCGCGCCCTATGTACTTGAGTTTTAAGTACCCCATTCCTCTGTGAAGGGTGGTGGCAGCTGTCTGTCTGTATTTGCATGCCCCCACTTCGCTAACCTTCTGCACCCACATTTTCTACTCAAGTCTCCCTTTCCTTTGCCATGTCACACGTATCCACAGAAATTTATCCAAGCGGGGGCAAGATTCCAAATGTTCCATGTTTTAAACAATTGATTAGTTGAGTTTGAGAACATGTTGTGCCCCAAGAAACAAATTTGACATGAAGTACTCACAGCTCATTCTATCTTAAACATTTGCTAGTTATCCAGTGAATCTTTTGTAAGGCAGATTGCTGCTGTACCTCGAAAGTAAGCATATTTCATTACTGTATCCAACGTATATCTTTGTATATTATTAATATGAACATGGATGAATGAAACTTGCGAAAACACCCATCAAATTGGTTGATAGAACCAGCCCTTCACTGCCTACGACTTAACCAAACTAGTATTTGTCTCCCATGTTTTGCATGTGATGGTGCAGACATGGCAAATGGATTATGGAACTCTTAAATCTATGGCTGGATGCTGCGCTGGGTTGTACCCAATAGTTTATGAATCATATAGTTTAAGAATGTCTAGACACCTTTTCATTCTTTATTCAACTTTTTATCCCTCTCATCAAGTGCAGAAATTTCTATTTCTTCTGTATTTGCGCTTGCAGATGAAGTATAGGTGATTAAACCTACAGTATAACAAGACCGTATCTTTCATACTCTACTACAATCGCTCTACCGTGTAAAACTGAATGTAGTCTCAGCAACCTTTGATCAGTCAAATGCAAACTTACTGTTGAGATTAAGATTTACGCAAGCAAAAGGGCTGCTCTTGTGGGCACTGGGGATGGTTGTGGAGAATGTAAAATGCAGCCACGTTTATACTGTGCTAGATGTTGGATCTGTCCATTTCGGTAGCTCACTAGGGACTGTACAAGGAAGCGACAGAGAAAAGAATGGGTGCTCTATTTCCGCAATGCTCTGTAAAATTCACATTTCCCAAGACAGTAAAATAATGCCGAAACAGCTGCCATCACAAAAAAATTATATAATTTACTGTCAGCAGTCTTGGCAATCAAACAATCAGCAGTCTTGCCAATCAAACAATGTAGTGTGTACTAGAGACATTGTGTTACCCCTTGCATGCGGCTGAGTAAAATCAGACACAGTAATTTCCAGAAATATGTGAGAATTTTGAACTTAGTGCTCCCTTGACCCCCCTCCACAGACACGTAAGGGGAAAGGGGGGGGGGGGGGGACTGGTTGTTGAAAAGATATGTTCCTACACCTAAAATTTTAGAAATATGTGCTGGCAATATCTACAGAAATCCGATTGTGGGGAACGCTCCGAAAAGATCCATGAAGGAAAACCCAAGTTCAATCAAATTTTGAGCATTATATATCAATTTGGGAGCCACAACAAATTGGATTAATTAATACAGAAGAGCTGCATGGTTCAGCACAGGTTCTGGAGTGAGTCAAGAAACATTACTTCTTCCCAAATAGATCTCTCATAATAATCATGACGGTAACACCAGAGAAACCTGAGCTTACACTGAGATGAGCCCACAGTCTTTTTTCAACTCGCCACCTGCAGACGAAATAGGAAAGACTGGGAGACAATACTGTAATACTATGTACCCTCTACGACAGACTTCAAGGTGAGCTGCGCAGTATACATGTTTATGTAAATACAGCTGTTCTCATGTAAATGCAGATGTTTCATGGACCTGAATTTAGTCAGTTGCCTTTTTTTTCTTTTCTTTTTTTTTTTTTAAGCCAATATGAAAAATGACTTCTAGAAGAAAATCTGTACAGCATATTTATATCTGATCAATACAAAAAAGCTTTCATTCACTTTTACAGATATCTTTTATCGTAATTCAAAAAGAATTCTTATGTACTGGAATTCTAACTTGGAAACTTTCACAGGCAAGTCTGTATATAACAAAAACTTCTTGTACGGTTTGTATTAAACTAAGGAACGAAATGCTTACACAGCTGCAGAGATGGCTTCTTTCTGACGTAGATATAAATGGTTGAACAGCTTCACTTTGTGCTGAACATCTACAAGCCCTTGCGCTACTTTCGAAACAGGACTCGCGGTACCGCTCTTGGCTGGTGCTTGTTGCTGGAATGCGATATGCAAAAGATGAGAAGAAGAAAAATTGTAAACTACAACATTCTTAAAACTCTAGCTGTATTTCATTCCATAAACGAAATGTTACTAACATCTATAATACAATCAAATATCTAATTACAAATATTTCTCAATCTTATTACGATTAAATACTGATAGAATGTGACAAATTAGTATCTGCATCTACACTCTGTGAACTACATGAATTGAATGGCAGAGGGGTACTTCCCATTGTATCACTTATGAGGACTTCTTCCTATACCATTCACAAACTAAGCATGAGAACAGTGATTGCTTAAATGATTCAATGGGCACTGTAGTTAGTCTAATCTTGTCTTTGCTGTCTCTACAGGATGATTTGATGACTATGTTGTACTTCCAGAACCCTCGCTTACAGTATCTCCACTTTTACTCTCAAGACCTCTTCAGGTGGCTTTTCTTGGACAGTTGAAGAGCTATTATGAAAGTGGCTGCTATTACACATTGATCAGAAACATCCACACAGCAGGTCCCATGTAACCAAAGTAATTAGTGGTATCTGCTCTTTTTTATGATAATGCCTTCTTTATGGATTTCTGAAAAAATATTGCTCAACGAGTTTCCGATCACGTGTCTACGTGTGCATGTGCACGCCCGAGTGAACACCGAACATATGAAAAATGAACGCAGATCATGCGTTTACTCATGACCTTACAGCGAACATTGGAACCCCCAACTCTGAATTCCCCTCCTCTCACTAAGGTTTATCTATTATCATTGGAATATTTAATTCTGGTGGTAACATGCACCTGAGAAGAGGTTACAGCTTCTGTCAACACATTGGAAAACCACATTATCCTCACAACTCTGAATGTGACTTGGCATACATATTCTAATATGAGTAAGGTCTGCAATATTAAATGACCTTTCATTGTTTTGACTCCATTCAGATGCAGAACACATGCACATTCTTGAAAGGAAATTATTTTTATTGCAGTGCTTTGAGCACAAATAGAATGTACAAATAACTAATTACAAGATAAAATCATCATATGCATAATAAGGGTTCTTACAGTCAAACTATTATTTATCCAAAACAAGCTCTGACAAGACAACAGCAGGGTTTCTAAAGTTTTATAAGCAATTTCATAATAACTTTCTCATTTATGACACAACAGAACAACAAAACAGGATTCCTACCTTGTCTCTGGAAATCTTAGGTGGCTTGTCAGCCTTGCTTTTACTTTCCTCTTTCTGATCTCCCGATTTACGCTGCTGATTCTGTAATTTGGCTGCTCTCTGTGCCTCCTACAAAGTTTTTATGAAAAGATTAAATAGTAAGATTCTTTTAATTTGTAATGCAATAAATATAATGTGAACATGCATGAAGTATACAGTCCCACAAATTTAGAACATGAACAATATGATGGAAGACAACTATTGAATGAAAACATATAATCAACATATAAAAAGAGGCACTGAGTAGCAGATAGGCATGTAACAACAGAGGATGGAGTGGTGAAGGAGAGGGGGAGGGACGGGGGAGAGGGAGGGGGAGGGACGGGGGAGAGGGTGGGGGGGGGTGATGGAAGAGGGAGGGGTAGGGGGAGATGGAGGGGGACGGGGGAGAGGGAGGGGGACGGGGGAGAGGGAGGGGGACGGGGGAGAGGGAGGGGGACGGGGGAGAGGGAGGGGGCGGGGGAGAGGGAGGGGGCGGGGGAGAGGGAGGGGGCGGGGGAGAGGGAGGGGGGACGGGGGAGAGGGAGGGGGGAGTAGGGTAGGAGAGGGGGAGGGGAGTGCGGTGGGAGAGGGTGGGGGGCAGCGCGGTGGGAGAGGGGGGGGGAGTGCGGTGGGAGAGGGGGGGAGTGCGGTGGGAGAGGGGGGGAGTGCGGTGGGGTGGGAGGGGGGAGAGTAAAGCTGCTGCTTAATACCTTTCACAACTTCAAACTACTATTTCAGTTCTATCCAAGATATTCCCACTACCATATTAAAAACCAAATGCAAATAGAGAAACCTAGATTATAGGAAATGATAATGATATATATTTAAACATAAACTATTATTAACCTCTGAGACCTGTAGATTCTTTGTCTGACGAGGAGGCAAAAGTTGGATGAAATGGGGTTGTTCAGGGTGGAACCAGGACCACTGGTCAACAGACACGCCAACACCCACAATACATTACAAGTAATCAATTTGCAAAATTGCAGACATGAGTTCTCCTCAGCACTTGTCTTCAAGGGCTTGAATTTAGAAATAACCATGCACAAATCTAAAAAATGGGGGAGTGAGGGAAGGATGGCTGCCGGCTATTACAAAGGAGGCACATGGGATAAAGAATAGGGATGTTGCACCAGTGAGCTTGTCCTATATGCTTTTCTAATTACTTGCCACATTTTTCTTCCAACAGACAAAATATGTGCTTCCCTTTTAATGGTCCAAAAGATTGATGTTTAGTATATATTTCCTCCCCCAATAAGTATCCCAGACTTTTACATCTATGTCTGTACTCCAGAAACCATCTTAAGGTGTGTAGTAGACAGTACTTTGGGTAGTATTCTCATCCCTATCTACCCTTTTCTTTCCCATTTGCAAATGGTGTGCAGGAATAATGAATGACCTGGCACTGTGCATGAGCTCTATTTCTGTGATTTCCCCATTACAGCAATTTTGCAAGATGAATCAGAGAGTAACTAATATGTTTCCCAACTTCTTGGACCACACACTTTTGGAGTTTTAACAGTAAACACTGCTGTGATGCATATTGTCTTGCTTGTGGTGTCTATGAAAGATGTTGGATGGGCATTTCATGCACACACACACACACACACACACACACACACACACACACACACACACACACACCTACCAAATGAAACTGTGATGAAACTCTTTTTTCCCTCTGTATGTTCTCTCTCTCCTCTATAAGTGTTCGAGGTTGGTAAGTAATGCTAAAAACTCAGTCAAATTCGGGTTTTCCAAGTTGCTTCATTCTTGGATGACTTTTATTTATTTATTCCAAGTGATCTGATGGTACACAGTGTGTTGCAAATGTCGGAAAATATCAGTTAACACTGTTAACATATAGTATCATAATGTATTATATTGCTCATTGTTTTCAATTTAACACAGATAGCAAGATTACTGTTCTAAGTACTCATTTACAGAGTAAAAACAGTGACACAACAAATATGACTTCACGGCTTTGCTAAATTTTATGTTGTCTTTGATAGACTTAATACTAGTGGGAAGATTGTTGAACAGTTGGAGGCCCATGTGGAAAGCTCCCTTTCTACACAGTTGAGTGTTTGTGCATAAAACATGCAGATTTGAGTTTTTCCTGGTGTTATGTTTACGTATTTCATTATTTTTTACAACTCTGGAGTCAGTTGGCACTATGTGGTTCCTGAAAAATTTTAGAGTCTCGAGAATGTATAGGCAAGGCAGTGTAAGGATTTCCAACTTTCTGAAGATGGGTTTGCAGGAGTCTCTGGGTTTGCTCCCAGTAACAATCCTCATTCCTCTCTTCTGGATTTCTTAGGGTTCATTCAGTGGATCACAAACTGGTGTTTGCATTTCCTAGAACTAGTTTATGGAGTCATTCCACTTTAGGTCACTACAGACAGTTACTGTACGATAGTTTACAGATTTTATTGTTCGAGTGATTGATAACCAATAGTGTCACTGAAATATAACAGGCTTTTCTATCTATTTATGTGTTTTATGTTACATTTACTTCCTGCAGCAAGTGTCATTCCTTGGCATGCCTTCCTGCATTTCACTACAATTTTATGGTATTGTAACTTTCCTACATACAACAGCATCATCTGCAAAAAATGTACCAACTGTAATTCCTATCTCACCAGTAGATAAGCAGATCTGCTCCATAGTATGAGCTCATATATTTGTCTTTTACACTTCACATATAAAAAGGAAACAAGATTATGTTAATCCCTTGACTGGGGAGGACTGCCTGTGTGATGCTTTTGGGGCAGTTAACAATTACAACAGTTAGTTCAATGACACAGCTGCTGTGGTTCAACTGTTGCAGAAGTTTTTTGAGACACATGCTTGCTTACTGAATAGTAGCAGTTGTCTTCAGTATTATGTTAATGATAATTCTGCTGCAGATTCTCTTCGCAGGTTTCCAGTTGCTTTAATACCAACTGATTTCAAATATTTTAGAATTTTCTCCTCTTAAAACATATGGGTCGTTAGCAAAGTGAACTTTTTCCTCTACAGTAGTGTATATTGACATGAAAATTCATGACAGATTTAATCTATAAGCTGAAATGGGACAGAGAGCTTCTATACAGTTGGGAAGGAAGAAGAGAGAGTTACTGACAGAAGGAAACTGTGGGGAGGGTCACAAATCATTAACAGTAGTTTGTTTAAACAGCCTAATTCACCAAATATCACAGGTATATAATTTTTGATTCTTAAATGAGACTATCTTTTCTTTCAATGCTTTTGTTGTGGAATTAATGGTACCTCAAAACAAGTGTGGACACCAGGGCATGTCACTGTTTTAAAACAGCAACATACAGCAGATATTTTAATTTTGGTTCAAATTAAAACATAAGCATTTGATTGTTGCTGCTCATTAAATCATTAATGCACTCAGTGTATTGTAAGTCAGATCACACAATCTTTCTGGATCAGTTAATACTGTGTTCATAAGAAATACAAGATATTAATAATTTGATAATTTCACAGGACTCAATTTAGTTTTGCAAACAATTAATGTATTCATTTTGTGTAACCACATTTTCCTTTCCACATCTTAGATTGTGGTATTTCACCATCATCAGTTTTACTTTTGGGAACAATCAAGACTCAGCAGCACCCTCATTTAGCAAACATTGGGCATGATAATTAAGCTAAGGCATCCAGAATGCTTGGCATCCAGAGTGGTTGGATAGCTCAGTTGGTAGAGCATTTGCCCGCGAAAGGCAAAGGTCCCGAGTTCGAGTCTCGGTCCGGCACACAGTTTTAATCTGCCAGGAAGCTTCATATCAGCGCACACTCTGCTGCAGAGTGAAAATCTCATTCTGGAAGTTTCAAGCTAAGGCATAGCTGTGGAGGAAGTATCAAGTATATTGCTACAAATATTCAGGTCGCATCTGGTGAATTCTTGCCCACACACTACTGAGGACTCCTAGATAATAATCAGATTAAGATATTTGACCTTCTGATGTTAACATAACAGGCACTCTATGCAAACATACTTAGGATTTTAATTCCTTATGTTACACAACATTATGCTATGTTGCTTTGTAAACAGTTCACATTGAAATCACCAAGTCTTGATACAAGCACTTTTGATTCTTAACACAACCACACAGACAACTTTCATTTGCCTAAGTCTTTGGCAAATATTTGCCGAAAAACATTTTTTGGTATCCTTGGAAGTTGCCTAATGAATCTTGAGCCATTATTTCTGCCAGATGCAAGCATTCTGAGATTTTTTGAGGCAGCTGACATGTTATTGGTTCTGTGCTCATGTAATTCCTTAATTCTCCTCTGTACCATCACAAAATACAGCATATGATACAAAAATGTTTCAATGAATGGATCAGTCACTACCGAACAAATTTTCCATCATTCCAATGTTTCTTAGCCTGTTTTGCTTCATTTCAAACAAAATTTGGAATTTATTTGCTATTCAAATGCCATTTCCCAATGAGAGTGCTAAAACTGTTACTGCTCCACAACACTATCGATTTTTAAGATTGGGAATTCATGATGCTAACTGTTAGCACAAAATGATCTCATTTTTGCCAATTCAGTAGCACAGAGCCAGTTTGCTTAGAATGTCAGTACTGTAAAAACAGCAGAAAGTAGCACTCAATAATGGATGCAAATCACACCCATAATTCTGTTAGCAAACATTGGGGGGAGGGGGGTTAAATTTTCCAATGGTGAGGACATTTACACAGTGGTTCTTGAATGGCTCCTTGACCAAAAAATGAATCTCTGGCATCAAGGGGCATGTTCAGACTGCTGTTTACAGAGGCTCAGTGGCTATGTTGACAAAAATAGTGTTATGTGTCTGTGTCACTTTGAAGTGTAGGGTAACATTTATTAAAAGTTATTTGGAACCTTCAACATCGCAGCGCGTCAGCAATCGTCGGTTAATATATTAAAAAACTAAAAACCCGTCTCGATTATTCGGCCTGCCATGATAATTTTTAACTTTGTTTGTAAAGTCACCTCATATCTTATTAAGATAGTAGAATTGTGCCTACACCTAAAACTATATCTCTATGTAAAGGCTTTTGGGTTAAAGCAGATCGCTCACAGCAAAGCAGAAGTGTTAAGTTGTTGATAGCCACACACCAAAGAAAGAATACTTGCTAGCTTTCAGAGTAATCGTCTTCCCAACTAGAGTAAAGTAAAACTCACACGCACTGCCGACCCCCCCCCCCCCCCCCTCCATTCACACATCTATGCCCCTACATGGTGCAAGCAGGATGAAAAGTTCCAATGCCAGTGCTGTGAGGTAGGGTGGGTAGAGGGAGAAAGGAGAGAGGCAAGGAGAGGGATTGGGGGCAGGGGGGCTAGGGAGGGAGGGAGGGAGGGAGGGAGGGAGGGAGGGAGGGGAGGGGTGGTAAGTACATGGGGTAGGCATGTGATGTTCACTTGTCGAAGATGGTGTAGAGCTGAACATGCTGAAGGTGATGTGGGAACATGAGTTGGGAGGGGTGGCAGGATGGAGGAAGGGAAAACTGTTGGGTAGAGGGTGGGCGTGGGGGGGGGGGGGACATTGGGTTACTAGAGATTGACTTCAGAGCAATTACAGTATCAGAGGGCATTTTGCTAAGCTATCTCCCATCTGCATAGTTGAAAGGACCTGGTTGTGAAGGAAAGGATCCAGATGGACCAGGTTGTAAGCAGCCATTGAAATTGAATGAGGCCATTCACCCTACTGGACAATTGGTTGGTAGTCATGCAGGGGGGGGGGGGGGGGGGGACAAAAAACTGTGCAGTGTTTGCAGCAGAGTTGGTATGTGACATGGCTGCTTTCAAAGGTGACCTGGCTTCTGATGGGGTAGGATAAGTCTGTGACAGGCATGGAGTAGGAAGTGCTGGGTAGGTTGATTCGGCACGTCATCCACCATAGTCTACCACAGGGATTGACTAGAATGTTGTGGGGGTTTGGTGGGCGAGGAACACCACTTTAGGAGGGGTGGGAGGTACCTTAGGTAGGATAAAGGCTTCACCACTCTTGTGATGTGTTGCAGTGACTACTTAACAGAAAGCCACCACAAAACTGTCTAACTCCTCCACCTACAAGTTCTGCTATAGGCATCCCATCTGAGAAGTCCAATATACAAGCTCCAACCCCAACTGAAACTCATATGTCCTGACCAGAACCTCTCCCATGAGTATTCCTCCCTCTTCACCCCAACAACAGCCTGCACAACCAACTATTACGTGCTCCCCAAAATCCACAAGCCCAACACTCCCGGATGCCCCATTGTAGCTGATTATTGTGCTCCCACAGAAAGAATTTCTGCTCTGACAGACCAAAACCTTCAACCAAATGCCCAAACCCTAGCTGCTCACATCAAAGATACTTATCACTTCCTTTACCAACTCTCCACCATCCCCACCCATTTACCACGCACATCCCTACTCGTCACTGTTGATGCCATCTCCCTACACACAAACATCCCTCACACCAATAGCCTTGTTGCTATTGAACAATACCTCTCTCAATACCCTACACGCTCCAAAACCACCACCGCATTCCTTATACACCTTACAACTTTATCCTGACTCTCAGCTACTTTTCTTTTGAACGGAAGGTATGCAAACAAATGTGCAATGCAGCTATGGCGACTCTCCTATGCCAACACTTTTATGGGCTATCTAGAGGAAACGTTCCTAGCCCCCAAAAACTCTGTTCCCCTAGTCTGGTTCAGGTTCGCTAATGATATTTTCATGATCTGGACTCAGGGACAAGACATACTATCCTAATTTCTTCACAACCCCGACAGCTTCTTTCCCATCTGCTTCACCTGGTCCTCTTCAACTCAATGTGCCACTTTTCTGGACACTGACCTCCACCTCTGATGGCTCCAACCACACCTCTGTCCATATTAAACCCACTAATCACCAACAGTACCTGCATTTTGATAGCTGCCATTCTATCCTCTCTACACCCCCACAGAATCAGCTACAAAGAAGTGCCCCCATCATCCCCCACACAACTCCTGAGTTAAACAACAGAGTCATATCCTTTGTCAAGGTATTGATGAACTCTCAGCATCCCTTGAAATGATTGACAATCTACTCAAGATCCTTCCCACCCATCCTGAAGTGGTGTCCTCACTACCATCCATTCTACACGACATCCTAGTCCATCCCTAAGCCATTCCCGCTCCCAACCCTTTGTCACAGGAGTCATATACCTGAGGTAGACCATGGTGCAAGACTGCCCAATCCACCCACCCATCACTCCCTACTCCAGTCCTGTCACAGGCTTATCCTACCCCATCAGCGGTCCCACCACCTATGAAAGTAGCCATTTCCCATACCAACCCTGCTGCCACCACTGTACTGTTTTTTATGTCAATATGACTCAAACCAGTCATCAACCAGGATAAAAGGCCACTGCCAAACTGTTGCTAGTAACAAAACATGCCATCTGGTGACACAACATGCTCAATTTCAACCTCTGCTTCACAACCCGGGCCATCAGGATCCTTCCCTCCACGACCAGGTTCTTTGAACAACGCAGATGGGAGATATCCTTGCACCAAACCCTATGCTTCTGTAATGGTCCTGGTCTTAATCTCTGGTGGCCCAATGACCCCACACCATCTACCCAACAGTTTCTACTTCCTCCATCCTGCAACTCCTCCCAATTCATGTTCCCACGTCATCTTCAATGTGCACAACTCTCCTCCATCTCCGACAACTGAACATTACACGCCTACCCCACGTACCCGTCACCCTTCCATCCTGCATTCCTAGCTCGTAAGCTGGTTGTCTCTCTCTGAGTCACTAGTCACCCACCCCTAATACCCCCCCCCCCTCCTACCTCCCCACCGCTCTACCCTATACTCACCCCACCCAACACGACCACCACCACAAACTAGTCCAGCTGCTGAAATGCAGCACTAGTACTGCTCATCTAGACAGAATTATGTACGAGGATAGCCATGTGTGAACAAGTGTGTGTGTGTTTCTTTTTCTTAACTTGAAAAATGATTACTCCAAAAGCTAGCAAGTTTCCTTTCTTGTGTGTGTGTGTGTGTGTGTGTGTGTGTGTGTGTGTGTGTGTGTGTGTGTGTGTGTGTGTGTGTGTTGACAACTCAACACTTCTGCTTTTTGGTGAGGTCTGTTTTAATTAAAAAGCATTTACATTCTATCAGAACTTTCCAAAAACTATATCTCTAACCACTTAAGCTTCCCAAGCACCACTATTACACTCCTGTGTGGTCTATACTGACTGGCTGCAATTCCAAAAGCATCCTTCGAATTGCTTTGATGCTCTATTTTCAACCCAATTGATTTTTTGTCTTCATTCTTCCAACTGGTTTGATGTGGCCCACCGCAAATTCCTCTCCTGTGCTAACCTCTTCATCTCAGAGTAGCACTTGCAACCTACTCCTCAGTTATTTGCAGTATGTATTCCAATATTGCCTTCCTCTACAGTTTTTACCCTCTACAGCTCAGTCTAGTACCATGGAAGTCACTCCCTCATGTCTTAACGAATGTCCTATCGTCCTGTCCCTTCTCCTTATTGGTGTTTTCCACATATTCTTTTCCTCTCTGATTCTGCGCAGAACCTTCTCATTCCTTACCTTAACAGTCCACCTAATTTTCAACATTTGTCTGTAGCACTCAGTCTGAAATGCTTCGATTCTCTTCTGTTCCTGTTTTCACACAGTCCATGTTCCACTAAAATACTCCAGATGTACATTCTCAGAAATTTCTTCCTCAAATTAAGGCCTAGGTTTGATACTAGCAGACTTCTCTTGCCATTGCTAGTGTGCTTATAGTGTCCTCCTTGCTCCGTCTGTTGTTGGTTATTTTGTTACCTATGCTAAGTTTCTCGCTTTTCTCATGTATGCTACTTCTCATTACTTCAATCTTTCTTTGATTTACTCTCAATCCATATTCTGTACTCGTCAACTGTTCATTCCATTCAGCAGACCTTGCAATTTTTCTTCACTTTCACTCAGGATACCAATGTCATCAGCAAATCATATCACTGATATCCTTTCACCTTGAATTTTAATTACACTATTGATCCATTCTTTTATTTCAATCATTGCTTCTTTGATGTACAGATTGAACAGTAGGGGTGAAAGACCACACCCCTGTTTACAGGTCCTATTGATTAGGACTCATAATACTTTGGAGCTGCCTGAAAGTCCACCACCACACATAATCTTACAAGTGCACTTTCTCGATGTTCTCCTTCAATCTTGTTTGTGTTCTTGTACTTCTCAAACAACTAGGAATCTCGTTAAAGACTGGAGCTCAAGTATTGATTACCAGATTGAGCAGGTATCCTATAGAAGAGTATTTTTGCAGGTCTTCACAACAGCATTTTTCAGTTCACATGCACTTAGTTGCATCAACATGGCAAGATTCAGTTTGACAAATGCTGAAATTGCTCAAGAGTTATCACATAATTTTGAGGATAGTGACATTGATTTTTCAGAAGGTGGAGTTGCAGACAAATCTGTAAATAAAAAAATATGTAATCACCGAGTTAATCTCAGTATGATTACAGGGAACATATTTTCAGGAGTGCAGCTGCCTGGATGTTCCATTATTCTCCATAAAGAACCCAATAGTATTGGATTGTAAAATTACTGATACACACCAGGAATGTGTTATATCACTTAAATGCTTACATACTAGGCTAGGAAGTAAAATGAAATAGAACAAATTTGAAAACAGCGGTAGGGAATGGGAAAGCTAGGTCTGGATTTGCTGGGACAATCTAATGCAGCTATTAATGAAACTGCATACCACAGAAAAATGTGATATAAATAGATAGATAAAAAATCTATACAACAAGCACCGGGAGGATAAAACACATAAAAGTTAAGGAAATGTGCAAGCTTTTAGAGTCAGTGACTACTTCTAGTACAAGCTTTTAAGGGGAAGGAAGAAGGATGAAGGAAAAGGACTGGAAAGGCGTAAGAAATGGGAAGGGTTATGGAAAAGTCATCCATGACCACATGTCCAGGGAGACTTACTGGATGGGGTGAGAAGGAAAGACTGAATCAGTCTTTCTTTCTCATTCCATCTGTTAAGTCTCCCCAATCCACAGTTCTGACCACCTTTTCCGTAATTCTCCTCATTTCCTAAATCTCGCCACTCCTCGTTTCCCTTCAGCCCTTCCGTCAGGAGGAATCAGTGGCTCTGCAAGCTTGCATATTTCCTCAACATTTGTGTGTGTGGTTTCGGCACGGCTTGGTGAGTACATTTTTTTATCTCTACAATTATATTTTCAGAAAATAATTATTTTTGTTGATATAGACTAAAATGTGATCTATTCTTGAGTACTGTTCCAGTGTTAACACTTGGTGCTGAGCTGCAAAGTGCAGCCGAAAAATGTGGCTGTTTTTACTATGGTAACCCACTGAAGTTCTTAGTTTACTAGTAAACCTTAAATTAGAGGATCTGTGTGTTTCATTAATGTATTACTGGAATATAATTTGGTGTAATAAAGAGTAAATCTAGCTGTTATTTTAAAACTTTGCATAATCACATAGTTTCACAGAAAAACTCACATATTTTTTGCTCATGAAATAAAAAAGTAAGCACTAGATGTATACTACATTTAAGTACTTTATATTATTAATAAATGCAAAGAAATGATACAAAAAGATATACCTGCTTTGCTCTCCTTTCAGCTCTGAGCTCAGCTTTTGACTTTCCATCTGTACTTGGCGCTGCCACTGGAGTTTCTGTCTTCTGTTTCATTATAACAGACCTTTCCTTCACTTTTTCATCATCTGAAGCATTGATTCGTTTCTGTACTGGGACCGACTGTTGCGGCAACTTCCTTGCCTTGTGGTCATTAATTTGGGCCATTGCTGCCTGAATTCCTGATGCTACATCACTTGTGTCCACACAACTCGTGCCCTGCAGTGTAGGATGAACACCGTCAACTAATTTCAACGCATCACTGGTATTGGTTTGCTCACCTGCAACTCCCGATATGGGACTGTTACTGCCAGTCTGGGTGAGGGTCCGATTTGTGGTCTGTTGTGGAGTAGAAATTCCATCAACTAACTTCAAAGAGTCGCTTGCATTTGGGTGCTCAGTTGCAGCAGCATCTGTCTTGGACTCATTTGCAGAAGGTTTCAACTCGGACCAAGGTGATACATGCTGTGTGAGACTAATTCCATCAACAGATTTCACAGAAACATTCACATTTGTTCCCTCTGTGTGAGTAGAACTAGCAGTATCTATTTTAGGAACGCTACTCCCAACTTGTGAATGAGGCTGACCTGAATTCATCACTGAAGTGTGCAGCCCATCTGCTAACTTCACGGCATCACTGGTATTTGGTTTTTTGACAGCACTGGCTTTATGTCCACTGTTTCCAGCTTGCACAAGAGATTGACTTGAGTTGATCACTGCAGGATGAATGCTGTCGGCTAACTTTAAAGCATCGCTTGAATTTGGGCTTTGAGCAACGACATCTACCTTACGTTCAGTATTTCTAACCTGTTCATGAGGCTGACTTGAGTTGACAACTGTTGGATGAATACCATCAGCTAACTTCAAGGCATCACTTTTATTTGGTTTCTCACCTGCAGTATTTACTTTGGGCCTACTATCGTCAGCCTGTACACATGACTGACTCGAACTCATCGCCATATTTGAGGTTCCATCAGGTAACTTCTGTGGATCATTTGGACTTTGTTTTTCAGTGGCGGCAGCAGCAGCAGCATTTAGCTTGGAACTTCTGCTAGCAGCAACTTCAATATGTTGTAGCTGCACAGTGTTAGCTGCACTGGATTTCTTTATTTGTTTATTATCATCAACATTTGCTTGCTCGGCAGTGATACTGGATGTGGAAGCAGCATCATTTGTTTGTGCTGCAGTTGGCTGGTTCTGCGTAACTACCACCTTTGATTTTTTTGCTTGTTTAGCTAACTTTCTTGCCTCCCTCTCTGCCTTTATTTCTTCACGTGTTTTGTCTGTTTTTGGCATTGTGAGGGGTTCTGATGAAGACTCACTTAAACAATTATCTGCAGCACTTTTACCACAATCAGCCTCAACTAAACTTACAGGAGTATTTTTGATGCCCTTAGTACTTTCTATGGTAGTTTTCTCCTTTTTAGTCAACAAGGGGAGATTCTTTTTCTCGCACGATGAAACAGCTGTTTCTTTAGAAAATTCCTGCAACTCCAAAGGACTTTGCTTTAACTCACGTATAGAAATATGACTTTCTTTTTCCACACTTTTGCTAAAAACAGCCTTTTCCTCTAATAACGTCTTCTCGCACTTTTTATCAGTAAGTGAAAAATGCTCATTCACACAAAATCCAGATGAGTCTACACGACATGTAGGGCTCTTTGAAGTAATTATTGATGGTTTAGTATTCTGAATCTTCACGTGACTGTTATCACTCTCCTTTGATTTTACAGGTGCTGCACTGCAAATGCTGCTGGAAAGCACTGAGGAGGTCTTGCTGATGTTGAATATCTGATTGCTTTCTGCACTACTAGTGACTCTGTTTTCAAAGTTTGGACTGGTATATATGGGGCCACTTATAAGGACACTTCTCTGTAGTGAGAGAGCAGAGGGCAATTCCGTATCGCAAAGAGGATTTTTAATTATTTTACCTTCAGTTTCTGGAAGGAACGTGTGTACTCTTACATTTAAACTATCAGAGTTGTCTACTGAACTGGTTGGAAAGCCTTTACCTATAGGCTCCTTTTTTCTCTCATGTAAAATTCTAACTGTGTTTTCAGGCAAAAGTGTCTTCCCAGAAACTTTGGATGCAGTATCGCAGCTGGATGTTTCAGTACTTGCCGAACTTCGATTTGAAACAGTAATCTTCTTTTCCTTCTCTTTTGATTTGGGAAGTTTTGACACTGATTCAGTAACAGGTTTACCTTTCTCTACAGTATTGTCATTTCGACCCGATGACTTCTTTGCCTTATTTCCGCTATTCAGTGACAAGCTAATATCATTCTGTAAACCCTCAAATAGAATACCATTGCTGGTTTCTGAGGATAAAGGATTGTTTGAGCTTACTACAGCCTGTTTCTCTTTCTTCTGTTTTCTCTTGGTCGCTAAAATATTTTCTGACACTGATTTGGGATTTTCCGAAGCTGTACCATTTGGCAAAGTATTTCCCTGGGAATAACTGTTTCTCACAGCAGAACACAAATGTCCACCATTGTCATCTAAACATGTGTCCTCTGTTACTGGCCTTCTGGGTACAATGTGATTGCAAATATTATTGGTTTTGTGTGTGTTTCTTAAACTATCTGAATTCTGTTCAAACAAAAAGTTTCTAGTACTGATGTCACTAGACAAATTACTAAATTCAGTCTGTGAATTGCTGCTGTCATTTGCTTTCTCCTCAAGATTAGATTCACTATCACCACACTTCTTCTTTTTCTTCTTTCGGGACTTTGCTGGAACCTGTTTGTTTACAAGACCCAACACCTGCAGAATTCGCTTCTTCCTTAGTCTTCTTTTTTTTGCTTTACTCAATGGCACTTTTGATCCACTTTCATCAGATGATGGGACCACAGCATGTCCAGTCTCAAGGTCTTTAGGTTTTACTTCGTTTTTATTTGAGATATTTTGTTTCTCTGACAAGGACAGTGACTGAGCAGCATGGTCCTGGAAACACAAACCTATTTTTTCATTCGAAACACAAGTTTTTTTGGCGTTTCTTCTAGTCTTGGACACATTCTGAGTTAATTTATTTTCAGATTTTTTATCAACTGATGCCTTGCTTAAAGATGAATTCTCTATGGTTTGGGTAGGTACCAAGGGCCCAAGACCCTTCTTTTTTCTCTTGGCTTTCAATTCACAATTTTTTTCAATGTGTTTATGTTGATTTTCATTCTGCACTGTTGCTGACTTTTGCTTCCTTTTAACTGTTTCTCTCTGATGTTGCACGTCCTGTAACACAAAGATTGTGATCAGTAGTGAAACGACATTTTAAAAACAGCAACATGAACATAAATGTGATGTTACGTAAGATGCAAGGTTTTAACAAAGGAAAAATAATATATCTCACTCTAAAAATGATTTTATTAATAATAATAAATAAATAAAAGAGATCTGTTTATTTTATGGAGATAACGGATATGAATAACTCGTGTGTGTGTGTGTGTGTGTGTGTGTGTGTGTGTGTGTGTGTGTGTGTAAAAATAAATAAGTATCTGAAACAAGTGGAAGAAGGTATCACTCTGCTAGGTGTGTGTCACCATCCACACTTCATAGTTCTATGCTTTTGAAGTCTCTCCCTCTTGCTATATCTTTCAACCTTGAAAGTTTAGTTTCTGAGTACAATCAACACTGTTAATTTTATTATTATTATATTATTTTAATGATGTCTGAGGTAGTAGCCAAAGGTTTGAGGAGCAACAGACTATTGACGCAGCTGATCCAGATAATGCAGTTAAAGCTAGCGACGTGAGACCCATATAACTCAAGAGTACAATGTTACTGATGTGCGGAACTCTCCTTATAGTTTAGTTACCGCCACATCAAAACAAACAGTTACAAATAACTGTACACCTGTACACATTTAAAATAGAATGAGAAAATGATAGAAATGCAGGGCATTCATGGCATAAAAAAGTCACTATCTATGCTACAATTCAGAACTTCCCTCTATTGCTTCCCATTTATACACCTATAAATGTATTGGGTACCATTACAGGGGTTGGGAGGGCTCAGATTTTGCAGCAAAATAATTGCGGTCTGACTTTGAGTTTCACTTTGTGGAACAGAATCTCAGGATAGTGACTAAAATAAAAGAAATAATTTTGTCGTAGAGAGTGCCAAAATTCAACAACTTGATATACCATATTTCCTCCATCTTTGTGAATCTATGTATGTGTGTCAGTGCCACCTCCAGCTTAGTCATCCCCTGTTTCTAACCTAGCTCTCAAGCACTACTGAACATTGTAATGATTTATTACTAATGCCAGGAAACACTAAGCAAAAGAAACAGTCTTGGAGTGATGCAACTGTTTCATACAAATTATCTAGCAGGCTAAATTTTGCTCCTTTGCTTTAAGCAAATTTTAATAATAATAATAACGAAGAACTTTAAGGCACCCCGGCTGTCGTAGATTCATGTCAGCACACTATGAAGATGAAGCATCTACATAATATTGCACCAAACTTGTATTTTGCCAGTTGACCTACATTCCTAATCTACCACTATCTTCATTACTACTGACAGCAACTGCTTGAAATTACTACAAAAAACTAGGGAAAGACTATTTTGTACATATCTGAAGGCTTGGTTTGGTGTTTCTAACATCTTGTGGTGTATGAAAGTACACCTGGGCCACACAATTAATAAAAAGAATGATAATCCACTCTTTCTTGGTCACTGCTCCTTGAAATAAAGTAGACTTCAAATCAAAAATTTTCTATAAACTGCAAAACAATGTGTCTTTTATATCTAAGTAACAATGGCACAACAAGTAATACATTGTTGTTATAATTTAGATCAGTAAAAATTACTCCAGTGAGAAACTTAACTGGAATGTGTAATACATGCAACATGTAATTTCAATTAAATCAGTATAGTCCTATGATAAGTGCGATTACAAACTGTTCCACAGTAAGGTTCATTGAGCCCTTTTGAATGGTTTCTGTCGAAGCTGAGGTTCCCACAACATTCATCTGATTCTTGGAATGATTCTCCTGAATCTCTTCCCAAGGCATATTGCTTGATGACAGATAAAAATGAAATTTAATTAAATAAATAAATCTCTGAAACTAGGCCTGAATCAAAAATTGTTTCACTCACAATGCCACAAAGCACAAGTTTCTCATCAATGATCGAAAATAACAATATTGTGAAAATGATGGATTGCTACACACACTATGTTGGAGATACTGAGTTGCAAACAGGCAAAACAAAAAGACTGCTAAACAAATAACCTTTCAGCCAAAAGAACTAATTCTGGAGTAGAAACACACACACACACTCTCTCTCTCTCTCTCTCTCTCTCTCTCTCTCTCTCTCTCTCTCTCTCTCTCTCTCTTACACAAACACAACTCACACCACTCTCTCTGGCTGCCAGGGCCAGGCTGCGAGCAATTGTGCATAATGGGAGAAGCAATCTGGGTGGTGGGGGTAAGGAGAAGGCTGGGGGCGGGGAGGGGGTCGGTAAACTGCTGCTTGTAGGAGCATACAGGGATGAGGTGGAGAGCGGGTAGGACAGCTACGTGTAGTCGGGAGGTTAGACAGAGGATGGAAGGGAGGAGGGGGAGGGGAAAGGGAGCGGAAAATGAGAAAAGTAAAAAGACTGGGTGCGTTGCTATGTAGAGTTCACGCCTGCACAATTCAGAAAAGCTAGCATTGATAGGAAAGATACAGATGGCACAGGTTGTGAAGCAGTCGCTGAAGTGAAGAACGTTGTGTCGGACAGCGTGTTCAGTAATTGGATAGTCCAGCTATTTCTTGGCCGCAGTCTGTTGGTGGCCATTTGGGTGGACAGACAGCTTGTTGGTTGCCATGCTCACATAAAATGTACAGTGGTTGCAGCTTAGCTTGTAAAGCACATGACTGCTTTTAAAGGTAGCCCTGCCTTTGATGGGATAGATGATACTTGTGACCAGATTTAAGTAGGTGGTGGAGTGAGGATGTATGGGGCAGGTATTGCATCTATATCTATTACAGGGATATGAGCCATGAGGCAACAGGTTGGGAGTGGTGGTGGAGTACAGGTTGATGAGAATACTGTGTAGGTTGGTGGATGGTGGAGTACCATTGGGGGAGGGGTGGGAAGGATAGTGTGTAGGACATTCCTCATTTCACAGAACGACGAAAGATAGTCGAAACCCCGGTGGAAAAAGTGATTCAGTTGCTACAGTTCTGGTGGTACTGAGTCAAGAGGGGAACACTCCTCTGTGGCAGGACGGTTTTGCGCAGTGATCGCCGACATAGTGTAACTGAGGAGGAATAAGGGGAACCAGCCCGCATTTGCTGAGGCAGATGCAAAACCGCCTTGAAAACCATCCACCAGGCTGGCTGGCACACCAGACCTTGACACTAATCCTCCACGCAGATTCATGCCGAGGACTGGCACGCCTTCCCGCTCAGGAAGCAGTGCGCTAGACTGCACGGCGGTGGAAGCATAGTAACCAGTTTTCTGTTTACTGCCCCATATATAAAAGGCACCGCTGAAGGTATCAACTACAAACAAATCCATTGTATGGCAATGGGCACCTGCATTGCACTACCCTCTGCCAACCTATTCATGGGCCATCTAGAGGCTTCCTTCCTATCCACCCACAATCCCAAACACCTCACCTGATTCACAGATTCACTGATGACATTTTTGTGATCCGGATCGAGAATGAGAACACCTTATCTTCATTCCTCCAGAATCTCAACACCTTCTCCTCCATTCGCTTAACCTGGTCTTCAAACCAACAAGCCACATTCATTAATATTGACCTCCACTCCTAAATGGCTACTTCAGCATCCTTTCATATCAAACCTATCAACCGTCAACAATACCTCCATTTTAACAGCAGCCATCCATTGCATACCAGGAAGACCCTTCCATACATCCTTAACCACCTACTGCTGCCGAATCTGTAGTGACAAGCAGTCCCTCTCGAAATGTACCAAGGTTCTCACTCATGCCTTCACAGACTGAATTATGCTCCCACTCTTGTACAGAAACAGCTCTCCTGTGTCTTATTTCTCCAATAACCCACTAACTCATAAAGCCGCACTGTCCAGCCACAGAGGAGTATTCGCCTCATGACTCAGTACAGCCCAGGACTGGAGCAACTGGATCACATTCTCCACCAGGTTTTGCCTACCTCTCGTTGTCCCTTGAAATATATCCTTCCCATATCACCCACAGTGGTATTCTACCGGCCACTGAACCTACACAATATCCTCATCCCATCTCCACTCCGTCCATGCTCCCAACCTCTTGAGTCATGGTTAATATTCCTGCAACAGATCTAAATGAAAGACTTGTCCTATACACCCTCCATCACTGCTACTCCAGTCCAGTCACAATATCACCTATCCAATCAAAAGTGAGGCCAACTGTGAAAGCAGTCATGTGATCTACAAGCTAAGCTGCAACTACTGTGTTGCATTCTACATGGGCATGACATGACAACCAACAAAATGTCTATCCGCATGAATGGCCACCAACAAACCGTGCAGCACTTTACTGTCCCCCCACAGCTATCCCTTCCTCTTCCCAGCCCAAGCTCCTCCTTACACCCACTATAACCAGATTGCTTCTCCCATCATGCACAGTTACTCACAGTCTGGCCTTGGCAATTAGACACAGTGGTCATGTATCTGTGAGTAGTGGAGTGCACACGTGTGTTTGTTTTCTACTCCAGAACAAGGCCTTTTAGCCAAAAGCTTATTTGTTTAGCGGTCTCTTTGTTGTGCCTGTCTGCAACTCAATATCCCCACTATATGGTGCATAGCAATCCATCACTTCTCATAATATTGTCATTATACCATCTTGGATTTTCCATTATTTGTATACATAGAATAAATTTATTGGAAACACAGGTCATAAAAGGAAACCACTATATAAAAACAAGTTACCAGAACAGTAAATTTAATAATTGTTTAACGAATCATGTTATGGAAGCCAATATCAGTCAATAATAATGGAATGGAATGGGTACATTCTATAAACACTTGTAGCAAGAATATTTGCATAATATATTTTATTGAGCTAGTATTTATTGCCTTTACACATGCAACAGTCATAAAATAATGGAAACACCTGTTCTTAAAAATAAACTGACTGTTCGGCACTGTCCCCATGCACTTTAAATAAGGATAACTCATCATGCCATGACACATACATTATCGGAAGCTCCAGTCAACACATTGGTGTATTGGGGATATTATTGCCACTCCTGCTTCTTCTTCTTCTTCTTCTTCTTCTTCTTCTTCTTCTTCTTCGAATCCAGAAAACTGTAGATCTCATTTTTATTTTTCTAGATGAAGCCTTGTAATAAATACTGGTACTGATTACTGATGTACAGGAAAGTTGTTACTTGATGTGGAGAAATGAACATAATAATAATAATAATAATAATAATAATAATAATAATAATAATAATAACAATAACAATAATAATGCTCATTCACTATTGTGGCACTTAATCTCAAATGCAGATGTCCACTTGGTGAGTGGGTCATTCCATATCAAATCACCCAATAAAAAATAAATTTTACACCCACCTCCTTAGATTTTCATGACATTTGGCTCAGATGGTTCTAATACCATCCTGACAACACCTGCAAATTTTTTTTGCTCTATCTCTTATAGTTGTTTTTTATGTTTTGCGTTTTCCGAACCTTCGGAAATTTGTATTCAAAGTTTAAAATTGTTTATCTTAAAAACTCTTTTAGATAACATCATGAATTTTTGCAGCAAGTTTATTTATTATACATATTTGAAGATAAAAATGATACTATTAAAATATATTAATATTTTCTATGAAAAAAATATATATGTATTTTTTTTTCTTTTTTTTTTAACGGATGTTTTGTTTTATAAGAATTGCAATATCTAGAGTCTCAGACCTGATAGAATGCTCAAATTTGTTTTAATTTGCTCTTAAACATATAGGCTACTTGATAAAACAAAATTAATGATGGCTTTTTAACATGTTTATTAATTATAGTAGATTACATTAGAATTATGTACAAAGATAGTGTACTTATGAAACTTATGCATAACCCAACTGATTGTTTGAAACATTGAACTTTTTGAATAATTTTGTCTTTTTAATAAACATTAATGCTGATTCAAACTGTTTTTCCACTTCATTCAAGAGCTTTCAGTTCTTCTGATACAGTCTTTTTTGAAGTAATACATTCCTCCAGTGCCGCTTGATTGAGGTGCGTCTATTTACACAGACTATGTGCTCCAAAGGCACTACGCAGGAATCTTCTCTTTCAGGCCAATAAAATGATGCAGCTAGTCCTGAAGGATGTGGAAATAGATTTTCTGCATCTTCTTCATCATTGAATATTGTTTTTACCAGTCCAAAGTACCAGTTACCATCATAATTTGCAGCCACATAGCTATTTATGGATGGTTCAACACGAACCCAATCAGAAAAAGAATGGAAAGAAAAGACTAAGGAGGGTTTTATACTATCTGTAGTCCTTCTAATTTCAAGGTTGTTTGTTGGAAGTTGTTTGAAGTTATGAAAACTTCTTGTTCCAGGAATGGTTAGGGTTGCTGAAAAACGTTTTTCTAGTTTTAACCATAGCAAATCAGCTTCTTTTTTGTTAATAAAGTGAAAATGAATGTTTTCAATATTTTTTTCACAAAACTTGTACACATCGATTGCTGTCATTATTTGTTCTTCGTCTGAAAGCTGTAGACTGGCTTTCCTTAAAATTCTTTTAATAGTTTCTCCTAGGCCATCACAAATTGACTTCCCATGAGTTGTTGCAAAAAAAGAGTGTTGGGCCTTCAAATTAAAGTCTCTCAAGTGTTCAGTCAAATTTTTAAAACTGTTTCTATTTTTGTACTGCCCAGCACAACCATCTGTAAAATAGTGAACTGAGTCAATGTAAGTATGATGGAATGACAGTCACTTTGTAATTTCTTTTTGTACAAAGTTAACAAAACCAGTGACATGTTCTTGGTCATCACTAATAAAACAGTGGTTGAAAACAAAAACATTGTTTTCATCATTTCTTAGAAAAACTCCAACTGGGTGTAGAGTACAACCACCTCTATTTCAGTGGTAACTTTGGATCTCATTTTGTAACAAAGGAATAATTTTCACTGAAATCCATCACAATAATTGCTGTTTTGGGTGGTGGGTCTTCTTTCAATCTTTTAAAGGCTGCTGATTGGGATTTTGCTATAAACGAGTACGGGGTGAGCTTTTCCAATGACCTAACCAATAAAGAAATGTAGTCTTCTGTCTGATCATTTCTGCCCTGTCTGTGTTAAGCCACTGACTGATTACAATTTCATCTTCTAAATCATAATCTTCACTTAGTTTTTCAGTTAAGTACTCAGTTAGTGCAGCATTTGCAGGACAGCTGTCGCAATGATGTAGCATGCAGTTTTGGTTTTCCGTGTTGCACACAAGGCATCTTAATTAGGTCTTTATAAGATTCTTCAATTTTCACAGCATCCAGTAATGGTTTAACATTCTGGTGGATACTGAATACACATACAGTGTGTGTGCCTGCAGCACCAGCAAGGATACACCATTTAGGTCTCAATAAACAAAATTTTGAAAATTCTACTTCTACCTCGGGATTCTCCCATTTGAAAGAATAACAGAGTTCTCTCAAGTTACACAAAATGAGTCTTTTTTGCATGTACACATTTTTTTGAACACTTACTTTGTCTTTTGTTCCAGGTAGCACTCTGGAACTTTCATCCTTTTCATAAAAATCTGTTACAAGTCTTACTGTATTTTCAGAAAGAGTTTTACCTTTTTTTGGACCAGGAGTTTCCAAAATACCCTTTTCAGATTTTAGCTTTCTAGCTTGTCGCACCATGTACTCACTTACATAAAATTCTTTCATCACTTTATTTCGACTCCAAGAATCTGGAGCCAAGGTCAGAATCTGGATTTTTCTAGACCTCCCAACAGATGAAATCTTCTCTTTCATAAGAGAAATCATTACATCAAAATACTTTGCTTTCTCAACCACACTTGTATCTTGTTCGTCGTCATCAGAACTTGGTGCATCATATTTTAATGCTTTTGAAACCGCCTTTTTTGCAGTCTTTTCAATACTGCTAACCTTCCTTTTAAAATAAGACCCTTTACTTTGTTCTGACAAGCCATGAAGCTTTATCGGTGTTAAACCTAAACCTAAACCTAAATTATCAAGAGCAATGTTTGTTTGTACGAGGGATTCATTTCTGAATTCCAATGATTCTATTTCAACCATGACTTCATCATCTGTTTCACTTTCATTGACTTCAACTCTTAATTCTTCCTCACAAAAGTTACGGCATGTTGAGCAAAGCTTTTGTCCAGGTTTTGTGCTGATATTTTTTGTCAGTAATTGTTTAGAAAGATCCAAGCCTACACTTCTCAACGATTTTTTGATGGGCTTTTTGTGTTTTTTTTAGTGGGTCTACACATGTTGTTTGATACTTTTCAAAAACATTTAAAAAGTAGTAGCTGTGGTGTGAACATATATTCTTAAATTCACACAGATTAATTGCAGATCGTAAGTGGATCAAATCTTTTTCTTCCTCACTCAATTCAGATACCAGTTGTAACTTTTTTGAAGGTGTGTAGGTTGTTTGGAAACAGTCAGATTTTTTAAATAACCCTACTCTACAGGTTTGAATATCTGACATACTGATTTCACTTTTGGTCTGATTACTGTTCTGGTTACTTTTATAGGATATTGGAAAAGAATCTCTGTAAACTAAGTAACAGTACTTACTGAAAGTTCGAATAAACTTAATAAAATACTATCCAAGCACTATTTAACACTGTAATAATTTTTTACTTCAAAACACAGGAGTAACAAAACAAAATGCAAGCGTACTCCAGGAAGACAAATCTTATTTTCAGTGTCTAAGTCACTTGGTACTTTTTATTTTTAAAATATAATTAATATTATTTTAAAAATTAGATAACTATTAAGCAGGTTAAAAAGCCAACATAATTTTTCTTTTATCTAATAGCCTATACAATTAAGAGTATTTTAAAACAAATTTGAGCTTTCTATCAGGTCTGAGACTCTAGATATTGCAGTTTTTGTAAAACTAAACACCCGTTGGGGGGGGGGGGGGGGGGGAATTATTATAAATTTTTTTTTTATTTGGAAGATTTTAATATATCTTTATGGTAATTTTTTTTAACATTTAGATATAATACACAAACTTATTCCAAAATTTCATACTGATATCTTGAGTATTCTTTAATATACAACATTTTTTTGTTGTGAGGACACGTTTCAGTTACGATTTCCGACTGCTGAAACAACGCCAAATCTAAAAACTTTAAAAATTTATAAAACAAAAACTATAAGAGATCGAGCAAAAAAAGTTTACAAGTGCTTTCAGGATGATAAAAGACGTAATTGTACCAAGTTTCATCAAAATCTGACATGGTTGGTGTCAAGACCTGGGTGACTTGACATGAAATGACCCAAGTATATTACTATCAACATGATACAACAACACAAATGTTCCCATAACTGTTGTTTACACGCTATGTAAAATATCAATGGTGCAAATAAGCTAACAACTACTATGGGTATGATTGTACCACTACTTGATTACTTATAACAGACATGGTGTTTCAGACAAGAAGATGGCAGAAATTTGATCTTAGTGTACCTATTAACAAGCAGAACAACAGTACTAACTTTCTGAATGTCTTGCTTTGTGAAGTTTCCAAAATTTAGTAGTGTCATACACAAAACCAAAAGCCGTAAATGACATATTTGTAACCTGTAAAAACTATACCTTTAGTACTTTGATTTACCTTCCTTCATTGTGGCACATATTTGTGTGTTAAGCAATACTTTCTCATATTTTATTTTTCCTTTTCAAATTGCATCTTAAAAATCTGTTACATTATTTTTAACCAATACCTATTTAATCCAGATGTTCCTTGAGTTCATTTAGTGATACAGCTGGTACCATAAAGCGACCTCAGTGCCTATTTCTATGTCTAGTGTTGTAGAATTTAATATTTTTATTTGCATTTATTGTAAATGTTAGTTTTTGTCCATCCTCGTTACTATGAAAGTTAACTTATTCAGTACAAATGAGAGACAAACTGTTAAATACTGATTGCAACATATCACCATGTAAATGCTCTTTCCAGCTGAACCTGCTTTTTGTGCAATTGAAAGGTGCACTGACTGCTATCAAGGAACTGGCAGCTATTGTAAATGTGGCAGTTGGGCAAAATAGAACAAGTAATATACTGGAATACTCAAAGTAATTGAACTACACTGCTTTCTCTTCAGAACAACTGAGCCACAAACTGCATACCCATTAGACTGTCAGTGGTAAGTTATACCAAAAGAGGCAGTTACTAAGTCCTCTGTACAGCACAGATAGTAGTAATGAAGAGCTGAGGATACTATGCCCTTACCCCCTATCAACAAATATGAAACGCTGTTTGAAACGACTACATTAAATAAGGTGCAGGAGGAAGGGGTGCACGAACTTCATGCATTTCAAACACATGGCAGATACTGGTGTCCCTTAGAAAGATGACAAAAAGGAACGAAAAGAAAACAATGTGCATTCAGTGTGTATCCACACGACCCATTCAACAAGTTTAAGAGGTCTCCCTCATGGTCACCAGGAAATAAGTCGCTCTGAGATGTTACTGCCAGCAAAGCCAAAATAAATAATGCCAGTCACCTGGATTCTGAGAAAGCACGATGGTCACAGAAGGTGGAGTTGAACAACCATGACACAGTCCTATGCAACTAACAACGAAACGACTGTAATACTGTGATTTTGAGCCAAAAGGACAAAACCTGAGACTTGTGTGATTCTGACAACCTGTACATGCACCACCGAGACAAGAAGTGCTGGGCCCCAAGACATTCTAGGCTGCAACACACATTTTATGTCACAGTGTGTGGCAGAATTTTTTTTTTTTTTTTTTTTAATTGTGAGACTGTCTCCAGACTGCTGCTCCAAAGAGCAAATATAAGGCTCCAAGAATAGTTCCTGACAATTTACAATATCAAGGTATTGGCGATCTAGAGTACATAGTTTTGAAGGATTACCAGAGTTTCTAGCCCTCCTGAATAGCAGCAGGACTCACGTAACACTTCACAGGGTCTGGCCTAAAATCTGAAATCGGTTACAGTATGATATTTAGGACAAACCTCATTGTTTAATGGAACAACAGGTTACATGAAAACGGAAGTAGTTTATAGCTGTTAAAGATACCCAATTTTAATTTACTGTGGAAGAATTTGAATGTAGTTTGAAACCTATACCAACTGCCATGGCAATTAGCAGAAATGGCCAAAAATGTAGGAGCAGAAAACCTTCATTCATGACTACAGATGTTACATAACCATGCAGTATAATTTGAATTAATTTTAACTATCCTAGGAAAAAAAACCTATTTTACTTGCACCACATGAGACAAACTTTCTGTACAACTCTTATAAATTTTTCTTTGGAAATTAAATGAAGCACTTTTCAAAGAAGGTATATCAGGATTTTAAAATGTCATCAACAACATCATTAGAAGTGGATTAGTTTAAGAGGACAAGCATGTGGTAGTAAATTGATCATATGCTTTTCAAAGGAACCATCCAGGAATTTATCTTAAATTATTTAGGAAAAACAGACAGAAGCTAAATTTGGATGATCAGATGGGTATTCGAGCTTGTTTGAAGACCAATATCTTAACCACTGCATGGAAGAAAACACTTCCACAGGGAAAATCTTTTGAAAACAAATAAAACTTACATATCTGACCAAGTTCACACACATACTGGAATCAGTCATCAAAACCCAGATATTGCAATAATGTTTATCAAGCAACTGAGGGCTGTAAAACAAACATTAAAGTTTCCATGTATGTATAGTAAAATGGACAAGTAGTTGATTGTGCCATATTTCAAAAACAGGAACTACAAACTATTAATTCCAGCAACAGGTATGTTGCTCATGTTGAAAAAATTAACTGCTAAATCTGTAAAAAAAGATTGTAGCAACCAGGAAAGGTAAAGGAAAATAGCAGGTAAGAAATAGGAAATATCTTAAACACAACGGTTGCTACACAACAGGTATAAGGCAAGACTTAGAATTGCTGACTGACAAACAAAAGTGCTCGATTTTATCAAAATGGTAGTGAATCACAACTTACAATGACTACTGTACAAAACTGAAGGGAAAGAAAGGAATTCTCTACATACCCGACTACAGTCTAAAATGACCTTCCACATGATGCACTTGTGTGTCGTATAGAGCACATATTGGCAAAGTTTCATCATGTCAAGTTAGAGGTAGTCAATGGGACGGTGGAATGGTGTAGCCAATGACAGATGATGACCATATGCCAGAAGTAAGAATTTTTCACATTTCCTATGCAAGTTTTACATAAACATTTATGCTATCAATTTATTCATAGTACCTTTGCACCTGCTTGCAATGTTGAAGTAGCTGTTAATGATTTAGGCTGAAACATAAAATCTTAACTCTGGTGGCACATAGATCTACACCACTGTCCAAGGCCTAGGTTAAGGCGGAAGGCGACAGTTTTGTTGTTACTAAGGAATCTTGGTTGTAGTGAAGGACTTATCTGTAGTGTAGTCCCAGGTTCACATCAGATTGGGTAATGATAGTGAAACGTATGCAAAGTGTAAGTGGTTTGTGCAGCATTAATATTGGCAAAGGCCAACAGTCAGTTTCTTCACATACCAATGTAAAAACTGATTTATTATTCTTCTGTTTCTAACATCTGCCAGTAAAGAAAATAAATCCCACAGGAAATGAATTGGGAAAGGAGTTGATCAAAAAGATCAAAAGACTTAATGAAAACACCATCATTACATACCATTCACAATGACAATCCGCAGGATGATATAAGCTTTTACATCATACAAAAGGTCCATATGAAACACGTCTTGCGAATTTCCCTGGTACAGAAAGAAAATTTTATCATGAAACATGCAATGTTTCATGTACAATGACCAAGGAAAGAAAATTCACAAACAATAATGTAGTGCAGTTTTATTGCACTTGCCACTGCTGAATTGTGTATCTCATTTCACTGTGCTGTGTTTGGGTTGTTGCAGTGGCTGGTCCATTGCAGGCAAAGCCTGAGTATGCCACTTTTGCTTACACATGCTCATTATGAATCAGAAAACATAAGTTTGATGGCACACTTATGTCTTCGAAACTAAGCTCTACAGGAGACAAACGGAGACAAATCTGTGGAAGTGGTATTGGACAAGCACGCGACTTGTGAATATCACAGGAACATATTTGCTCAAAAATAAGCTTCAACATATTTCTTACAGGGAAAATGTCTAGTTCTAATGACGACATTTTACTAAAATGTACTATGGTCTGGGGCTGTGCTGCAAATGTATATATGCAGAATTTGTTAAAGCTTCCAAAGACGGTCACTACACGTACCACGAAAATATGTTGTAGAAATCGTTGCAGAGACAAATTTAAATATCTCCAGATATTAACTGTCCGAGCACTGTACACATACAAAGCCATTCCTTTCTTAAATCTTCACTGCTCAGCTAATTTCAGTCGAGACACACATGATTACAACACTGAAAATCAGAATGATAACCACATAGAAAGTAAGTGTCTAAAATTAATGGATAAAGACTCAATAGCTGCATGCAGTATTTTTTTACAGTAAGCTTCCACACGACATGAATAATATCAAAGTGTTGCCTGCCTTCTGACAAATTAAAGCAGCACATGACTCTGGTTTGCCCGTACACTGAAAGGCATATCTAAATTTAAATTTTTGATAGCAAACAAGTTCTGCTTACCATAGGCTATAAGAATGCTCACTGCTGCTGTTTCTCATTTGTTTTTCTTCAGATGCACCGCTAGCTGTAACTGCCCTTGCCAATGCAAGACGAAAGATGGTTTGAATGTGATGTTGAAAGGTACTGCAATTAGTTCAACTTCATCATTGACTGCCTGCCACTGCCACTGATAATTCAACATCAAATGTAGCTGTGTGAGCAGCAGGTTCTCATAAAATAGTGCCTGACAGAGAGAGATGATTACTGTAGTAACTTTACATCCCTATCCATTTATTCTGATTAGGTTTCCTATGGTTTTTCCTAACCCTGAAGTAAGTGCTGTGGTGATTCTTGAAGAAACTTCATTTCACGTACATATTATTTTTCTTTACACAATTATAATATTTTATTGTCCTTGGAAATATCATGAAAAGTTAGTGTTCATTTACAAGGAGTTTGTTTTTCGATTAAAAAAACAGTTTTACTGAAAGAGGACCCTCTGAAAGTTCAACTACCTACGAAAACCGAGACAAAATGTACAACACTATATTGAACAACTGACAATTACAGTTTCATGAAATGGCTATTTTTGAAGGCCAGCAAGAAAGAGCATGGTGTATTCTGCGGGAAGAATCAGGTAGGAGAAAATTTTGTGCAAGATGGCTGATTCGCGAATACTGACCACAAGCAAGGCAAAAATGCATTTTTCTGAACGTTTGAAATCTTTCATACAGAATCCACATGATACTGTGGATTTATTTGTTATTGTGGATGAGACAGGGGTCCACAATTTCATGACAGAAAGAAAACACCAATCAAAGTAGTGGGTGGATGCTGGTGGTTCTGCTAACATGGAAGAAAAGTCCATGACTGCAAAACAAAAAAATTCAGGACAACATACCTGTAAACTAAGGTGCTTTGGAAATAGGAGAGTAGAGAAATTATAAGTGAAAATTGTAGGAAGGTCCACATCATTGACTAAACTTGTCAGTTTCTGACTAATAGTGAATCTAGTCACAATGTGTTTCCCTATCAAAAAGCAGACGCTTTGTATCCCAAGATTAACTCTTGACGAATTTCTGAGGTCAATAAACTGTGCGAAACAAAGAATTTTATTTTATGTGAGCATGGCATTTTAGTTCACCCATTTGAATGAAATACACACTATACAACACATGGCTGGAAAAGGAAACAAGTCCTGTGAAGACGTTATGCCAGATGTGGGTCAGTGTTTTGCATAACTCCACAAAAGTACCTCAGGGGTGAAACCTAAAAAAAAGGGGACAAAGTATATTCCACAGAATGCACGAGTTGACAAGTGTGGCTATTAACAAACCATAATTTTAATAAGTCACTGTTGCCGAATACTCACACATATCACTTACAGAAGAATGGAATGTTACGACCTCGGTGAAGAGCAGCTTGGACTCTAAATAGAGATGGGTCATTTGCGAAGGAAAATGTCCAAAGGAATGATTTGCTAGACTAAATGGAAGGACTAAGATACAACTTCTACGAAATTGTTAACCACTGTTCCTTTCTGGTCATTCCACGTGGGAACAAATATATACAAAAAACGAAGATGCTGTGACTTACCAAACGAGAAAGTGCTGGTAGACAGACACAATAAATTTTGTTTATTATGTCTATCTACCAGCACTTTCTCGTTTGGTAAGTCACTATATATATATATTTGTGTGTGTGTGTGTGTTTTATACACATTGTCAACAACTTAAGTTTCAAAATGAAATTAAATTACTAAAACAATTCCATGTACCATTTACATTTTTCAGCTTCAGAGGTGCATCTGCTATACTCTAAAGGTATTAAAGGACAGTCAGACAACCTCGAGTCCATTCTAGTCTGTTTTGTTTGAACAAATCACCAACTTTCATAGTTCGAATTTTGAAAATGCCTGGTCCCACCCAAGGCTGACGTGTACACACTATCCACCTAACTAAATATTCTTTGCACCTACTAGTTTCCAGACGCCACCTTTGTTCACAGAGTGTGACAGCTTATATGTGACCACTACGATGGAGAAAGGAGCCTGTGACCACTGGAAATAGTGTCACAGATTACCCCCAAAGTCTTACACCCAATACAAACATACAGTAGCTTGAAACTTCCTGGCAGATTAAAACTGTGTGCCAGATCGAGACTCGAACTCGGGTCCCGAGTTCGAGTCTCGGTCCGGCACACAGTTTTAATCTGTCAGGAAGTTTCATATCAGCACACGCTCCGCTGCAGAGTGAAAATCTCATACAGTAGCTTTCTTACTACCCATCGCTCATCACAACAAAATTAGTAACACGAGAGCACAGATATAGGTGAGCAGCCAGTAATTAATAAACTGAAGTGATAAAGTGTGGATAATTTCTTCCACTTACCCATTAAACTATCAAAAAATTGATCTGTTACAGAACTAAATCATTTTTCTAACACAGAATTCAACTAACAGCAAATAAAAGTATGCAATGCAAAACTTTGTACCCATAAAGTCGCTGGTTCCAATCTCGTTAGCAGAATTTAAAAAAAATTAAATTCCATATATATTACCAAATGGAAATGTAGGTTAAGAAATAGAGAATTACATCTCTTAACAAAAATTACATATTTTAACTTTTTAAATTACTGCTTATAAAACTGACAATTTTAGATTTATTTCAAATTTGGATAATTCAATGATCTAGGTATGTGGTGTAAAACTACTAATTTGCATAGGTATTTGAAAATTGTGAATAAAGTTATAGCTCTTCCAAGTTTGGAAATTGTGTGAAATTTATATCTGTCTCAACATAAATGACTATAATTCCAGTTCCAATGCTGATACAGCAGTCAAGCTTAACGTAACAGAAAGCTAATGAGTAGAGCTTCAGGTTCACACGTAACATGGTGGGTTTCTAAGAATTTTTACAAGCAATGTCACTGACATTGACCTTGAAAATCTCAATGTGTTGCATTGTAATGGCTCTGAGCACTATGGGACTTAACATCTTAGGTCATCAGTCCCCTAGAACTTAGAACTACTTAAACCTAACTAACCTAAGGACATCACACACATCCATGCCCGAGGCAGGATTCGAACCTGCGACCATAGCAGTCCCGCGATTCCGGACTGCAGCGCCTAGAACCGCAAGGCCACCGCGGCTGGCTACATAGTAATGCCCTGCAAGTTACTATAAATGCGGTAAATATCAAGAAGGCATGCCAAAGGCATTCTGCCCAAATATTTATTTCATCTTAACTTCAAGAGCAAAGAAATGTCTGAGATGATGACCCAATGAAAGATGGGTACATGTACTTAGGGTAAAGTCTTACCCAGTTGTGGACGTCACATGGTTGACTAAACAATGATGTCAATTAACATAACTTTTAAAATTTATTTCATATATAGAACATTGTAACAACAATGTTCATCCATTCATGATGACAAACAACAAATGGAGAATTGAGGCCAAAATTGCACCATGAAGAGGATGTCTGAAATGTTGAAATTTAAAAAGCTGGTGCTGAGAGGAACATACTTTAATCAAAGCCAAGCACAATATCATGTCAAATGACAAAATATATGATAACATTACTTTGATCAAGAAAGTAAAAAGCCCCAATCAGCAGCCAGAAGTTTATTAAAACTTGACCTAGGTTGCGATACTGCTGTGAGTATCTTTTTCAGAAGTATATGCTGTTACTTGGTACATATTTGTTGAAACATATTACATAATCATGAGCTAATAAGCTCAAGTCACATGCAGCAATTAAAATGTCCAATGGAACTGTAAATCTTAGTTAGACGTTTGCAATTGGTCAGCAGCCATATATATTTCACTTTTACTGTTTTAACGGATACTTCAATTACTGCATGTGACTCGAGTGGTTAGCTCAAGATTCACATAATATGTTTCTACTAATGTAACCAAGTAATGTCTTGTACTTCTGAAGAAGATAATTACAGAAGTATTGGAACCCAGATCAAGTTTAAATAAGTAAACTTATGACAACTGACTGGCAGTTTGTCTTATTAATCAAAGCTTACTCACAATTGCTTTTAACAGCCATGTTCAAGACTGCATAATTACATTACAAAATGATGACATAAAACTCATCTGTGCTGCCCTAATGCTAAAGGAAAGTTTAAACTTGAATCTAGGGTACTAGGACTACACTGTCATCAAGCCCATATAGTGAGTTATAACCCTGTTGTCTGCCAAGTTTGCGAATACAACGCAAATCTGATTTTGAAACTAAACATGAACATAAGAACAAATATTTATTTATTTATCATCATCCCAATGATCACATTTGTGATAGAGGATTTGTCAGGGTACATTTTAACAACTATATAATATCTTTACAAAATTTGTATCTGTGCTGAATTCATATTAATCTATCTTATGTTTAATACAATATACAACTAATAAGTGTTTTTATAACATAATTTCTTATGCACTGATGTAATTTCATTTGTCACATTAACTTAAACATATATTGTTATAGAGTGTCACAAACTACTGTTGTTCATTATGTAGCCTATAATGTGATCATCTACTTACAGTTTGAAAATGGAAACATAGACAATCATAGACAAAGATCTAATAAAAACCAACAGCATATCACATATTACCATTATTATATAAATAAACTATATACTTTATAGAATGTGTCATCAAACCCATCACAATCTAGCAATGGGAACCACATTTCAGAATAAAAACAGAAGGTGTTACTTAAATCTCTGGCAAGCAAATGCATAGTCAGAGCCCAAAATACAGTATCATATCATATTTGGTTAGAGCCACGAGAAGAGCTTCATGCAAAACTTGGAAATCAAATCATTACAGAAAAGAGTACCTCTCAGAGTTAACTAGTCATTAGAAATCATGTTTCTGAAGAAAAAGACTGCTACAAATCAAGTTACTGCCAGCCAAAATAATGAGATGAATGGTGAAAGGAAAAAGCAGTTATAGAACAGGCTACAGGTTTTATACAATTGGCTACTTGCTTCGTTAGAATGCACAAGCATGTTACAGAATAGAAATTCTGGCAAAAACTCAGCATTACAGGAAGCTCTTACAATGTTATTTTCCAGGCATTTGGAAAATACCTGTTTTCCCTCCATGGCTTTCCTTTTGCGTCCAGAGTATACTATAAAGAAAGTACCAAAGCACACATTATGTAAGTTCAGTTAAATGTTTAATAATTAAATGATACTATTCATGCTAGAGACATTATGTACAAATGAACATGCATACTAAAATGGCAAGTTGTGTGTTGAGCCTGAAAAATGGACACTATTATAATTAACAAAAATTAAATGTTAAACACTAGGCTGTTACATGAAGTACTAAGAAGCCCTGTTTTAGAAACCTGAACTTTTTAAATGAGTCAGTGTACACCATGAAAAGAAGTACTTGTCATTCCATGTGGTTTTTGACATTCACAGTGTTCTCTTTTGCTTCACAAATGATCATTTACTGCATAAACAATTCCCCTACAGGCATGTAAACAGTTATCAGCAAGAAGGATTTTGTGCCTTGTCATAACATAGAAATAAGCTGCGAGCAGCATTTAACAGTTCCTTATTCTGACAACTACCACTACGTTATGCAGTAAAAGTTCACGGGGAATACACGTCATTTGTGAAATCTTACATAGGCAAGGTCAATGAAAAATGTCAGTGTACAGCTGTAAGAGTTTATTTTGATATGTTAACATGTACTGAAAGTACAACTAGTAATTATTCTCAGCTTTATAAAACTTTGGATGTAATGATAAGCTGTTATTCTCTGACGAATTTGTAATGTTAAACATGGTGAACACTAGCATTAATGGATTACTCATTCGGGAAAAATGTTTCATCATATATTTTCCGTATACAAAACCTAAAATGTAGTCACGTTATACAGTGTTACTGAATGACATCGGAGTCAATGACTAACACATGTGCATTATTAAGTGGAACTTACACAACAGAAAGGGAGTGGGCGGAGTAAGTAGAAGACAAAAAGGGAACGGTATTTGGCGATGAATAATAAAATTATCATTTTCAGTTAAAGAGTTTCCTGGTTATGTCATCAGTCCATTCAGATTTTCTGCAAATTCTTTTACATTTAGCACACTTATTGTATGATTAAAACGATTATCGATGTTTCAAATTTAAGAAGTGCTCTTGGGAAGATTAAGTAAAAAGTGAAATTTGCAGACCCCTTTATATTACCACTTTTACCCATTTCGCCGCATAAGAAACGCAAAGTCCCTTCTCAACTGAAAGGTACACCAAGAAAATAACCTGAGTGAAGACATCCCAGCACGCCTTGACGTAAACGAGGAGCGAAATAGTTAAGGTAATACTAACAAAGTCGTACTATCCTAGCTTCAAGTGAACTTCTGAGAATTACCTTTACGCAGTTGAGCCGCGAAGGAACAAGACGTATTTTAAACAATTTGAGGCGACAAACGTTTTACAAATATACACAGTACCATAACAAACCAAACGCACATATGTTGTCCTTTCCTAACCTGCAATACACCAAAACGCCTTCACAATGTTTATTTTATTTATATCGATATATTTTCTATACACAGAAAGAGAAACACTGGCGTCTAAACTTCCGATAAGACTCGTGCTTAGCTTACTTTAAATCACACAGCTGATCCGCATGCCTTTAAACACAAGTCACACATTTTAACACAACTTCATAGACCAAAGATGCAAACGGCTCGTAGCAACAGTAATCACTGCGTAGTTATGAAGTCCTGTACGACGGTAACGTTTTTGAACGCAACAAATAGGAATAGTTCTTATATTTATCATTTCTCAAGTATTATTATAATTTCAGGGTCCAGTAACAGTGTGAAAGATCTGTGTTATCTTTCTCAAGCATATAATGCTCAACACTAAAGCGATCCGTTTTACTCATTGTTGTAGGCCATATGGATCCTTTCACCAACACCAGCTTTTCTGAACTGTACGGATGAGAACTCTTCTTACAATATATACTACGTTCCCGTAACCCTCCTGACCTAATCCTTCGTTAATCGTTGTCCTCGCTGGAGCCTCTTCCCTGTTCCCATTCCAGTACTACACAGCCCTCATTCCACTTGCGTTGAAACATGATGCATTACAGTAAAATAACGCGGTAATAACGATTTGTTAGAGATAAGACGGTGGATTTAGTGTATCAGTGCAGCAGAGGAAAGTAAGACTTTTCAGACGATAGATAAGAAAAAAACTAAAATCTGCCTGTACAAGCGTGCCTGGTGTAATGGCCAGAATTGTCGTCTTTTAATATCATTTTTATTATTATTAAGAGGCCTGCACATGTTCAAATTTATTGACAATTATAGCTGTCAAACCTTCAACATACGGAAGCGATCTCAGACTATCAATAACACTGACAAAAATTGAGAACTGACAACGAGAGCTTACAGTTAAAATGTCGAACACGAAAATGAAAGCGTGTGCTGCTGTTATATTAGCCGTAGATAGCTTGCAAGCGGTAGAAAACAACTAGAAAGACGAAACGGGCCTGAGACTGGTTGGAAAAAAGGAACGACTGATCACGTGTTAATTTACTGTCTGAAGTCAGAACCATGGACCCGAAAGTTGTTTTCCCATGAGCCCTGGTTCATGCGTATAGTTATTAGCGCTGATACGAGATAAAATAGAGAAGCAAAACACCGTACGTTAATGAGAGAGGCAGTCGCAGTCGAGAAGAGGATAGGAGTGAGTTAGTGATTTCTGGCGACAGGCAAGTCATCCTAATGTTTAAGTTTAGTTCTGTAATATCAGCTAGCACCATTAGTAAAATTCCGTGGAAACCTATTAAGCAATTATATCTGCCTGGCAAGAATCTGTTCAGGCAATTAACGTTTAACAGTTTCTTTTCTCGCATTTTGATAATTTGGCGAAACTGGCATTTATTTCACAGACCTCTTACTACTCATTGCAGATATATCACCTATTTTTCGAAATGGGTGCGTTTTTCCAAGCTGCTATATAATACACCAATTTATACTATATTTTCAAATTAATGAAGTAAGCAGGGTCTTCGAGAATCAACGTTAACCGTCCTAAAGTGGTATATACAATGTTTACCCTTGAATAGGCATATCAAAATTCTTTTGTGGTAAAAAGACGTCTTAAAAACTGAATGAGAGGCGTAGCATACACAACGGCGTATTTAAAAATAAGTCGTGCACACTAACGTCGCTTAGTTGATTCCTGAAGCTCTGTGAATATCTGAATGGAGAATATTGTCAAATCGTCAATACTTGTCCTCACACGTTCAGCATGTATTGACAGTATTGAGAATTTTTTGAGATCCATCAAAACTGCTCGTAAGTGTTTCTAGTATTGACAATGCTTCCGTGCGCGCCCTCAGACGGTCAATGTATTGTCAGTTTGACAGTATTATTGAACGTGTGAGGGCCCCTTTAGCATTTCATTATCAAATTATAGAGACTGAGCTAGCATTGAAATACACTCCTGGAAATGGAAAAAAGAACACATTGACACCGGTGTGTCAGACCCACCATACTTGCTCCGGACACTGCGAGAGGGCTGTACAAGCAATGATCACACGCACGGCACAGCGGACACACCAGGAACCGCGGTGTTGGCCGTCGAATGGCGCTAGCTGCGCAGCATTTGTGCACCGCCGCCGTCAGTGTCAGCCAGTTTCCCGTGGCATACGGAGCTCCATCGCAGTCTTTAACACTGGTAGCATGCCGCGACAGCGTGGACGTGAACCGTATGTGCAGTTGACGGACTTTGAGCGAGGGCGTATAGTGGGCATGCGGGAGGCCGGGTGGACGTACCGCCGAATTGCTCAACACGTGGGGCGTGAGGTCTCCACAGTACATCGATGTTGTCGCCAGTGGTCGGCGGAAGGCGCACGTGCCCGTCGACCTGGGACCGGACCGCAGCGACGCACGGATGCATGCCAAGACCGTAGGATCCTACGCAGTGCCGTAGGGGACCGCACCGCCACTTCCCAGCAAATTAGGGACACTGTTGCTCCTGGGGTATCGGCGAGGACCATTCGCAACCGTCTCCATGAAGCTGGGCTACGGTCCCGCACACCGTTAGGCCGTCTTCCGCTCACGCCCCAACATCGTGCAGTCCGCCTCCAGTGGTGTCGCGACAGGCGTGAATGGAGGGACGAATGGAGAAGTGTCGTCTTCAGCGATAAGAGTCGCTTCTGCCTTGGTGCCAATGATGGTCGTATGCGTGTTTGGCGCCGTGCAGGTGAGCGCCACAATCAGGACTGCATACGACCGAGGCACACAGGGCCAACACCCGGCATCATGGTGTGGGGAGCGATCTCCTACACTAGCTGTACACCACTGGTGATCGTCGAGGGGACACTGAATAGTGCACGGTACATCAAAACCCATCGTCCTACCATTCCTAGACCGGCAAGGGAACTTGCTGTTCCAACAGGACAATGCACGTCCGCATGTATCCCGTGCCACCCAACGTGCTCTAGAAGGTGTAAGTCAACTACCCTGGCCAGCAAGATCTCCGGATCTGTCCCCCATTGAGCATGTTTGGGACTGGATGAAGCGTCGTCTCACGCGGTCTGCACGTCCAGCACGAACGCTGGTCCAACTGAGGCGCCAGGTGGAAATGGCATGGCAAGCCGTTCCACAGGACTACATCCAGCATCTCTACGATCGTCTCCATGGGAGAATAGCAGCCTGCATTGCTGCGAAAGGTGGATATACACTGTACTAGTTCCGACATTGTGCATGCTCTGTTGCCTGTGTCTATGTGCCTGTGGTTCTGTCAGTGTGATCATGTGATGTATCTGACCCCAGGAATGTGTCAATAAAGTTTCCCCTTCCTGGGACAATGAATTCACGGTGTTCTTATTTCAATTTCCAGGAGTGTATAAAGATTAGGGAAAGTGAAGTAGGACCACATTAAATAAAAACTTATATAACTTGAGAGAAAAACATTCCATGGTTAAAATCAGTAGCTATTGAACTCAAGAAATATTTACAATAGTCATATCTTAGTAGCAATACGGTAGCATATTGTTCGAACAGTTCTACACATTAACTCTTCAATGTCAGTGTTAACAAATAGCAGATTTAATACAGGGCATTTTGAATCTTTGTTTGGTATGAACTTTTCCGTTGCCAATGATGGTCGTTCATGTTGCCGTTGTTGCTGTGGTCTTCTTCCAGAGTCTGGTTTGCTGCAGCTCTCCATGCTACTCTATCTTGTGTAAGCGTCTTCATCTCCGAGTAACTAATGCAACCTACATTCTTCTGAGTCTGCTTAGTGTATTCATACCTCTGTCTCCCTCTACTATTTTTACCCTGCACACTTCCCTCCAATATTAAATTGGTGATCCCTTGATTCCTCAGAACTTGTCCTACCGTGATCCCTTCTTCTAGTCAAGCTGTGCCACAAATTCCTTTTCTCCCGAATTCTGTTCAGCACCTCCTCATTACTTACGTGATCTACCCATATAATCTTCAGCATTCTTCTGTAGCACCACATTTCGAAAGCTTCTATTCTCTTCTTGTCTAAACTATTTATCGTCCGTGTTTACTTCTATAAATGGCTACACTCCATACAAATACTTTCAGAAACGACTTCCTGACACTTAAATCTATACTCGATGTTAACAAATTTCTCTTTGTCAGAAACGCTTTCCTTGCCATTGCCAGTCAACATTTTATATCCTCTTTACTTCGACCATCATCAGTTATTTTGCTCCCCAAATAGCAAAACTTATTTACTACTTTAAGTGTCTCATTTCCTAATCTAATTCCCTAAGCATCGCCTGATTTAATTCGACTACATTCAATTATCCTTGTTTTGCTTTTGTCGATGATCATCTTGTATCCGCCTTTCAAGACACTGTCCATTCCGTTCAACTGCTCTTCCAGGTCCTTTGCTGTCTCTGCCAGAATGTCTGTCTCTGCCAGAATGTCATCGGCAAACCTCAAAAGTTTTTATTTGTTCTCCATCGATTTTAATTCCTACTACATTTTTTTCTTTTGTTTACTTTACTGCTTGCTCAGTATACAGATTGAATAACACTGGGGATAGGCTACACCCCTGTCTCATTCCCTTCTCAGCCACTGCTTCCCTTTCATGGCCCTGGACTCTGCCATCTGATATCTGTACAAATTGTAAATAGCATTTCGCTTCCTGCCGCGTTTAGAATTTGAAAGGGGGTATTCCAGCCAACATCGTCAAAAGCTTTCTCTAAGTCTACAAATGCTAGAAACGTAGGTTTGCTGTTCCTTAATCTACCTTCTAATGTGAACCGTAGGGTCAGTATTGCCTTGTGTGTTCCAACATTTCTATGAAATCCAAACTCATCTTCTCCAAGGTCGGCTTCTACCAATTTTCCATTCATCTGTAAATAATTCGTGTTAGTATTTTGCAGCTGTGACTTATTAAACTGATAGGTCGATAATTTTCACACCTGTCAATGCCTGCTTTCTTTGGGATTGGAATTATTACATTCTTCTTGAAGTCTAGGGTATTTCGCCTGTGTGATACATCTTGCTCACTAGATTGAATAGTTTTGTCACGGCTGGCTCTCCCAAGGCTATCAGTAGTTCTAATTGAATATTGTCTATCCCGGGTCGTTCATAAACAGCATAATACTCAGAACGAATAGTGGAAAGCTGTCCAAAGGTTTTGAATAAACAACAGCCTCAGATGTCTAGGTCTTCCTTTTTGCGAATAATTTAGTTGTGGTTTTTATCTCTCATGCTAAATGTTTCTTTGTATCATGCACATAAATGCGGTACCTGAATATATACTGTCTAAGAACAGTCATTAGATACCTGTCAGACATACTAAGTTACTGTACTGTGCAAATGATCAAAGATTTTTGTTGCTGCATATTGAACTCATTTCTGAAGCACTGACAGATTTAATAATAGGTGATAAGGACCACGTTTTGAAAATTTCTGTATGCCGGGAAAACCTCAGATCACACATCAAGGGCCACGTTTGTCTCTAGTGTTGTAGGTATGGACCTAATTGTTCTTCTGAAATGTGATGGATTATTTATGATGAATTATATCAGCGAATATACATATTGTGACAGCAAAATTAAAATGCTTACCTCCTCAATGAGATACATACATCTACTTCTATGGTCAACTCCATATTATTCTTATTGCTTGCTTTGGCAATCAGTACTTTCTTCCTAGGTGGTGAGCTATCGCAGAAAATTACTCCATAAGACATTGTTGAGTGTAAGTATGCCAAACACACTCTAAGAAAAAAACAAAACAGCTCACCACAAAGGATTATCGAAATGGGTCGGAAATCGGTAGAAACGTAGTGCATGTCCAGACAAATAAATGATAATAATTTCAGAAAAACTGGATGTTTTATTCAAGAGAAAGAGCTTCACAAATTGAGCAAGTTAATAATACACTGGTCCACCTCTGGCCAGTTTGCAAGCATTTACTTAAATTGGCATTGGTTTATGGTGTTGGTGGATGTCTTCTTGAGAGATATTGTGCCAATTCTATCCAACTGGCGCGTTAGATCGTCAAAATCTCGAGACATGCAATAATACCCTAACACTCCTGATTGGGGAGAGATTCAGCGAGCTTGCTGATCTAGGCAGGGTTTGGAAAGAAGGAAGACAAGCAGTAGAAACTCTCACCATGTGTGGGTGGGCATTTCTTGCTGAAACGTAAGCCCAGGATTGCTTGCCATGAAAGGCAGCAAAACGGAGCGTTGAATATCGACGGACCACTGTACTGTAAGGGAGCCACAGATGATAACCAAAGGGGTCCTGTTAAGAAAGGAAATGGCACCCTGAACCATCATTACGGGTTGTTGGGTCGTATGGTGGGCGACAGTCACGTTGACATCCCACCGCCCTCTGGGGCGTCTCCAGATACTTCTTCAGCCTGGAATCTCATTTACTAGAGTAGAATTTTTGTCACCGATGAGTTCCGTTTTGAACTGAGTCAAAAGCTTGAGCTTCAGGCAGAATACAAGCTTTGCTGGTGCTGCACATTTTCACGATTTTGACTGACATAAACTCACACTGCAGTTTTCTTCTTCAGCACGCCAGTATAGAAATTGCCACAGAAACAGCTAAGTGAATAATCCCTGTAATTCGCACGTTTAATTATATGTAAAAGCCATCTTCGGAATTTTCCTTTGTATGAGACTTCATGTGCAAGTTTCGTGAGCTGATTTTAAATCCTGGATTTACATATTTTATTTTTCACATTGCTTCTGCGTAATCGTTCATTGATTGTGTCAATACCTATTTGTATGGCGATATATTGTGAAAGTGCGAACATTCGTGAGTGCCACAATAAACTAGTACTGTTGTCGTCAATTGTAGGCTTAAACTTACTTGTACTCTTTTAAAATTTCTTATTCAGAGCAACCGTTCTCTAATTTCATTGTATAATTACTGCACTCGAGGAATAGTTTCTTTTTGCGTATTTGCAGACGCTTATGAAACTATGTTTTCTTAAGTTACGGGCACGAGTGTTTTGGATAACATATTTCCCAGCAAATTAGCGTTTGTAATTCACAGTCACTTCCAAAGAACAGATCACCCCAAATTTCAATGTATATCAAAGCAAATAAACGCGCATTTTTGAGAATTTTCAGAAGCTATCGTTGCTTGTACAATTCAATTTGTAATAAATCAGTGTTTGTGATTTAGTTACAATAGCAGATATTGTTACTAACTTATTGTCTTACGTCTAGTGTTCCCTTAAAGAGTATGTATTTCTACATTTATCATAAATTAACTCTATTTCCGAGTTTGCTAATAACTATAGTTAACCTCAAAAAGTTTTAGGAAACTAACAATTTTTACTACAGATTTCCCTGTTGCCTTAATAGAAATCTCACCTTGTTTATTTGCTTCAGTTCCTATAGGGAATTAATAATTTTGAGGCTGGACAGATTAAAAGATAATCAGGGGACTTAGTTTAAAGTTATTTACTCACTGTCCTGTGACGCATTACGAGTACTAGCCAAAATGCATCCCCACTGTGAATGCTGTTCTTGAACATGGAAAGAGTTGGTAGACGCTTGTAAGCAGCTGGAAATCGCACTAATTACTGTCAAACGATTGGTGGCTGCTGCAAATCCTCTATTGTGGATCCTTTCTCCTTTGCAAAAAGTATGGGACTAGTCATTATTCGTCCACTTCACTGCAAGTGGCATTTCAATGGTAGAGCCAGGCGTCCTGTACAGGATGGACGCAGACCAGGGTGGACCCAGGGAGTTATACTGATCACCATAACCAACATGTTTGAGGTGCTGTCTTTCACTAAAACTGGAACTGAGACAGTGAGGCTCACTTCACCTCATTGGAGGAAACCTATTTTGTCTGGTGTTCAGAGGAGGCAAATGCTAAAGGGTAGGGATCTGTTAATTTTCGGTAGTTCCAACATACTGTGAATGATGGTATCCCTTAGGGAAACAGCAGCAAGGAACAGGAAAGGACACTGGGTGTGTATGCCTCGGGGCCTCATCCAAAAGGCTGAAGAGGCTATTTCGGCAGCCATTGATGGGACAGAGTTCAATCAGCTGCAGATTATAATGATCCTTCAACAAATGTTGCTTGTTGCCAGGGCTCTGAGGTTGTACATGAATCATTCCAGCGACTGGCACAGAAGATTGAGAAGAATAGCCTTGGACATGGAGTTCCAATGGAGCTCACAATTTGCAGCATTGCCAACAGAGCTGTTCGTGGCCCTTTGGTTCAGTGGAAGGACTGAACCAGAGAATTTAAAGTTTTTGTGACAAGGTAGGCTGCACCTTCCTGGACTTGTGCCGTGGGATTGAGACCCTTCGGGTTCCCCAAAATGAGTCAGGTGTGCACTGCACATCAGAGGCTGCTACCAGATAGCTGACTCTGTGTGGGGCACACACATGTTTTTCTTTTCCTTTTTTATTTTTTTAGATATCGACAGTTTTAGCAACCCTGAAGTATCAGTGTAAAATCGAAAGAAATGCTTCCCGCAGGTGAGAGTACAAAATCCGAGTGATAAACTGATAAAGCATTTGCAACAAAGTGCCAGAGTTTGAAATACTCCTGAAAAGCAATGAAGCTCACATTATATGAAGTACAGAAATCTGGTTGAAACCAAAAACTGATAGGAATGAGATTTTTAGGAAAGGATATCGAAAGGAAAATGGAGGTGGTGTATTTGTCACAGTAGACAAGAAATTGATATCCTCCAAGATAGAAATGGAACTTCATGTGAGATTGTTTGAGCAAAACTCAGTACCAGGGATGGGCCTAAAACGGTAATTAGATCCTAATATCGCCCACCAGACTCATCTCCTGATGTTACTGAGGGCTTTAGAGAAAACTTCAGTTTGCTTTTATGTAAGTTCCCCAGTGATACTGTAGTCATTGGTGGAGACTTTTTACCATCAGACAATCAACTGGGAAAATTACAGTTTTGTTAGTGCTGGGCATCGTAAGTCATCGTGCAAAACATTACTAAATGCCTTCTTTGAAAACTGCCTAGAAAAGACTGTTCAGAATCCACTCATGATGGAAATATGTTGGATCTAATGGCGACAAATAGACCTGACGTCTTTGAGGATACCCACATAGAAACTGGTATCAGTGACTATGATATAGCTGTGGCAATAATAGTTGCAAAAGTACAAAACACAACTAAAACAAGTGGAAGGGTATACATTTTGGGCAAAGAAAATAAAAATGCATATCTGAAAGAGGGACCTGAAACTTTCAGCACAGGGAAGGAGGATGTAGAGGAAATATGGATCAAGTTTAAAAGAACAGTTGACCACGCACTGGCTAGATATGTACTCTGTAGAACAGTTCACAAAGTTGTGATGGGAGGCAGAAACCTCTATACAGTCACTGTAAAGAAACTTCTAAAGAAACAGAGACTATTTCGTAGTAAGTGTAAAATTAGTAAGTGTAAAACAAAGTATAAGACTATAGACAGAGAGCTGCTGAATAAAATACGCTTGGTTGTCAAGAGAGCAATGCATGAAGCCTTCAATGACTACTGCAGCAGAAAACTGTCAAATAATATTTCACAAAACCCAGAGAAACTCTGGTAGTATCTAAAAGTTTTTAGTGGCACCAAAGTTGGTGTTCAGCCCTAGAGGCTGACAGGAACTGAAACTGAGGGTAGCAAAGCAAAAGCTCAAATGCTTAACTCCATTTTAAAATATTCCTTTACTAAAGGAAACTCAGGAGAACTGCCCCAATTTAGTTCTCTTACCACTGAAAAGATGAGTGAAATAAATATTAGTGTCAGTGGTGTTGCCAAAGCTGAAGTCACTAAAACTGAACGAAGCTCCAGGGCCCAATGGAATCCCTCTCAGATTGTAAACTGAATTTGTGGCTGAATTAAACCCGTCTTTTAACTGCAATAGGTGGTGACCTTTGGAAACAGTACACTGCTCCAGAACTGGGAACCCAAGAGGGAGGAGGTGAGCTTAGGAGGCAATATCTTTTGTTCCAAAACAACAGAGGGGGAGGGAGTAGGACCTGAAAAAGCATTTAACAGAACAGTGGGGGGATTGAACAATACCACTTTGTTCCAGAACAATAGGGAATTAGTGAACAAAAGGGGTGTGGCGACAGTCGACTCAGTACGAATTGACCACCACCTCTTTGAGGACTAACAATTTTGGTTTACTCTCAATGTATGCCCTTTTTCAGCCATGTTGTGTGACGTTTTTGTATCTGATGGAACCTTTGCGTAGAAAGACTCAATTAATAAAGTGTTTATTATTTAATAGTGTGTTTCTAGTACTTCCAGCTATGGCTTAGTATTGGAGTACCCACAATGGTGACCCCTTTATCGTGCATTTCCATGTCGTGTTGACTTTCCACAGTGATCATTACTGTTTGTCGTGAACAATGTTCGCCATGGCAAGTGCTTCCTCATTGTATCACATATCGGACATAGCGTGCCAATCTCTATATTTGAGTGCAATACGGAGTGTCACTGCAAGTACGTCGAACACAGCTTTCAACTACACACTCACAGCCCCACACACCACCTTCACATCCCTGGGTTCGGTACAGTGCATGAGCTCCTACCCCTCCCAACCTGTGCCTTTTTTACCATTAGGCAGTGCCACCTTATCCACTCAGTCCAAACACTCTGGACTCTTTCATGATGTAATGGCCACAGCTGCTGCTGCTGTGCCAGTTGTATCTTCCACGCCATCTGCATCATTGGTGCCTGCCATGTCTGCTGTGATGTGTGACATTCTGAAATGCCCCTCCCCCCAACTGCCAAGACATCGGGCACCGTACCACTGTCACACACTGCCCTCACTCTGTTGAGTGTACTGCCCTCATCTAGTACATGGTTTCATGCTCCGTTGCTGTCTCAGGCTGCATCCCAGCCACTTCCCTAAGCTGTCACCCCTCCACAAGGATAGCCCTCTCATGTTGTTCACCTGGTGGACTCTAATCTGGACGTTAGCGGCATCAGTAGTGACGAAGCCTGTTTTTTCTGCCTACATCTACATCTACATTTATACTCCGCAAGCCACCCAACGGTAAGTGGTGGAGGGCACTTTACATGCCACTGTCATTACCTCCCTTTTCTGTTCCAGTCGCGTACGGTTCGCAGGAAGAACGACTGTCTGAAAGCCTCCGTGCGCGCTCGAATCTCTCTAATTTTACATTCGTGATCTCCTCGGGAGGTATAAGTGGGGGGAAGCAATATATTCGATACCTCATCCAGAAACGCACCCTCTCGAAACCTGGACAGCAAGCTACACCGCGATGCAGAGCGCCTCTCTTGCAAAGTCTGCCACTTGAGTTTGCTAAACATCTCCGTAACACTATCACGGTTACCAAATAACCCTGTGACGAAACGCGCCGCTCTTCTTTGGATCTTCTCTATCTCCTCCGTCAACCCAATCTGGTACGGATCCCACACTGATGAGCAATACTCAAGTATGGGTCGAACGAGTGTTTTGTAAGCCACCTCCTTTGTTGATGGACTACATTTTCTAAGGACTCTCCCAGATATTTTACAGAAGTAACTGCTACCAGTGTTTGTTCCACTATCATATAATCATATAACAAAGGATCTTTGTTTCTATGTATTCGCAATACATTACATTTGTCTATGTTAAGGGTCAGTTGCCACTCGCTGCACCAAGTGCCTATCCGCTGCAGATCTTCCTGAATTTCGCTGCAGTTTTCTAATGCTGCAACTTCTCTGTGTACTACAGCATCATCCGCGAAAAGCCGCATGGAACTTCCAACACTATCTACTAGGTCATTTATATATATTGTGAAAAGCAATGGTCCCATAACACTCCCCAGTAGCACGCCAGAGGTTACTTTAAGGTCTGTAGACGTCTCTCCATTGATAACAACATGTTGTGTTCTGTTTGCTAAAAACTGTTCAATCCAGCCACACAGCTGGTCTGATATTCCGTAGGCTCTATCTTTGTTTATCAGGCGACAGTGCGGAACCGTATCGAACGCCTTCCGGAAGTCAAGGAAAATAGCATCTACCTGAGAGCCTGTATCTAATATTTTCTGGGTCTCATGAACAAATAAAGCGAGTTGGGTCTCACACGATCGCTGTTTCCGGAATCCATGTTCATTCCTACAGAGTAGATTCTGGGTTTCCAAAAACGACATGATACTCGAGCAAAAAACATGTTCTAAAATTCTACAACAGATCGACGTCAGAGATATAGGTCTATAGTTTTGCGCATCTGCTCGACGACCCTTCTTGAAGACTGGGACTACCTGTGCTCTTTTCCAATCATTTGGAACCTTCCGTTCCTCTAGAGACTTGCGGTACACGGCTGTTAGAAGGGGGGCAAGTTCTTTCGCGTACTCTGTGTAGAATCGAATTGGTATCCCGTCAGGTCCAGTGGACTTTCCTCTGTTGAGTGATTCCAGTTGCTTTTCTATTCCTTGGACACTTATTTCGATGTCAGCCATTTTTTCGTTTGTGCGAGGATTTAGAGAAGGAACTGCAGTGCGGTCTTCCTCTGTGAAACAGCTTTGGATACTTACAAGACGAACTGGAAATTATCAATGATAGTATCCTGACCTTACTCCATCCACCCTGATATCTCAGTGCAAGGCAGATAATCGTCCAGCATCTTTGTCACTCATCGGAGGAAGCGCTTCATTACGTAATTCACCTGGAACAAATCAGCGACAGGACATCCTCTCATCTCTGGCAGCACCTAGTGGCCTTTCGATCCTAACATCCTGCAGAACGCTGCCTTGTGGACCATTTGGGTCGTCAAGCTTCCATACTACATCCAGCTGCAGCTGTTATCTAGGTCTACAGAACCACTGGAACTTAGACTTCGACATGCGGATTGCATGTATCAAGTCGTGTGGCACTGCCAGCTCGTCACTTCTGCGAGAACAAATTCTGCTACCTACACTGACAGTCCTGCTGTGGGAAGCCTGTCCCTCCTCCTCGCCCACCCGGAGTAGGTCTCATAAGATCTTGTACTTCACGAGATGGAACAGTGTAGCCACCTAGCAATGTACCAGCCACACTACCTGCTCTCTCTGCCCCACACTTATCACCTTAACCTCTCAACGGCTCCCAATGCAGCGTGACTGCGGACGTCAGAACTTCAGGTCCTGTTCCGCATTCTGTCTACCTGCTGTGCTAGTTCGATGTGAACTTCAGGCATGCTGCTTGTAAATGTCGCCCTCTGAATGCGATGGAAAACTTGCCGTGTGGGTGGCAGTAGGCGCCACATCCCCCCGTTCCTTCTCGGGGGCGTCACCTGTGAAATTGGTCATCATACAATGATTACCTCGCGTCTAGACGCCTCTATGTCTTTGAAAAGTCAACCAACCTGTATTTCCTGACTGATACCAGCACATGTGCAAGCATTATCCTGCCAGCTCTCGCTCTGTCAAGCATCCTGCCCTCATCTGGTACACTCCATGTGGCTAATAATTCAGATATAGTAGTCCATGGGGCAGCTGTGCTATAGCTTTAGCTCACTCCTGATTTGCAGTTCCCACAGACATTTCACGTTACAGACGTCGAGGGTCCTGTCTTTGGTACTGACTTAAGCACATTGGCGTATCTCAGGATACCCAGTGAACTGAGCCATTGCATCATACTTTTGACACAGACGTACCAGATTCCCTCATTATGCTGGCTGCAGCCCCCTTATCTCAATGTGACATGCTCGTCTGTCCATCAGCTTAGTGTATACTTCAGACAGCTCAACTCGCCAATTCTCTCGTCAAACGCTTACTCCAATGTTATGACATCGACAGGATTCAGCCCCACGACAGCACACTCTGTCAGCTCGTCACGGACACTTCCAACAACCTGACACATGTCCGTTATGCGGTCAATGCTCTTACCACCACGATACCACCTGCTGCAACTCTGGCCGACGACACACACTGCCATGCCGCAGACTTGACTGGTCAGTGACTCCTCATGTGTCAATGTTGAATGTGATGCTCCCACCCTTTCTTCACGCCTCATGGCCAGTCGAAACGGTAACCGTCATGGATTAGTGAGCATGAAAGGTCATCCCATCCATTACAAAGCAGGATACCTGACTGCTAACAAACTGCACAATGCTAAAGCGCTGTGCAGGACTGTTATATGTGGGCATAGTCCATCCTGCTTCTAGTCACTGTTCTTCATCTATTCACCTAGTTCCTGAGAAAGACAGTATCTACAGGTTGTGAGGAGACTACCACAATTTGAACATGTGCACAGTAACTGACCATTATTCCATTCCACACATCCAAGATTTCATGCAACAGCTGCATGGTGCACATGTGTTTAGCATCGTAGACTGCCACAAGACTTACCACCAAATCCCTGCGCACTATATTGACATCCCAAAAACAGCCATCATTACACCATTGACCTATTCGAATCCTGTTTCATGCTCTACAAACTGAAAAATGCTGCCCAAACCTGGCACCACTTTATTGATTCCCTGATTTTCTTGCTGACGTTCTGCTGTACAGACCGACATCCTTATTTTTTCCTGTTCTGATGACGGAGATGAGAAATACCTATCACATGTGTTACAAGTCCTCACGGAGAATGGTGTCGAAATGAATCATGATAAAACTCAGCTTTGCCACACTAGTGTCATCTTCTTTGGTCATGAAGTTACTGCTGAGAGCCGCCAGTCTTCACAGGTTACTGGGCACGGTAAACTTTTTCCGGTGGCATATACCTCATGCTGCTCGTTTCAAGCCCTTCTCATGGAAGCTTTGGCAGGTAAGAACAGTTCTGCATCGCATAGAGGGAACTGGTCTGAAGCTATGTTACAAGCTTCTGAAAATCCCAAGCTCGCGCCCTCCAAGGCTGTCACACTCTCACAATCCGCCGCCGATGTGCGCATCTTTGTTACCACGGACGATAGTGATTCCTCTATTGCTGTCACGCTTCAGTAATGTACAGGCAACATCTCACAACCCCTCCATTTCTTCTCCAAGAAACTGTCCTCCGTCCAGTGCAAATGGTCTATTTTTGACAGAGAGTTGTATGCCATTTACAAGGCAGTGAAATGCTTCCGAGAAGAGATTGAAGGTTGCCTGGTTACCATCTTTATGGACCACTGGCCCCTCACAGACGCGTTATGTGGCCCTGCTACCAACCTTCCCCCTCCTTGTTTTCGACAAAGGGATCTTACTTCTCAGTACACTACAGATGTGATCACAGACTACATGTCGAGAATTAACTCCATTACTTCGCCCCTCGACCTGGATAAGATGGCTCACTTGCAGCAACAAGACATCAATGTACAGAATTTGTTACAAGACCTGTCTACACCCCTTATAGTAGAATCTTGACTCCTACCTGGGTTAGCTGAAAATGGTTCAAATGGCTCTAAGCACTATGGGACTTAACATCTGAGGTCATCAGTCCCCTAGATGTAGAACTACTTAAACATAACTAACCTTAGGGCATCACACACGTCCATGCCCGAGGCAGGATTCGAACCTGCGACCGTAGCAGCAGTAAGGTTCCGGACTAAAGCACCCAGTACCGCTCAGTCACAGCAGCCAGCTGCGTTAGCTATCCAGTGTTGTGTGACAGTTTTAATGGCATGTCACATCCCGTAGTTCCTTCTCCTCTACGACACACGGTCTTCAACGCCATTCACGATCTGACCCATCCAAACATCAGGGCCGCCATGTGCCTGCTTTGTTTGGCCAAACATCAAAGGTGATTGCCACACATGGGATTGCATATGCATTCCCTGCCAATGTAGCAAGGCCGGTTGACATGCACTTCTTCCTTTTGGATGTTGTGTCATCTCAAATGGGCGTCTTCGCCACATACATCCCTTTATGGTATACATAAGTAAAAACTTTAATATCCATGAAAGCGTAATAACACCAAAATGGAACATCCATGTCCACTCAGGGAAGACGTCAGCTTATATAAGTTCACCAAGACAAACACACTCTCTCCTAATAACATCAGATATTACAGAAATCATTTCTATTAATTTCATGTGAAAAAAAATTGCAAGTAGCGGGACACGAACCCTCACCCGTCCATATGCCCGTGTAAAGTCGCAGTACTTCAACTGACTACACTGTACAGTGGGCCGCCTACAATTTGTTCCTTTTTCTTTACTTTCGTCTCTGAAATAGTATTGACAATTATATTATAAATCCTGATAATAACGACTCGGTTTCATGAATCTTAAACGGATCGTTGCCTTAAAATGGCTTGCAGACGAGCCATAACACGAAAATAACTAAATACGAACATTCTTTAATAACCAATATGACGTTTTCCGCCATTTACCAATAACGATTCGTTCTCGAGACATTCAACGTGCTGGTCATTAGAAACAAAGTATATTCATGGGGTGTAACGGATAAAATAAAAACCCATCGAATTTGGGCTTCTGAACACAACAGATACAGTTTGGCGTCTTGCTTTCTGCTTGTGACGTAGGGATCGTTCGTTCTTGCTTCGTATTGGCTCTATTTTACGTAGCATGTTGCCGAAATATCGGGCAGGGAGGTATTCTAACCTCCTCGGTTTCACGTGACGAAATGGCCTGTCCATGGAGGTATTCTTACCTCCATGGGCCTGTCAACGAGATATAGCAGGAAGTGATGTCACAAAACTCGTAGAGAGCCAGGTAAGAATTCTTACCTCCATGGTTTTTGCACGCAATGCGATCTTTGTGTGATAAGAATACGTTAATAAAATCTCGGGTTGACAGCCGAGTCAATGTGTTGTTTTCCAGCAACGTTTCAGCAAGTTCATTACTTGGCATCTTGCATTCTAAGAATACGTTAATAACTGTTAATTATTTACTACGGTGTAGTATTCGAGTAGTGGTGGGCAGGAAATCGCGTATCTGTTAGAAATCACAGTGACTGAGAAGTCGCAGATATCACAATAACAACTTTACAGAATCTAACTGCGATTTCAGTCACAGTTAGCAGTCGCAAGTAGTATTTCACATTCAAAGACGTGAGCCATCTATTGGTCGAATTTAGCGCTGCTTTCTGCGATTTCAGTGACAAGTCGCAACTAAGAGTCGCAAGTAGCAACTAAAAAGCGCGGTTAACAGTGGCATCTGTTGGCCAAAGTTTGTACTACGCTCGTCTCTGCGATTCGCAGTCGAGTCCAACTTCCGTGACAAGTCGCGACTAAGAGTCCCAAGTAGCAACTAAAAAGCGCAGTTAACAGTGCCATCTGTTGGCCAAAGTTCGTACTACGTCCATCTCTGCGGTACGCTATCGAGTACAACTGCGATTTCCGTGACAAGTCGCAACTAAGAGTCGCAAGTAGCAACTAAAAAGCGCAGTTAACAGTGCCATCTATTGGCGAAAGTTCGTACTACGTCCAACTCTGCGATACGATATCGAGTCCAACTGCTATTTACGTGACAAGTCGCAACTAAGAGTCGCAAGTAGCAACTAAAAAGCGCAGTTAGCAGTGCCATCTGTTGAGCAAAGTTCATACTACGCTATTCGCTACCGAGAAACTGCGATTTCTGTGACAAATCACAACTAAGAGCCGCAAGTAGCAACTAAAAAGCGCAGTTAACATTATTTTCTTAGTGCCATCTGTTGACCGACGTACGTACTTCATTATGAGAGCCTTGTGCCTCACGAGATCGGTGTGCTGTGTGTGCATATGAAGGACTTATTTCATTAGTGGTACAAGTCCATTTTTGTTCATTTTGAGATACAGAGTCGTAAAGTTAAATGAGCGCTGAAAAATCTGCAGTTGAGATACCAAAAATATTCAAGCATATGGCTTCTTGCTAGAGATGAACCTTTATTTATGTTTGTTTGGATCATTAATTTCAGAATCGTTATAGACAGAAAAGTGGAGGTAATGGACTAGTACCACTATTGAAATAAGCCCTTCACATTATATGACGACATGCACATTCAGCATCAGTTATAGTTGGTCAAACACAGCTGTGACTGAAAGTATTATATTAATAAGAAGCAACATTGCCTTTTTCTCCTGAAAATATCAAGTAACGTAACAAATGTGTTTGATTCTGCTTCCAATATGACAGTTTTGCTTAATACTCCACATGCCTACAGGACTTTGCAATGTTAACACAGAGGAATTCAGACATCTGTATAAGTGTAGTGAAATGAAAACAGTATTATTGGGTCATATGAATGCCTCACTTTTGTTCCGACACAGTTCAAGACTCGGGATAAAAGTTTTACACCTGGTGTTCTACATGGCAACTTCACACACAAGAACTTTTTGCCAACACTACTACCACCTACATAAGTAAGCTTTTCCTGTGTTACTTTCAAGTAATGCACTTAAGCTATTCCTGATTTAAATGGAAGATCTGTACTTCTCACTTTCATATCAACAGCCTCAAAATGCATATTGTAGGCTTTGGGATATGTTACTGGTCATTGTCACACCAAGATTGAGGAGAAGGGTGGGGGGGGGGGGGGGTCGGCATGTCACTCTCCAACTAGTGTTTACCAGTAAATAAGTGGCGGAAAATTACGGGTATAGGACGCTCTTAAACATGTGGAAAATGAGATTTTCATTATTCACTCACTGTATTTAACATTTATTATTCCTTTAAAATCCCACAACTTCAATAAAACACAGTTTAATCACTCATCTGCACACTTATTTCACAATTATGTCACTTTTAAACTGCAAAATCTTCTAAGAGCTGTCTCGAATCTTCACGAGTCTCACAGCCTTGATGTGGATAGATACGTACAGCAACCAGTAATCAGAGTCAGAACTGTGTCTGCAAAATCACAAGGATTATTAAACAATTTTTGCCATCACTAATTACAAGCAATATAATTGACAGAGTAGATTGCTACAATTTGCTCTAACGAAAGCCACTCAATGGGGTATATTTCATATTTGCAAGAACGATCACACTGAAGTAATTAAGTCCAATGAACCACTTAGAAACTAACCTCTCGTCTGATGAAAACGGTCTAAAGACGCAGTGGGAATTTCTCCAGATCTGTTGACAATGATATTTTGAGTTATCACTTTACTGAGTGACTGAAATGTAGTTGGCGTACCTGTGAACATAACAATATGTTAGAATTCATTTTATAAACACCAACTATTACGCTACTGTATGGCTACTTACATATTAATTACACTATTAATATTTTCACAGTTGTTTCTTTAATACAAAATTAAAGTCAACGGAAGAACAAACGTAAAACATATTTACCAATGACAGGTTTGTTGAGATGCAATTTTCTGTGTGGACAGATGTCACTTTTTCATACGGTGGTAAGTCGCAGAAATCGCAGGAGTCACAGAAGTAGCAGAAATCGCAGAAGTAGCAGAAATCACAGAAATCGCAGAAATAGCAGTGGCGGAGGGATACACGACCTAGGTTCCTTAACTGCGATTCTTAACTGCGACAAATCACAGTTAAGAATAACAGATACTGAAAAGTAGCATTCACAGAAATCACTGATATCGGAAATCGCAGTTTAGCCCATCACTACCAGATATTATACAAGTACCTTATTTGTAGACAGCATCAGAATAATCTAATCTGACAGAATATCCTTCAAAATACCTGGATGGCAAGTTAAACTAAGCGTTATCGAAGAATTCAAGGTTGACACTGCAGGGCAGGCGACATCTCTGAGCAAACGGTAACTTTTCTGTGAAACAGCGCGCAAAGTAATCGACTTGCGAATGTCCTCTTTGACCCATTGAATCTGTTTTGACCATGGAGGTAAGAATTCTTATCTCCATGGTTTTGACCCATGTAACGAACTTCTGATATCATTGGGTGAAAATCTTTTGCTCAGTATTCGATTAATTTCGCGATACACATGTGCATTTTTATTGCTTTCATCATCGTGCAGCCGTCGTTTCGTTGACGACAGGTGACTACGAAAATATTTATTACGTGCTCGCAACTTCATGCACTTTTTTTTTTGAGCATTTCTTGCCTGTTATGCCGCTATCGGAATCAATAACTGTACATATATAAATGTACATTTATCAGCACTGTTCTTCCGCAGTGAAAGCTTTCCTAAGTGTCTATACCTCTTACATAAACCTCGCAAGGGTCCTCTCTGCCGCTACTACTTCAAGGCAAATTACATGATGGAAATGCATTGCTCTTAAGCACTCGTTTCTGAGGTAAATTTAGCAGTTCCCCAATTTTCTAAGATAATCAATTTCTTTGAAATGATGAGAAGATATTCTAGCATTTGTAACGTTCAAAGCGTCTTTTCTACGCAGCTTTGACTTCCGGATCCTTAGCACACTTGGTATTGAACTCCAATCCCCCAGTTGAAGTTATTTTAAACTTGTGATTAATACAAAATGAAAATGAGCGTAATTTTTATCTTTTTACTTGTTAAAACTTTTCTCGGAGTCGATTTAGAAAAGTGCATGCTCATTTCGACCGCTTACTTTGACAGAAAACTGCAAAGACAGACTATACTTTCCGGTTTTTCTTGTATATTTGGATTCGATAGATGCTTGTTTAAAAGTACCAGCTGTGTCTATTCAAAAGTTGCACAAGTTTCAGACTGTAGCAGCAGCAGAATAGCGATTAATATTTCATTATTAAAGTAGAAACTAAAACATACCACAAACACACAGCATGAGAGTGCGGCTCACAAGTTAAAATAGTGTTATTACCGTGGCAGACGCTGTTCTTTAGTGACGTCACGGCGTCAATCATTAACAGCACATGACGCTGACCTGTATTACCCATCCTAATTTTTCTACGGGCCTTGAACCTATTTAGCCACTGCAAATAAGACGCGATTCTGACTTCTATACATGCCAGTAAAGTTGGGAATAATATCTAAAAGAGAAACCAAAAACTAAACATTTAACCACACGAGGAAGTCTGATAAAGTAACTACGTATAAACAGGATCAGTATGAAAAGGGACGAATAATTTCAAGCAGTTTTGAGTATTGTCGAAAATGAGTGTTATGTTACATCAGAACGCACTTCTATCTCATAGGATTGAGGTTACAATGAAACAGCTTTTCTCAGAGCCATGGAATTAACGTAACAACACCTATGTGTCGTCTGTTGCATTAGTCTGTGTTGTTTGTTGATGATTACGTGTTATAGGCTTTTCACTGTCGCGAAGGCGTTTTCACGGAAACAAATGCAGGTGCCAAAACTCATAATTACATTACGCTACTACCCTGTAACAAACTAGCAGAGACTACGAGTCCCTTGTACCAAAATACTCATAAAGGAAACTCCCCGTCGCAACTCTCTCAGATTTACCGGTAAAATGGCTCAGCTGATAACCAGTCAAAAACTGAACACAGATCAACCATAAAAACAAGAATAAGGTGTATCGAACTGTGGAAAAAGAAGCAAACTAGAAACAGTCAACGCACCAAGTTTAACATGTGCAACATCGAGTGTATTTCAAAAAGTACAGGAGCGTGGTTGTGTGCTCAAGGTGTTGGACACGCAAGCGGGAGATCTTTGTTCAAAACTGCCTCGTGCTCCATTTTTTTTCCACAAATTTATGAATTGTCCGTCCGGTCTTTGGCGTGTCTGTTCTTCTGTTGTCTTGGTAACTGTCATAGTATAAGCTGGTTACAGAACATGAATCATGAGGTAAGAAAATACTATCGTCGTAAGTAAATGTGATGAATAGTGAGCGCAGGCGAGATGCCGTATAGACGTCTCACATAAATGAACTGTTTTACAACAAAGGAATTCAAGAGCCAAAACTTCCAAAACGGAACGCAAGAGTCATACCCTGTAGTACTTGTGTAGAACAAGTAGGAGATACTTACGTCTGGAAGTCCTTTCGCTACACCTCGCCATTGCAAACGGACGTTACACCCCGACACAGACACAAATTTAAATACAGCGAACAGACACGTCAATGATCGGACGGCCAGTTCATAATTCTGTGAAAAAATAGGGGAGCCAGGAAGTTTTGAACATGAATCTCTCCTTTGACAGTCCAACACTGTAACCATATAACCAGACGCCGTGGCTAGCCAGATTCGGACAATGTTGCACATTTTCAGCATGGACCATTCACTTTTTCTATTTTTCTTCTTTTTTCGTACTTCAGTACACCTTCTTTCTGTTTTCATGCTTGATCTGTGTTCGGTTTTTGTCGGGCTATCAACTGCGCCATCTTTGCCACCAAATCTGAAGGAGATGCGATGGGCAGTTTCCGTTGTCAGTACGTATTCCCGAACAACCGCCGAGATTTGACGGTGGACTTCGCGTTGACTCTGTATTTATGCATGGGTCCAATTGTCACCATACAGCGCAGAGAAGCAGTCCGTTCAGTGCTCTTGTGAACGGAGCTCATGTACTTTCTGTCCATAAAGTCTCCAATATGTGTTGCAACATCAGAAAACTAAGTTTCACAAGCATGGGTACAGCGACCATCAGATAAGACGCACTATCCGGCGTTGCCCGCGGCTGCATACAGATGAATCAACATACAGTCGTACGAGACGGCATTCCTACCGTGCGCTGGTTCTACATACAGAAGAACTGACCACATTTTAGAAAGGAAGTATGTCAGTTGTACCTACCACCTCAACAAAAACACAAGCGATCCTCGGCATAGTTAAAGGCAGTCCAAAATACCGAGAACCAAGTGTACATTACATACTTTACGACAGTGAAAACCAACACACCAGACAGGCTATTAGAACCGTAATAATACTGTACCAACAGCCGTTATTTTGATACTGTTTTATTAGGCAACCAGTCTGACATCCGGTCACGTCTCTTCAGACCTGTCGCATGAATGACACCAAGTACCACCGTGCATGTACATGAAAAGGCACCAATATTTGTATCTCAAAATATCCACGGGTGTGCTGCCGGTCAATAGTGTTCAACGGGCACAATATTTCGGCGATCATACATGTCGCCATCATCAGGTGCCCGTTGGACACTATTGACCGGCAGCACACCCGTGGATATTTGTATCTGGTTCCGTAGATATCTGGATTTCATAAGCTGTCCTCTTCACACGTGTGACGGTATGAGTTGCTGTCACATTTGTGAAGAGTACACATGCTCATGAACTTCGTATATTATGGACCCAGATACAACAAATATTGATACCTGGTCTTATACATACATGAGTGGTACTTGATGTCATTCATGCGACAGGCGCGAAGATGATGTGACTAGAACGTCGAAACTGATTGCCTAATGAAACAATACCTAAATAACAGCTATTAGTACATTATTACTCTGCTGGCCATTAAAATTGCTACACCACGAAGATGACGTGCTACAGGTGCGAAATTTAACCGACAGGAAGAAGATGCCGTGGCAAGCAAATGATAAGCTTTTCAAAGCATTCACACAAGGTTGGCGCAGGTGGCGACACCTACAACGTGCTGGCATGAGGAAAGTTTCCAACCGATTTCTCATACACAAACAGCAGTTGACCGGCATTGTCTGGTGAAACGTTGTTGTGATGCCTCGTGTAAGGAGGAGAAATGCGTACCATCACGTTTCCAACTTTGATAAAGGTCGGATTGTAGCCTATCGTGATTGCGGTTTAAGGTATCGCGACATTGCTGCTCGCGTTGGTCGAGATCCAATGACTGTTAGCAGAATATGGAATCGGTGGGTTCAGGAAGGTAATACGGAACGCCGTGCTGGATCCCGACGGCCTCGTATCATCACTAGCAGTCGAGATGACAGGCATCTTATCCACACGGCTGTAACGGCTCGTGCAGCCACGTCTCGATCCCCGAGTCAGCAGATGGGGACGTTTGCAAGACAACAACCATCTGCACGAACAGTTCGACGACGTTTGCAGCAGCATGCACTATCGGCTCGGAGACCATGGCTGCGGTTACCCTTAATGCTGCATCACAAACGGGATCGCCTGCGATGGTGTACTCAACGACGAACCTGGGTCCACGATTGGCAAAACGTCATTTTTTCGGATGAATCCAGGCTCTGTTTACAGCATCATGATGGTCGCATCCGTATTTGGCGACATCGCGGTGAACGCACATTGGAAGCGTGTATTCGTCATCCCCATACTGGCATATCACCCAGCGTGATGGTATGGGGTGCCATTGGTTACACGTCTCAGTCACCTCTTGTTCGCATTGACGCCAATTTGAACAGTGGACGTTACATTTCAGATGTGTTACGACCCGTGGCTCTACCCTTCATTCGATCCCTGCGAAACCCTACATTTCAGCAGGATAATGCACGACCGCATGTAGCAGGTCCTGTAAGGGCCTTTCTGGCTACAGAAAATGTTCGACTGCTGCCCTGTCCGGCACATTCTCCAGATCTCTCACCAATTGAAAACGTCTGGTCAATGGTGGCCGAGCAACTGGCTCGTCACAATACGCCAGTCGCTACTCTTGATGAACTGTGGTATCGTGTTAAAGCTGCATGGGCAGCTGTACCTGTACACACCATCCAAGCTCTGTTTGACTCAATGCCCAGGCGTATCAAGGCCGTTATTATGGACAGAGGTGGTTGTTCTGGGTACTGACTTCTCAGGATTTATGCACCCAAATTGCGTGAAAATGTAATCACATGTCAGTTCTAGTATATTTGTCCAATGAATACCCGTTTATCATCTGCATTTCTTCTTGGTGTAGCAATTTTAATGTCCAGTAGTGTATTACATTTCATCGACCAGCCACTAATCCACGCTCCTGAGTTAGCACACTGGACTTGCATTCGGAAGGATGACGATTCAATCCCGCGTCCGCCCATCCTGAATTAGGTTTTCCGTTATCTCCCTAAAATCGCTCCAGGCAAATGCTGGGATGGTTCCTTTGAAAGGGCACGGCCGACTTCCTTCCCCATCCTTCCCTAATCCAATGAGACCGATGACCTCGCTGTCTGGTCTCCTCCCACAAACAATCCAACCACGCTCCTGAGCCCAACGAGGAATTACATTCACTGACTATAAGAACGATGGAGGAGAGACTGGATGAACAGTGAACACATGTGCCACACGAATCCGCTCCAGCTCAGGAAACCAACCATCGCTGAACACATACTCGCTTGTAAACACGGTGTACAGTATGAATAAACAAAAAAATAGTTCACAGGGCTCCTCGTATTGGGACAGCGTCTTCAACCAGACCTCGGTAATAGGTGAAGTGTGAGATTCTGCATAGCTGTCGTCATTCACTTTGCACCTGCGTCCTTCCTCCAGCTGGACACCGACAGATGCGGGGAATGTACATATCTTTGGACACACGCAGGCATGCGTGGGAGGGGGGGCACCATCGCCCATGACGTGTACCAGGAATGTAGGTACTAGAAACATAGGAGAGGTAGTCATAAGGTTTTAATTACCCCTACGAAAACCCAAAGTTGCGATCATCAAGTTTGGTGCTTTATTTATTTATTGCCCGTGGATTCTAAGTGGCAATTCTCAGCAGAGAGTGCAGAGTGCGTCATAGAATTTTATATGTACAATAAACATACAGGAGAAAGAAAACCGGCCTACAATTTACAGGCACATATGACGTTATTACATATTTTCTGTATAACAGATGATTTCATACTCGCTCATAGGAACGCTAATCGAATGGTAGTAGAGAATTTTCTAAATCCTATTAAGGAACAAGAGTTGTAGTATGTTTATAGTGCTGATAACATGGACGACAAATATAATGCTTTCCTTTACACATTTCTCACGCTCTTTGAAAGCTGCTTTCCATTAGAATGTTCTAAACAGGTCAGTAGCAGTAAAAGGCAGCCTGGGTGGCTGACTAGTGAGATAAGGGCATCATGTAGAAGAAAGTAGGGATTATATCAAGATGTTATAAATAGTCATAATCGAGCTACAGCAGCCCATTACAAACAGTAATGCAAGGTAGTTGAAAACGTTATGAGGAAGGCAAAGAGTATGAGATAAGCAAATAGAATAGCTAATTCACAGGATAAAATTAAAACCATAAGGTCAGTCATGAAAGAAGTGTTTTGCCAGCAGCACAGGGTCGAGGATATAAAGTCAGTGCATAGTAAAAACGTTTCTGTTACTGATAACTCATATATTTATGCAGTATTTAACAGTCACTTTCTGAATATAGCTGGTGAATTAAATTAAAACTTAGTTTCTATAGGGAATCCATATAACTCTTTTGGAAAATGCCTTTCCGAGGCTGATATCAGAAATACTTCTCTGTGATACTGACAAGGCGGAGATTGAGTCAGTAATTAAATCACTGAAGACTAACGATTCTCACTGATCTCATGGAGTATGTAGCAAAACACTAAAGTACACTGTTGCACATGTTAGCTCTGCACTTATGCATATTTTTAATTTTTCCTTAGGAATGGTATGTTTCCTGAACGATTAAAGTACTCAGTAGTAAAACCGATTTATAAAAATGGAGAAAAGGATAATGTAGACAATTTTAGACCTGTTTGTATGCTATCAGTGTTTGCAAAAGTTATTGAAAAGACTGTGTACATAAATATAATTGATCATTTAATTTCACATAATTTGCTGTCAAATGTACAGTTTGGTTCTAGAAGTGGTTTAATAACTGAAAATGCTATATTCGCTATTCTCTGTGGGGTATTAGGTGGATTAGCAAAAGGTTTCGAACACTAGGCAGCTTTTTTTATTTAATTAAGGCATTTGATTGTGTTGATCATCAAATATTGCTCCAGAAGTTGGGCCATTATGTAATATCAAGAGTAGCTCACTGTTGGTTCACCTCTTATTGTAAGAACAACCAGCAAAAGGTCATTCTCCACAGTATTGAGCATGGCTATAATGTGGGATCTGAGCAGGCCACAGTGAGATGGGAGAGTGCCCCAGGAATTAGTGCTGGGTCACTCCTGTTCCTTGTTATATAAATGATATGCCTTCCAGTATTACAGGTGATTCTAAAATAGTTCTGTTTGCTGATGACAATAGCTTGGTAGTAAAGGTTGTTGTGTGCACCATTGGCACTGTCTCAAATAGTGCTGTTCAAGACATAAGTTAATAGCTTGCAGAAAATAAATTAACACTAAATCACTGTAAGATTCAGTTCTGCAGTTTCTAACACACAATTCAACAAAACCTGAAGTTTTAATTAAACAGAAATGGGAATATGATTAGTGAGACTGAACAGCTCAAATTTCTAGGTGTTCAGATAGATAGTAAACTGTCACGGAAAGACCATATTCAGGATCTTGTTCAAGGATTTAATGCTGCCATTTTAACTATTAAACCGCAACTGAAGTAAGCGATAGTTCGACATCGACTTTACCCATTTTCATTTGCTTATGACTATGATTTTATATTTTTGGGTAACTCTTTGCATTCTCAAAGAGTATTTTTGGCTCAGAGATGGGCGGTTTAGATAATAAGTGGTGTAAGTTGGCTTCTCAATATATATATATATTCTGTACTGTCGTTCGTTATTAACAGTATCAGCTTATTCCCTAGAATTAGCAGGTTTCACTTACTTAATACTAGAGAGAAATCCAGTCTGCATAGCCGGAATTCCTCGAAAAATTAAGCTGATTTCTGTGTTGTATTGCTGACTGCTTACATAAACTTATAGCTTGACGTCCTTTTAGGATTATAAACATGTTATTTTATCTCTCGTAACGTTTCTGTCGTAATTTCATGTATCGACAGCCGCGCTGCGCGATGTGGCCGTGTGGTTCGAGGCGCCATGTCACGTATTGCACAACTCCTCCCGCAGAAGATTCGAGTCCACCTTCTGGCATGGGTGTATGTGTTGTTCCTAGCATAAGTTGATTTAAATAGTGTATAAGTCTAGGGACTGATCACCTCAGCAGTTCGGTCCCTTAGGATTTCACAAACGATTGAACATGTACTGACACGTTCCATGACCATGGAGATTTGCTCCTCAATTCGGTCCTAGGGAAACTATACATGTAAAATAAAAAAAATACTATATGCACATTTCTCTGTAAGATACACTTTTAATGGATTTTTAATTAAATTTAATTCCTTAATTGATTTTGATAGATCGCTGAAATACCTTTTGGCTGCTTCAGTAGGAACACTCGTCGTCAATTTGACATTTCACTCTCTTGTGTAATAACTTTCCTTTCCTATTGTTGCATGGTCATGTATGTCTTTATTTAGGAGGTGTTAATCACTTACCCTCATTGCCATAATATTAGAATATATGAACAGTGAGTATACTTCCATAATATTTTGGTGTAAAAAAGCTTGTATACAAGTTAGTCCGATGAAGTTTTTGCTATACACCTCACTGCTATTTTCGGAATTTTGAATATTGTTTTTAAGTAAGTATCTTGTGCACTTGCCCTTATACACAGTCCAGACACATTAATGTGATCGCCCGAGTGACCTGATTTTGCAGTGCGGATGTGCACGAAGAGAGTCAATGAGGTCCTGGAAGTATCAGTAAGCATATGGAGCCATGCCGACTGTGCTACGTTTCTCAGTTGAGGATCAATGGTGTGAACAGCCTCACCAAGGTGGTCCCATAGATTAGTCATGGGTCAGCACACCTCATTCTGCATGATGTGCTCCAGTTTCACAAAGTGTCTGCAAGATAAGTGCCACGGCAGCTAACTCCTGCAATGAGAGAACGACGTGTTGATGCTTGTGAAGAACTTTTTCGGCGCTTTGAATGAGGAGGTGATGACTTCCTTGCAAGAATCATTACTGGGGACTAAACCTGGGTTCACTTCCACCAACCAGAAATGAAGAGAGCGATCAAGGAATGGTGTCATTCCTCATCACCAAAACCAAAGTAGTTTCGAACAGAACCATCAGCAGGGAAGGTTATGCCGACTCTCTTTTGGGATGAAAAAGGCGTCATTTTGGAGCATTACGTGCCTAGAGGGACCACTGTTACCAATGCATCATACACAGATCTCCTAAAAAAACATCTGCGGCCTGCAATCAAATCAAAGCGGCATGGATTGCTGTCAGCAGGTGTTTTTTTGCAACATGACAATGCAGGGCCCCACAAAGCCCGTAGAACAGTTGCAACAATCACAGACCTGCATTTGGAGTGTCTTCCTCATCCACCATACTCACCAGACCTTGCCACCAGTGATTTCCATATGTTTGGACCACTGAAAGACGCATGAGTGGTTGTGCGGACTACCAAAAGAATTTTTTTCTAAAGGAATTTATGCACTTTGTAAGCGCTGGAGAACTAGCATTGAGCATGGGGTAGATTATGTTGAAAAGTCATGCAGCTTTGTACCACTTCTGCACAATAAAAAATATTTAAGGTTTTCATTTGACTCACCCTCGTATTTTATTCACAAAGTGCAACACATCATGTCTACATCATATCATGATTCAGAACACACTGTTGTCTTTGATTCAGCCACAAATATTCCTCTGTTCTCTGGGCAATGACGCTTGTCACTATCGGTATCACAACAACCCCCACCCCCTCATAGTGTGGAGCACTGAAGGGGAGATATGAACAGCATTGTCATCAAGTGACTGAATCGTTGTGCACATGAGCAGCTGTGTTGTGGCTGGCTGCAATGCAGAACACAGCTGGAACATTGCTCGTAGTCATGTTGTGTGTAGTGCTGGTGTTGTACAGGTGGTGCGAAAGGCACCTGGTGTGACTGCACTGGAGCCCTGGCAGTGTGTCTGGGGATGACGGGGGTGGTGGCAATGGGGTTGCCTCTGCAGGAGGATATACCTCAACTTTTGGCTGGGTGTAGATCACGATCATGGTAGGATTCTTGGGTAGGTGACAGTGAGGATGCCATCTGTTGAAAAGCGGGATGATATGGAGGCATAGTTGATTTCGTTGGGAAATGTGTAATGTGGTCAAGCCTTCGGGTGCATGCAGCATTCCGAATCAGTGTGTCGCCATTGTGGCTGACAAGGCACAGGTCATTACCGATGAGTTTGATGGTAATGTAGTCTGGGTTGAAGTTTCAAGCCTAATGATAACAGGGTGTGCTGTATTGGCATCAGCTGCATATGCACTAGGTAGTGGCCAGTCGTAGCCATTCTTGTTCATGCCATTAGGGTTGACGTTCTCCCACAAAACCCAAGCTGATTTGAAAGAATAATTGAAACAGTCTTTGATTTATCATTAACTGGAATGTCAAACTTGTAAGTGTGTTAAGAACTTTGAAAACTCCTGCTAAGTGAGCTGCAGCTTGTAGTATGATGTGTTTGCATAGTGAGACATCAAGTAGTACCCACGGTAATGCTTCAGTTCACAACCCTTGATGACTCATAAGGGCAGCTTTGAGAGTCCTATGACACCACTCAACTAGCTCATTACTCTGGGGGTGAAAGGCACTAACACAGTTACGTCTAATACCACAGAGGTTACTCCGTACGCCAAGCATGTCCAACTCAAACTGGCAGCCTCGGTCTGTAGTCATCATTTCTGGCATGCCAAAATGCACTATCCATGTTTATGCAAAGGCGTGGGTAGTGGGCTCTGCTGTGATATGCTTGAGGAGAGCCACTTGCACCCTCTCAGATGCTCTGTCTATTATTAACTTGAATCCCTCTCACTCCATGAGAGGGCCAATGAGATGGAAATGAGCTTTTAAATTTCAAAACGACCTAATTGTGGTTGTGTGTGTCTTCTGACTTGTGTCAGCTCGGTGTGTATGCCTGTGCACAGCTGTAGCAGTCCCTCTTGTCAATGGGACACACAAAGCATTCTGTAACAAGGCAGACTGTGGGTCTGATTCCCATGTGCGACAGGCTCTGGAGTTAGCGAAAATTGTGCAACACATTGTTTGTGATGCCAGAGACCAGATCCTATTAAGACAAACATCACTGAGGATTGGCTTTTCAGTCCCCAGAAAATTGTGTTCCTCTATTCGTAAGCTGGTAGTGTCATTGCGCATCAATTGTGTGATGCTAACATTGTTCCACTGTTCGGTGGCTAGCTTCTCATAATCAAATTGGATGGAGATGGCACTGACTTCCGATAACCAGTCGGCAATGAGACTGTCAGCCCTATGTAGGTGGCGGATATCCATAGTCCACTGGGTGATAAGATCAAGGTGTTGGTAGTATCAGGGGCTGACTCCTTTCAGATGCTGTATGGCGCACTGACAAGTGCTTTATGGTCTGTAAGCCCTATAACATGTCGTCCTTCGATATCGTCACGGAAGTATTTCACTGAGAAGTATTCAGTCAAAGGCCGATCATTTGGACTGAGAGGAGTTTTCACAAGAAGAATCGAAGGGTCTGTGCCACCCTGGCCTCTAGCTATTGCAATATGGCACCAATCGTGGTGTTAGTTGTGTCAGCGGTGACTGAGTTGCCCAACGGGAATGGGGTGGGCCAACGTGATTTCATTTATTCCCTTTATATTAATATGAAGTAAACTATTGTTATTAATAATAATATTGGCCAGAGATAATCCAATACACGGTTAACTTTCGTGATACTTTGTTCGAAATCGTGGGACACTATAATTTTTCCTTAACTCGGTTTTTATTAACAAAGTCTCTTTGATATGATTCACTACTATGAATGCTCACACTGAAGCCCGTTAACAAATGTCCAGACGTTAGTAACTTCGGCGACAACCGAAGTTCTGAAATTGGAATTAATGATATCAATATTTTATCGATTGAGATGTTCGCTGGATTCTAGCGTTATCTCAGTTTTCGTATTTTTGACAACAAAGTGAACGAACAGAAATTAACGACTCGTGCATTCGGCTTATATAGTAGTTGTGAAACAAAGGGGACAGTCATTAGAAACTCTTTGAATGAAGCCCCTTGATACTTTGCATATAAGTACTCTAGTCCATTGGCTCTTATTATTCTTTTATTTAATTTTCTCTGCTTTAAAATGGGAATTCGTGATTCTATATGAAATATGGGAATTGTTCATCGCCAGTTCGAACAAATTTTAGTTAAAATGGCTTCAACTGCTGCAATGTTCTGTGGAATCACAACTCGTTGTGCCTGACCTGGACAAGGAGCATCTTCCACTGAAGTCACACCATTTGCAAACTTCTACTCCATTCGTAGAATTGCTGCTGTGACAAACAAGCGTCACCATACTGACTCTTCATTCATCGATGAATTTCAATAGTTTCACAACTTCACTACTCAAAAAACTAATAAGAGAACACTGTTATTCCATGGTGCAAGTCGCAAGTGGGGTGGCCATCTTTATACTGATACTGCGATGGTATGTGTGCATCTGCACTATGCTGCCACCTACAGGCCATTCTGCATGCTGTTTGTAGCACGCTTACCAACTTACAAGACAACGGCGTGAAATTTCAATTTGTTATTACAAATTTAAGGTTTCATTTGACTCACCCTCATATATTCCCTATGAGGCATCTCAGTTCAGTCATTGGAACAGTCCCTGCCCCTGCAAGGAAATACTTCTATCACCTGAATTATGACAGGCTGGTTTCGAGCACCAGAGCTTCTACTTCTCTTGTGATTCCCGGTTCTTCACAGGCCACTCATTCTTCATCATTCAGAGTTGTCTGATCACTCTGGAACCACCTTTATCACCTGCCACTGTGTCATGTAATGGTGCAGTGTTCCCACACACTTCCACCAGCTTAGCATTGATTGATCTAGTGTTGCTTCCCTACTAATACAGAAAACAAATTACCACACAATAGTCCACTATATCAATCGGCTGTGCCTTTTTTTGGCTCTTCTGGTGGTATGTTACAGTACTGTGCCACAGAGATTTGTAAGTGCATCAGGGCTACAAACAAACCAAAATTAATTATGTAACTTTATTTTTTTGGAAGGTTCTTAAAACTTTATGACTACTGTTCATAAGGAGTGGAAAACATGATATCACCTAAGTACATCAGTTCACCTTGGTATGAGGTCAAAATACACTGCCCAACAAGCTAGAAGATATGACTGGATGCCAATGTAACTCAGTACACGTACACACCATTGGTGGGTATGTAAATGATTAGAGTTACAATTCTTTGACACAGGTAGAATGGTCACCAGATTGTTGCTTGTGTTACCAAGCCTGAAGGGTAATAAAGGGTGTGAACAGCAACAGATGTTGTGTGACATGTGAAGGACACTGAATTGCCCCTACTCATGTGAGAAAGTGTTATCAGCACCTGACAGAGTTTGAAAAGGGCCTCATTGTGTGTCTACATTTGGCAGGCTGGTCAAATCATGTAATATACAAATTTGTGTGGCATTCAGATGCCACGGAGACCTAGTGGTTGATTGCGTGAGAATGTGAGGCAGGCATACTCATTGTCAAGGTTCTTGTCAACCATGAGAAATGATCACTGTATTGTGCACCAAGAACATTGTAATCCCTTCACATATGTGCACTGAGAACAAGTAATGCACTCCATGAGACATTACTCTTGGCACCTTTGGGTATGACTTCATACCATGACTGACAGTGACTGAGGGAATTCTGATGGCACAGTGGTAGATTATGGACATCCTTAGCCCTTATGTGTTACCCCTCATATAACAGTACCATGGTGCATTTTCTAAATAGGGTTAAGCTGGTCCATCCATGATATGTATCTCTATGAATTGCCTGTGGGACATTGAATCATTCGCATTGCCAGCAAAATGTCTAGATTTGTCCCTGATAGTATACGTATGGAACCAGCTTCAATGTCAACTCCATCCCCGTGCCAATATCTAGGTTATAAAGGACCACTCACAATGGTTGTGAGCCAACATGCCTTAGAAAAGTATACAAGAGCTCTATGACACCCTTCCCAACAAAATCCATGCATGTATCCAGGCCACAGAAGGTCCAATGTCGTACTGGTAAGTGGACTCATACTGCCACGGCCTTTGTAAATTTGAGTCAATTTTGTAATCACAGCAATGGTCCCACACATTTTCTGTCAGGGACAGTTTTGGATAGAGTGCGGACCAAAGGGCTATCTCAACATCACACAGTCATCTCATAGAGACTAGTGTCATATGTGGACAAGCAGTGCTGATATAATTGCTAACAGTGGTCATCCAGGATAGAGCAGACCAAAGTTTATTGCTGAACACTGGAAGAATGGGACCTCTCCATAGGATGCTGATATACTTGCTGACAGTGCTCATCCAGGATAGTGCACTCCACAATTCATTGCTGAACACAATACGCCACTATTCGTCAGCAGTCCATGAGTCCATGCTTCCCAGTTACAGTACCACTCCGAACGCAGCTTTTTGTGTTGTGGTGTTAATGACAGCCTACGGATGGCAATGTAATTCCCTAGTCTGGCTGCTGCTAATCTCTGGATAACACGTAAGTGATGACATAGAATGCTGCATGGAGCCCATTACATAAAGAGAAAGTTTGTGAGCAGATACTTAGGCATCTTCTTGGATGAACAACAGACTTATAGTGCACACATTGAAGAAATGAGCAAGAGATCCAGAGAAGTGACGAACAAAATTATTAGTCTCTCCAGTTACAATTATAAGCTGCCTATGCAAACAATGAGAATGGACCATAACGCTATCTTAATTGTGATTATGGGATATGATGTGAGTGCTTGGGTAAACAGACATCTGCTCATAACAGCAGCACGGATAGTTAACGTGAAATATTTCTTCGACTGGTGGGAGCTTTTGGCACTGTGTCAGTCAATGGGTTGCAAATAATACTTTGAATATGCCCACTCAATCTCTGCATCTACATACACACTCCAGAAGCCACTGAACATTGTGTGGCAGAGGGTGCTTTGTGCCACTACTGCTCATTTCCCTTCCTGTTCCACTCGCAAATAGGGTGGGCAAAAAACAACTGTCTATATGCCTCCACACGAGCCCTAATTTCTCTTATCTGTCTTTGTGGTCCTTATGTGAAATGTAGGGGTAATGCAGGAGTAGGTTTAATAATGAATAAAAAAAAATAGGAGTGCGGGTAAGCTACTACAAACAGCATAGTGAACGCATTATTGTGGCCGAGATAGACACGAAGTCCACGCCTAGTACAGCCTTAAAAGCACTGGATAATAAGGAAATCACTACTGGTATCTTTTTAGATTTATCCAAAGCCTTTGATGTAATTGATCATACCATACTCCTTAAGAAGTTAGCAAATAAAGGTATAAGAGGAATTGCAAACAAATGGTTAGAATCTTACCTGTCAAACAGATTCCAAAAAGTTGAAATTAATTTTGAAAAAAAAGAATACAACCACCCATCAATCTACTGTCCACTCCTCTGACGCAATGCCTATTAGATATGGTGTGCCACAAGGCTCAATCCCGGGACCCATACTGTTTCTGCTATACATTGATGATATAAGCACAAAGCTTGCTACAGGACATACCACACTATTTGCCAATGACACAAGTATACTAATAACGGGTACTGATACAGAGGACCACAACCAAAAAATTAAACCACTTATGTCGTCACTCAGCAAATGGTTCAACAAGAACAAACTGATAATAAACATACAGAAAACAACGTACATCAATTTCAGATTCTCATCCCAAAAACGAGAAATACCTGGTGTGATTCTAAATAACCAAGAGCTTATGAGTGTGGACTCTGTCAAGTTTCTTGGCATATGGCTTGAAGAAAATCTTAAGTGGGAGACTCACACAAATTATATCTCAAAAAAGCTCACCTGTGTGTTACATTTTAAGGATACTCAAAAAATCAGCCACAAAGTCTGTTCTCATACATGTATATTATGCTTACTTCCATTCTACATTACAGTATGGAATCATATTTTGGGGGAACTCATCTGGAGGTAGATATATTTTCAAAATGCAAAAAAAGGCAATACGCATAATATGTAATCTAAGACATAACGAATCATGCAGACAACATTTCAAAACAAACGGCATTATGACACTGCCCTCTGCTTACATTTATAATATTGTCTCATTTGTCAAGTCATACCTGTTAAACAATGACTGCAGATATTCATAACTATGCAAAAAGGCAGCAATCTGACCTACATATGATTCAGTCCAGAACTACCTGCTACCAAAAAAGTGTTTTAAATGTTGGGATACAAATGTATTGTAATTTACCCAATGAAATCAAAGCAACAAAGAACCCAAGAGCCTTCACACATCAGTTAAAAAAATATCTCTTGGACCATTGCTTTTATGCAGTTGATAATTTTTTTGAAAGGGGTTAAAAATGTAAACAATATGATAAATGTTCAATTAGGTCTGAAAATTATATACTGTGCATATCGATGAAATATACTGGATTATTATATACTGTGCATGTCTATGAAATACACTGGACTACTTTACTATTACATTTGTATTGGCTGTTTGTATTTTATCATACAACATTTGTATTTACTGTTTTGTTAATAATAGCTAACTTCCTCATTGCAAAATAATGTAAAATCAATTTATTAAAAATTACTTGCAAATATGTTCTCTTGACCTGTCCAATATCGCATGTACAACCTTACAATTCTATGATTCGTATTAACTGTTTTGTTTAAGATAGATAATTTTCGTGCTACAAAATAATGTAAAAATCAATTTGTAAAAATTACTTGTAAATAGCTCTCTTGACCTGTCCAATATCATATGTACAGCTGTACAATACTATGATTGCCTGGATCAATAAAAACACAATACAATAGTACAAGTTTATATGCCAAGTAGCTCTGCAGGTGACGAAGAAATTGAAGAAATGTATGATGAGATAAAAGAAATTATTTAGATAGTGAAGAGAGATGAAAATTTAATAGTCATGGGTGACTGGAATTCAGTAGTAGGAAAAGGGAGAGAAGGAAACGTAGTAGGTGAATATGGACTGGGGGGAAGAAATGAAAGAGGAAGCCGCCTGGTGGAATTCTGCACAGAGCACAACTTAATCATAGCTAACACTTGGTTCAAGAATCATAAAAGAAGGTTGTATACATGGAAGAAGCCTGGAGATACTGACAGGTTTCAGACAGATTATATAGAGGTAAGACAGAGATTTAGGAACCAGGTTTTAAATTGTAAGACATTTACAGGGGCACATGTGGACTCTGACCACAATCTATTGGTTATTAACTGTAGATTAAAACTGAAGAAACTGCAAAAAGGTGCCAATTTAAGGAGATAGGACCTGGATAAACTGACTAAACCAGAGGTTGTACAGAGTTTCAGGGAGAGCATAAGGGAGCAATTGACAGGAATGGGGGAAAGAAATACAGTAGAAGAAGAATGGATAGCTTTGCGGGATGAAGTAGTGAAGGCAGCAGAGGATATAGTAGGTAAAAAGACGAGGGCTACTAGAAATCCTTGGGTAACAGAAGAAATATTGAACTTAATTGATGAAAGGAGAAAATATAAAAATGCAGTAAATGAAGCAGGCAAAAAGGAATACGAACGTCTCAAAAAATGAGATCTACAGGAAGTGCAAAATGGCTAAGCAGGGATCGCTAGAGGACAAATGTAAAGATGTAGAGACACATCTCACCAAGGGTAAGATAGATACTGACTACAGGAAAATTAAAGAGACCTTTGGAGAAAAGAGAACCACTTGTATGAATATCAAGAGCTCAGATGGAAACCCAGTTCTAAGCAAAGAAGGGAAAGCAGAGAGGTGGAAGGAGTATATAGAGGGTCTATACAAGGGCGATGTACTTGAGGGCAATATTATGGAAGTGGAAGAGGATGTAGATGAAATTGGAGATATGATACTGCGTGAAGAGTTTGACAGAGCACTGAAAGACCTGAGTCAAAACAAGGTCCCGGGAGTAGACAACATTCCATTAGAACTACTGACAGCCATGGGAGAGCCAGTCTGACAGAACTTTACCATCTGGTGAGCAAAATGTATGAGACAGGCGAAATACCCTCAGACTTCAAGAAGAATGTAATAATTCCAATCCCAAAGAAAGCAGGTATTGACAGAACTGCAAAATACTGACATGAATTCTTTACAGACGAATGGAAACACTGGTAGAAGCTGACCTCGGGGAAGATCAGTTTGGATTCCATAGAAATATTGGAACACGTGAGGCAATACTGACCCTACGACTTATCTTAGAAGCTAGATTAAGGAAAGGCAAACCTATGTTTCTAGCATTTGTAGACATAGAGAAAGCTTTTGACAACATTGACTGGCATACTCTCTTTCAAATTCTGAAGGTGGCAGGGGTAAAATACAGGGAGCGAAAGGCTATTTACAATTTGTACAGAAACCAGATGGCAGTTATAAGAGTCGAGGGACACGAAAGGGAAGCAGTGGTTGGGAAGGGAGTGAGACAGGGTTGTAGCCTCTCCTCGATGTTATTCAATCTGTATATTGAGCAAGCAGTGAAGGAAACAAAAGAAAAATTTGGAGTAGGTATTAAAATCCATGGAGAAGAAATAAAAACTTTGAGGTTCGCCAATGACATTGTAATTCTGTCAGAGACAGCAAAGGACTTGGAAGAGCAGTTGAACGGAATGGATAGTGTCTTGAAAGGAGGATATAAGATGAACATCAACAAAAGCAAAACAAGGATAGTGGAATGTAGTCGAATTAAGTAGGGTGATGCTGAGGGAATTAGATTAGGAAATGAGACACTTAAAATAGTAAAGGAGCTTTGCTATTTGGGGAGCAAAATAACTGATGATGGTCGAAGTAGAGAGGATATAAAATGTAGACTGGCAATGGCAAGGAAAGCGTTTCTGAAGAAGAGAAATTTGTTAACGTTGAGTATAGACTTAAGTGTCAGGAAGTCGTTTCTGAAAGTATTTGTATGGAGTGTAGCCATGTATGGAAGTGAAACATGGACGATAAATAGTTTAGACAAGAAGAGAATAGAAGCTTTCGAAATGTGGTGCTACAGACGAATGCTGAAGATTAGATGGGTAGATCACATAACTAATGATGAGGTACTGAATAGAATTGGAGAGAAGAGAAATTTGTGGCACAACTTGACTAGAAGAAGGGATTGGTTGGTAGGACATGTTCTGAAGCATCAAGGGATCACCAATTTAGTATTGGAGGGCAGCATGGATGGTAATAATCGTAGAGGGAGACCAAGAGATGAATACACTAAGCAGATTCAGAAGGATGTAGGTTGCAGTAGTTACTGGGAGATGAAGAAGCTTGCACAGGATAGAGTAGCATGGAGAGCTGCATCAAACCAGTCTTAGGACTGAAGACCACAACAACAACAACAATGTGAAATGTACATTGGCAGCAGTAGGATCATTCTGCAGTCTATTTCTATGCTGGTTCTCTAAATTTTCTCAATAGCATCCTTTGAAAAGAACATTGTCTTCCCTCCAGGGATTTCCATTTAATTCCTGCAGCATTTCTGTAAAACTTGCAGGTTGTTCAAACCTACCGGTAACAAATCTAGCAGCCCATCGCTGAATTGCTTCAATTTCTTCCTTTAATCTGATCAGGTTGGGGTCCTAAACACTTGAACAATACTCATGAATGGGTCACACTAGTAGTCTATATGCAGTCTCCTTTACAGAAGAAGCACAGTTTCTTAAAACTCTCCCAGTACACAGAAGTCAATCATTCACCTTCGCTACTACAATCCTTGTTCCATTTCATATTACTCTGCAATGTTACACCTGGATATTTAATCAACCCAACTACGTCAAGTAGCACAATACGAATTCTGTATTTGAACATTATGGGATCATTTTTCCTACTCATCTGTATTACATTTTTCTACATTTACAGCAAGCTGCCATTCATCACACCAACTAGAAATTTTGCTTAAGTCACTCAATGATGACACCTTCATGTACACTGCAGCACCATCAGCAAATGGCTGCAGATTCCTGCTTACCCTGTCTATTAGATCATTTATCTACACAGAGAATAAAAGTGGTCCTATCACACTTCCCTGGTACACTCCTGACAATCTTCAGATATGGAAAAAGTGGCAATGTACTGGCTGAAGAAAGATCAGCATCATGAAGTGCTGAATTTAACAGGAATACGGGCCACAAGGAAGCGGCAAATTCACAATCAGATTCTCGACTTATGGCAGAAATTATGTGATGATGCCCACACAGCAAGGCACACCTATGGTTTTCTGCCAAATGTAAAACAGAGACCAGGATCGAAGCACCTGAGTCCCTCAAGAGGTTTAACACAATTTTTGACTGACTGACACTGAATTGGTGAGGGTGTCTGTGGTGAAGAAGGTATGCCCGAACATACTATCTGGGTGTATCTGCTGTACGACGGTGTTCCTGATACTCATCAGCACCAACTGAACTGGCACAGAAGACTCCGTGTAATTACAGTACTGCATTGCAAGACAGAAAAGCAGATCTGGGCCAACAATGACAACCAGTGTGGTTTCAGTTGTCTGAGACTGCAGACGTGTGTGCAAGTTGCACTTGCGTGAGTTTGTGTGTGTCTACTGCTGACAAAGGCCTTAATGGCTGAAAGCTATAATTGTGTGAATCTTTTAGTTGTGCCTATCGTGACTCAGCATCTCCGCTATATGGTGAGAAGAAATTCTTTTTATTTGTTTTTAAATGTTAGTTGGCTATCTGTCAGACTTTTGATGCTATTTGGTAAATGACCAAAGACTTTTGGGGCAGCATAATTCACCTGTTTCTGTGTCAAAGTCAGCTTCAACCCAGCATAACAAAGATCCCCCTTTCTTCTAGTGTTGTAGCTATGCACTTTGCTATTATATTTGAATTGAGGTGGGTTATTAATAATAAATTTCATAAGTGAATATACGTATTGTGGAGGTACTGTGAATATCCCTACTTCCTTACACAAATGTCTGCAAGATGATCTTCAGTGTACTATCATTTTGATTATTACTATTATTATTATTCTGTGCTATTATTCAGGTTATACACTTTTGTGCAATGAATACTTTTTCTCTTAATGATGAATTACCCCAAAATATGATGCCATATGAAATCAGTGAACGAAAATACCCGAAGTAGGTTAATTTACTGATATGTGTATCAGGAAAATTTGCAATCACCCTAATAGCGTAAGTAGCTGAACAACATTTCAGCATGTCATCAATGTGTTTCTTCCAATTCATTTTCTGATCAATGCACACACCCAGATATTTGTAATATTCTGCCTTAACAACAGACTTCTGTTCAAAGTCTATATTTATGAATGGTGTTATGCTATTTATTATTCAGAACTGTATATACTATGTTTTCTCAAAATTTATTGAGAGTCTATTTGCAGAGAACCACTTAATAATTATTTGAAAAACATTATATACAATTCCCTCAGCTAATTCTTGTTTGTTGGGAGTGATTACTATAGACCCGCTAGGTTAGCCGAGAGTGCTAATGCGCTGCTTCCTTGACTCGGGTAGGCATGCCAGCCCCAGATCGAATCCACTTGGTGGATTAACGATGAGGGTTGGTGTGCCGGCCAGCTTGGATGTGGTTTTTAGGCGGTTTTCCATAACCCACTAGGTGAATACCAGGCTGGTCCCCACATCCCGCCTCTTTTACATGACTCGCAGATATTTGAAACACATTCAACCTATTCCACGATTTCCACTAGACAGCTGGGGTATACTCATTCGGTTCTGGGGGGGGGGTTATGGGTAGTGGCAGGAAGGGCATCCGTCCAGCCCTTAAAATTAAACATGCCAAATCTGTACTTAACCCTGCTGACCCTGCGACGATGCGGGACAAAGGCAGTAGCAAATGCAAGGGTGTGATTACTATACTTGTAACATCATCAAGAAGAACTAGCTTTGATCTTCATGAATACAGGGTGGCAAATAATTAATATATATTAAGAACAATAAGGGACACAAGACTGAATGCTACGTGACACCATCCTTGACGCCTCCCCAGTTAGAGGACTCTTTTGATTTTTGGAGACTATCTGTTCTATTAATTTCATCCTTCTGCATTCTTCCACTTAAATATGAATTTTACCACAATACTTAAGCTTATCTAGAAGAATTTCATGATTCACACATCAGAAGCCTTTGAAAGATCACAGATATGCCAATGAGTGATGTTTGGTTATTCAGAGTATTTAATATTTGATCATTGAAAGATTACATACCACTTTCTGTTAAAAAGCCGTTCTGAAAACCAAAAGGATGCTTTGTTAGTATTTCATTTTTACAAATACATGAAGCTACTCTTGAATACATTAATTTTTCAAGAGTTTTGGTTAAAGCTGTCAGGTGAGAATGGGTGGCAGTTGCTAGTATCAGACCTATCCCCTTTTTGTACAATGGTTTAACAATAGCATATTTCAGTCTATCCAGAAAAATGCCCAGTTTCAGTAGAATAGAGTAGACTTTATCCAGTTGTTAGATGTTCCTCTAATCCCCATGTTGTCAAGCTTGGGCAATAGTTTTGTGTGATCTATATCAAAAGCCTTAGTAAGATCTAAGACATATTCCAATGACATTTTCACCATTATCTAGTCTCTGAAGTACTTCACTTAATAGTTCAAAAATTGCTGTAGCAGTTGATTGGCCTTTCCTGAGCTACTACATACTTGGCTGAGAATCTTACTTCTCTGTCGAGCAGCTGTGTACACACGTAATCTTCCCCTTTGAATAGTGGATGTTCAAACAAACCAACAGCATAGCCAAGTATCCTCATGTGTCACCTTTGTATTTTTAACATTTCATGGGTCATTTAGAGCTATTCTTCATAACCAGAATCCTTAACTCCTTTCCTGGAGATGATTCACTGATGACATATTTATGATATGGGCTCAGAGCCAAGACATATCATCCTCATTTCAGAATTTTGTTCTCCATTTCATTTTATTGTGTCCTCCTGTGCATAATAAGTCACCTCTATGAACACTAATCTCTACTTCTCTCTGTAAAAACCTCTGAACATAAATAGTGTGCTTCCAGGTGTTCTACTGAGATTTTGTTCCATTTTATGCACAAATTTGATGACCAACCCAGGTCTCTTCTTCAGATGTTGCAAGCTTTTCTGTTGTGTGTATTCCCTGTCTTGACTCCAACCAAAACATGAGATAATGTTGGGAGCAAAACATGAGAAATCACACCTCTCAACATATTAAAATTAATGGTACCTTCACTTTGATAGCTGATGCTCTATTCATAGTTAGATTTACTGCATAAATTGTTGATTAATGATGTTGTTGGAGCATTTGCAAATGTTTCACGACAATCAGATACAGTTTTTAATTAAGTAAATGACTGGCTGTAAAATGATAATGACACCTGCTATAGTATTATTTCCAACTACAAAATTATAGCCATTTGTTCATCTGCAGACAATGGTGAAGAAATTGTGACACTTACAGAGCTCAGAACACACTTGACAAAATCATGGTGTATTTGGAATGCCAGGTGGGAACTGTTTCAGTCAAACTAATGCTGACATACTGACTCATTTATTTTTTTTGAATACTTGGACAAAATTTATGAGAAAATGATGTATAATTGGTTTGTTAGTGTGAAAATAAACACGTGTGTTTTTATGATCTTTAACCCATGCCATTCTAATTTATTTGTGAATATCCAGATTATCTATATTTCTCATAGTCTGGATGACCCACAGTCCCACCATGTCCAGATGAATGAGGTCACACTGAGCTCTGAAAAGAAAAATTTGCACATTAAAAGCCTACCTACACCTCCCAAAAACCTACAAAATATCTTTTCCTGTACTTATGTCATACTTTCTGCCAAACATGGTCTATGTAGAAATCATAGGGGGAGGATGATGCTGTGCAGAGAAATATTACAGGTGATTATGCACAGTACTCCAAGAGCAAAAGTAAAAGATATAATTACAGTGCAGTGTCAGTGAAGCCTATAGCTGAAACAGAGGAGAAATTACCTTCAATAGCCATGGATTCAACAGAATCAACTACACAAATAGATCTTCTAGCAACTAGGTCTCTGTCAGCAACAGAGCCTCCACCATCACAAGCAACAGTATTGTGGCCACACACAGATGAATCAACAACATTGCAGTTGTGTTATGTTCTGCTTATAACTATACACTGGAAATTGTCTATGGCTAGAACAATGAATAACTAAATTCTTGTCCAAAAATTATGAAATCTTCAAGACCACTTACAATAATAATAATAATAAATAAACATAATACAAAAAGTATGTTATTATAACACCATTCTGACTAAATTGCAGTGGGACGATATGGAAAAATGCAACATACATGGCATGCTTAATGAACCTGTTACTGCCCATATGAACACAGGTCTTGTCTACAGTGTTTTTGTATGCTGTGTGCAATTGGCACATGTCCAACATTTCTCCCCCGAGCATGGAACTGCTGGTGGAGGCATCTCAGTAATCTTGAAATCGCCATTACAGGTGGCATAGCGATCGAGTCACATGCTCAATCACACGTGCATTGCCTCTACATAAGAATAAAGCAGAAGCAATCAGTGAGATATTTATGTTTTGAGGAGACACATACGTAAATACGGGTGACAAAGCAGCAAGTAAAGTGGCAATAATTTTTGGTCTTGCCCATGGCAATACAGTGTGTGAAGCTGCGATATTTGTTGAAGCTTAGTGGCAGACTGTTCAATGCATCTACAAGCAGTGGTGTAACGTGGCTATGGAAACATGTCACAACTGTGGTTGGAAAAAGATGTTTACAGAGACCAGACACACATTTCATGGCTTGCGAATCAAAATTGCTTCCAAACCAGACAAAAATTGATGCAGGCAGTTAATGAAGAGCCATTCCAACCTGGTATCGAGGGAAGATTGTGATGGGAACTGCTTGCAGTGAACGTTCGGAGGCAGTCACCTCGCAAAAGGTCATTGCTCACATATGCACGTAAAAACAGCAGCAATAGTTCGTCAGGCTAGGAGAATGTGAGACCGTTTTCTGAACACTCCTCTCCACCCTATTGCATCTCAACTGGCCAGCAAAATCACCTGACTTCAGCCCCGTATTATATCTGCGGGACATTTTGGAATAGCAAGTAACATGCTGGCATCAGCATCAATGCAATTTGATTGAATTGTGAAACCAAAACTTCAACAAGTAGCTTAACCTGGACGTGACACACCTGCACAACTTTGTGAACTCACTTCTAACCAGATTCACGCGGTTACCCAATCCAGGACTGGAATTGCACGGTATTAAACATTTCTCTTGGGGGGATGGGGGGTGACTAATTTTTTGTCCAGTGTGCTTACTTGTGGAGTTCCTTCCATGCAGGAAACTTCATCTGGGAACTAAATATACAGGTGCTATTGGCCACATGTCCAACATTTCTCCCCCTGCATGGAACTGCTGGTGGGGGCATCTCAACAATCTTGAAAACGCACGTGTCTCTCAAATGACTGCAAACAAGACTAATAACAAGTACATATTGTTCAGAGAACACTTAAAAAATAGCCAGAACAAATAAGGCTTCTGAAATACTATTGTGTTACCATGTAGTTACAATTAAACTGATGAAATGGTTCCACTACATTCTGATGCTTACACAATCATTTTCACATGGTGGTAGAAAGTGGAACTAATTTTCTTCAGCACATTCCACAAGCACACCAGTTAATGAACATACCTGCAATATTTCAGCATCAAACAGTCCACATTGCAGCAGTCAGAATACACTTTAATTATAATCAACCAATATAAACTGTACTGTAAAATTTTAAGAAAATATTGTAAAAATCAGATATATCTAGTAGTATAGTTGTGCTTGTTTACTCTTTGTGTTATCAACGAGTTGTTTCTGACCTTTATTATAATTTTTATTTACAATTTGAATAAAATCTGATGTGTGGATGATCTTGTTAAGTTTGAGATGACTCTTCTTTCACATGGCATAACATCATAAATTAACAGTGACAATTGTAAGTATCTGCTGCACTGATTTCATGGTTGATGAAATGCTTGGAAGTGTTGGCAGCACTAAGCTAGTGTCCATGTTTATGTAAGCTAAAATGAATTTGATAGTCCATGTTTATGTAAGCTACAATGAATTTGATAATTTAGTGGTAAAAAAATGATAGAAAGTTCCTAATTCTTAAACATATACACTGACTATACGGCCTAAGACAGTTTGGTTCAGCTATTTTTTGCCATGAGTAACTGCTAACGGGATATAAAAATCAGCAAACATTTGTCAGATTTCATTCACGTGTGTCCCACAGCATAATATTCCTGTCCTCAATTTTTCGAAGCGTTCATAGCACAAAAACAAAGTAATAAGAATTAAATGCAATGGCATTTTACAATCGTATGCAGAATGGCAACTTATCCAAAAAGGAGGGTATAAGATGAACATCAACAAAAGCAAAACGGGGATAATGGAATTTAGTCTAATTAAATCAGGTGATGCTGCGGAAATTAGATTAGGAAATGAGACGCTTGAAGGAGTAAATTTTGCTATTTGCGGAGCAAAATAGCTGATGATGGTCGAAGTAGTAGTTATTGTGGTCTTCAGTCCTGAGGAAGGTCAAAGTAGAGAGGATATAAAATGTAGACTGGCAATGGCAAGGAAAGCGTTTCTGAAGAGAAACTTGTTAACATCGAGTATAGAGTTAAGTGTCAGGAAGTCTTTTCTGAAAATATTTGTATGGAGTGTAGTGATGTCTGGAAGTGAAATGTGGACGATAAATAGTTTGGACAAGAGAATCAAAAGCTTTCAAAATGTGGTGCTACAGAAGAATGCTGAAGATCAGATGGGTAGATCACATAACTAATGAGATATTGAACAGAACTGGAGAGAAGAGAAATTTGTGGCACAACTTGACTAGAAGGGATCAGTTGGTAGGCCATATTCTGAGGCATCAAGGGATCACCAATTTAGTATTTGAGGGCAGCGTGGAGGCTAAAAATCATAGACCAAGAGATGAATACACTAAACAGAAACTTCCTGGCAGATTAAAACTGTGTGCCGGGCCGAGACTTGAACTCAGGACCTTTGCGTTTCGCGGGCAAGTGCTCTAACAGCTACCCAAGCGCGACTCACGCCCCGTCCTCACAGCTTTACTTCTGCCAGTACCTCGTCTCCTACCTTCCAAACTTTACAGAAGCTCTCATTCTGGAAACATCCCCCAGGCTGTGGCAAAGCCATGTCCCCGCAATGTCCTTTCTTTTGGGAGTGCTAGTTCTTCAAGTTTCGCAGGAGAGCTTCTGTAAAGTTTGGAAGGTAGGAGACGAGGTACTGGCAAAGTAAAGCTACCAGGACGGGGCGTGAGTCGTGCTTGGGTAGCTCAGTTGGTAGAGCACTTGCCTGCGAAAGGCAAAAGTTCCGAGTTAGAGTCTCGGTCCGGCACACAGTTTTAATCCGCCAGGAAGTTTCATATCAGCGCACACTCCGCTGCAGATTGAAAATCTCATTCTGGAAACACTTAACAGATTCAGAAGGATGTAGGTACTGTGAGATGATGATGCTTGCACAGGATAGAGTAGCATGGAGAGCTGCATCAAACCAATCTCTGGACTAAAGACGACAACAACAACAACAACAACCCAAAAACTTCCACTAGACTTTAAATGTTTTCCCAGTTAAAATTCCAAATTTCTATGAATCAATAAAGGCAGCATTTGTAAGCTAATTTTACTTTACATTTGATACCCACAAACTATTTGGTTGCCACATAACTGTTTAGTGATTTTGAATGCTCAGAAGAATGTAATATCAAGAGCTTTGACTGCAAGGATCCATTACGGTTAAAACCTGACCTCTTCACACTACAGTCATTGTTGGTGTGAAGTAAAACACTCCACTGAAATTAGTAAAAAAAAAAATCAACAGATGGCTTAATATTCATTGCTGATCATGCAAGTGTTCAAATGTGAAATAGTATTATTTTTTAAAATTAAAAATTCACCATCACTTTTGTGTCAAAGAAACAGATAGGGCCCAAGAACCCACAGAAAATTAACGATCTCCTCCCCCCGAGTTCTGCGAAAACAAAGTCACAATTGGGAAACAAACATTGCAAAATTCTGTACCCTTGTGCTTTCCATACAAACCCAACAATCTATTATTTCTGAAGCAGAACCTCAGCATTTCAAATGAAAATCTCTCTTTCTGCAAATCAAAACTTTCACAAGTGCTTGAGACTTTCATGCCCCGAGAATTACAAATTTTTCGGGAAAAGTCAAATCTGCTGATATGTTTAAGCAATTTGGAATATCCATCACAGGTTCACCATACATTTATTCCGTGGACAATATTTATTGGCAACAACCCACAGCAGTCTGCGAGCAATGAATACAAATAAAATACTACAAATGTCAGAAGTATTTCCAAACGTAGATTAAAATTGTTTCTCCTGAACTTCTATAGGATATAAGTAAATAGTCAAAAACCCAAATCTAAATGGCCAATATGAATTTATAGTAGCTTGTCTCTCAACAGACAATGAACTAATGCTTATTGGCCCCATCAGACAGGTCTGCAGTAATACACCTACTTGTCCAGTCATTGGCAGATACGGTCTTGCAGGTATACAAATGACTGTCAGATACATGGTTGCAATAGGCACATTGTTTTGCAGAGTATTGTCAACTGAGCTTGATGTGATGACTGGTTTGTGGCACACTCAACTGTGTGGTCATCAGCATCCATACAAAGTCCCAATTGTTACACAGTTCACTCTAGCCACTGTCACAAATGATAAAGAAATGAAAACACGAACACACAGTCCCCAGGAAGAGACAATCCCCGACTCGGCCAGAAATCTAACCTGGGGCCCGTGATCCATAGGCAGCAACGATAGAACTTGACGTGACAACAGCAAAACAAAAGGACGGTGGGATAAGAAATAGTGTGCCCTTTTGAAAGAATCATGCCACCCTTTGCTTAGCTGATTTAGCCAAAATCCGGAGAGCCCTCTGAGGGATGTAAACTGCCATAATCCACAAATATTTGTCCAGCATCTTACCACTGCTTCATCTCACTCGGTCCAAGGCAACCCCACAACTTATAGCTGCGAGTTCAAGCAACTACCAAACACTTACGTGGATATAACCAAATTCATTCAAGAGGAGCTGGGAGGGAACACTGGTTCTAATCCCAGATTTTCCTCATAGTTCTGTGGTGTCCAATATTAAGAGGCAATATTGAGTTCAAGGTAATGCTAAATGTGTAATCTATGATATATCTTTTGATTAAATAATTTCACAATTCAAAAAACTGCTCTCTCTCACGCACACTCTTCATAACAAAACTGCAATACTTAATAAAGCTATGGTGGCAGCAACTTAAAACACCATTTTGTGACCCATTGCAAGCACAATTAATATGAAGGACATCGATCTGTCCTGGCAATCAAAATACATAGCACATACTCTAACCTTTCACTGGTTATGCGAAACCGACATGCTGTAATTTACACACCTCAAGAGAAAAAAATTCACTGGCTTGCAGCACTTATTTTAGACTGCCTGGCCATCACAAATTGTTTCGTTACTGAAGAGTGTCGTCTTCATATTAAGCGTTACTTACAGTCTGCTTTGATTTCTGTAAATGTGTGTAGCCCAAATGACAACAGGTAAATATCCCATCTAGTTCTTGTTTCATCATTAGGGTTAAGGTTCTAACATCAACTCAATTTAAATCAAAGTGTTTTTAGATATTGAAATTTGAGAATTTTAAAGAGCCAAGCGACTTGTACAATACCTCTTATACGACTTACAATTAATTTGTTGCAACTATAATTGGGTTCACATCCTGTAGCGTATCAAATCAATTTAATACTTAAACCTATAACACCAATTTGATAAAAATTTACCAAACATGTAAGTCCATATTTGTTGGTGACTGTTTTTCAACTTCAATGTTTAAGAGCCAATTTTGTACAAGAATTCTTTGTAACCGTGGCTAGTAGTTTGGTCATTTATTTTTCTCAAAAAGCCACAATTTACAACAGAACCGAAAGAAAATTAAGAAAATGCATCATTTCTTGGCAGCTGCAGTTGCTGCATCATCTTCACGCTGGTACGATTGTAGCAGCTCCTGCTTCTTTTTGCTGATTCTCTCCTCACGACGCTTACGTGCCTCTTTCACCTTTTGCCTTCTGGCCTCAGCTTGATCCCTGTAAGAATAACGCATAATTATATATACTGTACAGAAAACACAGCCAATAATTACTAAAGGATCTGATCTATGAAACCAAGGTCGATGCAATCTGACTTTGTTCCAATTAGCACTACCTAATGTTACTGAAGCATGATATACCAGCTCCTGAACCTTTAGTAGTATCACCAACAATGTCAAACTACACTGGAGGCCCCATGTTATTCTAGGGGGCACAGGGACACAATCTTTCACTGAACTTCATTGTCATTTAAGACTTGTACTCACTTCAACATCTTTGTCCTAGCCTTCTCCGCCTTCTTCTTGTGGATGAACTCCATCAGCACACGCTTGTTCTTGAAAACATTACCTATGAAACCATTTTAGTCCAAAGTTAGTCTTGTAAAATGTAAATTAGTTACAGCAATTCAGATTTACCTGTCTGTACCATGTACAAAATGAGACATTTCAAGAACTGTGGTAAATTACACACACACACACACACACACACACACACACACACACACACACACACACTATCCATTACCCGTGTGTGCTTTTTATCACTTACAAAATATCCACAATTACAAAGTATCAAAACTTACTGTAGTCTTAATTAAAAGGAATATATGAACTACAGAGAGACTGGGTGGGTGGGAGCGCACACCAAAAGAACCAAGAACAGAGCGACCCGAAAGTTCATTAACGTTTGAAAATTCAATAGTTCATGGAATGTCTGTAGATAGGTAAAAATTGACACACATGCTTGAAATGCGATGGGGTTTAACTCAAGCAACAAGTGCACAAAAGATTGACCAACAGGTGCTTCATATGATACCAAAGCAATAATTAAAAAACACAACAATTACTGATAATATAAACAAGCGTAAGTCTTTCCGCTCCCGGGATAGGAATGACTCCTTACCCACATCCTTTCATCTTTCCCTCTCCTTCCCTCTTTCCTGATGAAGCAACCATTGGTTGCGAAAGCTAGAATTTTGTGTGTATGTATGTGTGTGTTTCTATCGACCTGCCAGCGCTTTCATATGGTAAGTCACATCATCTTTGTTTTATAATATAAACAGATACATAAGAAAATCTACTCACTGAGCAGCGGCAGGGGAAAGTGCGCACGCACGCACGCACGCACGCACACACGCACGCACGCACGCACACAAAAGAATAACTTCTACAAGCTTCCAGAGCCAGTGGCCCCTCCTGACAGAAGAGTTGAAGGGGTAGGAAGAAGGCTAGGAGGGGTTTAGGGAAAGGGTACAGTTCAGAAAAGTAACCCACATCCCCGGGTAGGGGGAGACTTACTGGACAGGATGAGAAGGAGAGACATTGTTGGGGACTGCACCAGATGAGATTTGAAAACCTGAAAGCTTAAAGGTGGTCTTCCGCCTTCTGCCAGAAGGAGCCACTGGCTCCAGAAGCTTGCAAAAGTGAAATCTTTTTTTATGTGTGCTCCCCTGCCACCACGCAGTGAGTATGAGTTTCATTCAAATGAAACATGGTCAGTGAGTCTACCTTTGCCTTACATGTAAGGTGGCACAACATAACTGCAGGTATGGTGGTGTCATCTATTGGTAGACAGACTGACATGTGCGCACCATTCAATGTTGCATAACACCAGTGTGGTTTCATGCCGAAGAGAAGGTGGTCACACAAATTATCATCCACCACCGAACATGCGGGTGAGCAAGCAGGAACAACAAGGAGCAATTCAATTTTTGGCAGTGGAGTGAGTTGGAGGCCGTGAAACGTAAACAAATGAAGGCCGTGTACAGTGAGGATAGTCAGAGTCGTTCAAGTGTTGTGGAATGGCAACGATACCTTGACAGGCGTGACTCACTGGAAGACAATGCTCGTCCTGGACAGGCCCATCATCATGACGTCACACTGGAAATGGTTGTGGAAACGAATGCTTTAGTCTTGGACAACCACAGAACCACCATGGACGAGATCCATCAATTAATGTGTATCAGTGTGGGCACCGACCGCACCATAATGCATCAACACTTGAACTTTCAAAAAATGCGTGCGCAGTGGGTTCCCACCAACTGACCGTGAAACAGCACAGTACCTGAATGGCGCTGTCAGTCTTCTGTAAAATTACCATGAGGACGAATACGGCTTTCTGTTGCGTACTATCACAGGTGCCGATTCGCAACAAACAACGAAGTGTGCGACTGGGTCCAGTCCTGGGTCAGACGGCAGCCTACTAGCTTCTTGAAGGATAGAATCAACCGGCTAGTGTAGCAATAGGACAAATGTGCCAACAGTTTTGGCAACTATTTTTGAGTATGTGTACTGCATGTAACTACATTTTTGAGTTAGTAAAATTGTTACCATTACTTTACTAAGTGACCGGGTTTCATTTGAATGACCCTTATACATTTTTTATCTATCCATTTATATCATCAATAATTAGAAAACAAGTGATTTTTAGCAAAGATTATGTACTTTATAACATGCTCAATATGTCTGCTGTAAAGTGAATGTTGTGACATCACTGTACAGTATATCACTATGTATGTTCGGAAACTGCTATCAGATGATGTCTGAACATCCCTGATGACACCAGGAGCAGGAAACTTTACGCTACAGGTGACACCGCAACCAATAATCACAAGGACTGAGGTCTAGGGACCTGGGAGGCCAAGCATTATAGAAGTATTGGCTCAGCAAGCGATCATCAATGTGCAGAAGAGATTTCCACATATGTAGTAATATTGGGTGGATGGCCGCCTGACATAGAAGTCATACCATACAGCAGGTGCTTTATCAGTCAGGCAAGGAATGTTGTGATTCTGTAACATATCTGCATGCCTCGCACCAGTGAATTTGAAAAGCAGCACCCTGCATTTCCTCGAAGAAAAAAGGTTCAATCAAGATTGATGCAAATGCACACCACACCGCAATTCATCATGGAATGGAGTTTCCAGAGCAGTTCCAAAATTTTCATTAGTAAATGATTCTCATGCAGTGTCACTAATATGTTGCCGTTCATGACCACATGTTTGCTGGTGTCTGCACTCAACTATTGGTTTCAATAAAAGGCTACATTATCTCTGGCGTGTGTGTCAAGTTTTACTTCTCTATACACATTCCAAAATCAGTATTTTTTTCAAATGTTAATGGCCATCTGACTCACCCTGTACATTCCCGACTAATGGTGAATGGACCCACCACCTTCACAAAAAAATTGCGCGCGCACCCACCCAGAGGTTCTTGACACATTCTGTAATAATTGATACCAATCAGAAGTACACATCACTGTAGCAGAAGGTAATAACTGCACTGGCAATGCCTGAAATAATCCGCGAAACATTTTTGGTGCACAAAAAACTGTTTAATGTGAAAACTACACCAAAATATTTTTTTGAAGAACAGAGTTAGCTATATGAGTGCATACTGCCTTCATCTTAGCAATATCTATAGACTTCTTTGCCTTAACAGTGATGCTCTAAAAATATTTTTAATGATACTTTTTCTAAACAACTGAACAGACATTTGAAATCAATATGGTTCAAAAACATGATGCTTCAGCAGCACCTTATCCCTACTACCCACTACTGGGCGTTCCCACTTTCATGGTGGGTGGTAAGGGTTTTTAAAAACTTCATGAAGTATTCATGCAATTCTGACAAAATATTTGGTATGTAAGAATAATTACTATTATACGTTTTAACTTGTTATTTCTCCACTTTACAAATTTTTCAAAGTCACTTCCTTACTTTATAACCACTACTGTGGAACCAGTAGGTGGTTAGCAAATTTTACTATTGACAGATATTTAAGTCTGTGGTAGGTAAAAGGTTTACCTTCCCTGAGCTAGAGATGCATTTGCACCAAAATCCACACTTTCATCCATCTGGATGTATTTATTTCAGCCACTTAATGAGCATATAAGTGTTTTATATCTTTTATGGTAAATATTTAGGATAAATTGAGCTAGTGTTTCGACAAATGTGAGGGCATATCTGCTCAAAAACTGCCACTGACATGTTTCGTACAAATGATGCAAGTCCAATAATTTGCAAGTAAGTTACTCACATAGCACATTTAGCATTTATTTCAACGATCAACAAGATTGTGCAATATACTGAAACATCACACACATATGAGGATCTTTACTTTATAATTATTTTTTAGTAATTTTTTATCACTGATTACTTATCAAGTTGTTTCTCACCTTTTGCCTTCATGTACAGCTGGTGGTAAAGGTGCCTATCAATTTTCTTTGCTTCCCTGTACTTTTTCAAGAGTCGCCTTAGAACTCTCATCCGCTGGATCCACAAGGTCTGCAAAATAAAATAACTTAACACTGGATCCTTAACGAAGTAGATCAATCCATATAATAGGTTTTCCCTTGTTACACACCTATGAAAGATTCAGCACCTGAATTATCCTGTCTTTTTACCTTCCCTTACAAAGTAAAGCTTTTTTAAAAAAATTACAGTATGTTTTTACATTCTGTGTGTCATAATTAGTGACACACTAGCTGAACATTCCACTATTGTACTATGAAACAAACATCATACAGTTATGAGTTAAACTGTCAAATCTATGACAAGCCATCAGTACTTTTTTAAAATGACACCAAGTAGTATAAATGAAATGTTTTGTGTAAACAACTATAGATTTCAGGCTTTTAAATGCTGAAACAGACTGCTACAAAATGAACATTATTACATACTACAGGCAGAGCCCTGAAAGCAGCACTGGAATTATAGCATCTTTTATCCAATTTCAGTTATAAAGTATGTTTTTATTGAATTTTTAGGTGCCAGCAGACAAAGTACAAAGCTGAGTTGGTGAGCACCTTCACAGACTGCACTGTAGAGCACAACCTTTTACTCAATGTGAACACCGCAAGAAATCAAATACTAATTAAAATGCACGGGACTAGTTTCCTGGACAGAAATTAGTACAATCTGAATGGTACAGAGCATCTGCTCAATTGTCTGACCGGATTCCCCATAAACTATTGCCTTTTAGAATAGGCTTGAACATATAACTGATCTCTCCAATCACCAGTCATTCTCCAAGTATGTTATGTGCAGCCTGCCTTCATATAGTTATGTACCTTATAAATCAAAGTGAAACATACATGCAATAGGTCAAGGGGTATCATGAGCTCTAAACTACACAGAAGCTGTCTTCTGTTACCTTAAATATACTAACACTCCAATAGGTAGGGTGGGGTGGGGGAGGGGGGGGAGGGGGAGGAGGGAGACGTCAACTGGATGTTTGACAAAACAAAACACGATTGAAAGGAACAACCTGAGCCAAGCATTCCCGTGAAGCAACTAAAAATACATAGAAACTTTCATTTGGCCAGCCAAAAATATGTTAAGATACTGAGCCATTGAGCAAAAGCAGCAACTGAGCTACATTAATTCTCTGCATCAATTTCATTGTAAAACTTCAAAACAAGTATTAATGAAAGAGGTCAAGTACAACAGGTGAAAGAATGACCTGGAAAAAAAGAAACTGACTGCATTCTACAAAACTCTTCATTAATATAAAAGAAACTACCTGCTATGTACAACAGAAATTGCAAAATAAACCTGAGCAGGTAATGGACAAGTCAACTTACAGCATGATAAAATTTACAAAATCAAAATTATTTTTGCAACAAAAAATACATTCAACAGAGTTATGCACCACAAACCTTCTGTGGCATACGAGCATTAGCTGTTCCTTTCCTTTTTCCAAATCCACAGTGACGTCCTTTCCTCCTGGCTTCTGTATTCTTGCGAACACGTGCACGTGAGTGAACAGCAACAGGCTTCTTTATGATTAAACCATCTTTAATCAACTTCCTTATATTTTGCCCTACAAACAAAGTACAAATTAAAGGTGCTACAGAGTTAAAAAAAAAAAAAAAAAACTTTACACTATAACACAACTGCAACAATATTTACACAAACTGTAAAAACATTTTACTATTTTACATTTGTCAACAATTTTGTCACAGTTCCCAAAATTCCAATGCAAAACCTATAACTTACTGGAATTGGTATTTGCAATTTCGTTGATTTCATTAGGATCCAACCACACCTTTTTTTTACCACATCGCATCACAGAGGCAGCAAGCCTCTTCTGGAGTTTTAGGGAACTGAAAAAATAAAATTCAGAAATGTACATAATCGCCAAAGCTGTCTTAAATAATCAAATCTAACATGGTGACAAAAGTTGAGAACGTTATACCACAGGAAAACTTCGATACGAATACCACTTTCATTAATAACTTAACAGACTATCAGTCTTGCATAAAAAACTGAATGTAAGAAACTTTAGACTGTCAGCAAACAAAATGAAGGTTACCACTGCCAGTTGCGAACTCTAAGTACACGACCAGATACGCTTTCGTGTATATTTACCATACAAGTCTTACTTATATTCCACGATATACGGTTGCCTGAAGTAACTACTCTAGTAACACCATCATATTGTCTGCAACCGCATCAGTTGGAAGATGTATGCACGAAATCATTTTCTGCTTACATATTTGACTACATCCAGCCTGACAAAGTCTTAACAAAATTTCTAAAGCAAATTACTACAACTCTTTTTTACTACTGATGCAAGTCTGGGTAAACAAATGGGCATTGTTATTAAAACATAACCTTGCTTCTGCTGCTGAATTACTTTACGTGGCGCAATACCCATCTTGTCAGACGAATCAACAGTTTCTGCAAACTTTGATATAAATCATTTTATGCACCATGCCGCCTTTAATTAATTTATAGGCTGCAATGACGCCGCTTCATGGAAATTGTTTAAGGAGATGTAATAGATCAGTGGATAAGAACCGTCCATGTGGCAAAAGACATCTTTGAAAAATAACTTATGAATGTGTTAAACTCTAACAGTTCGAAAAACATTTATAGACACACAGGTATGTGCAAAACGTATATAACAAATTAGCAGCCAAAGCAAATATGTCGTTTCTATTCTTCGAAAACTTATCCAACATCAATTACCTCATGGTCACCGAGTTCCTACCACCATCAAACAGAGATCAAAACCTGCACAATATGGCGTAGACCAGAGACATGCCACAAAGGTTCCGGACAACAGTGCAGCCAAACTACACATAACAGAAATACCTCACAAACGAGTGACTGTGGTAAATTGGTAATATCAAGACTTTTAGCACAAAATTTACCGTATTCTATAAAATAATATAATTAACTTAGACTGTAGTTGATCAGATATAAGATACTGAAATTGAAGTAAGGTAATTACTAGGTACCACAGAATACAGAATACATCAGCGTGTGGCACGTGGCAGACAGCTAATTTGAAATTCCATATAGCTGCTTTAACACGTAGCCCTCTTGTGTGACTGTAATAGTTTTTTGAGATGAAATCTCAGTTTTCTTCAAGCAATCTACATGTAAATTTATATTTTCATGTACGACTTCCATAGTTTTTTCTTTAAAATTCAAAAAATTACAATTCGTATTAGAAACTTGAGGCATTTTCGCCATTCACTACGCAATTTGCAACACTATTCGCTGAGAAGGGAAAAAGACCCTCAGCACCTCACTGAGGCAAAAAAAATTCTTAAGTCCATTTTCTGACTAGCCTGATGTTTCTTTTAATTATTAAATGTACTGTACTATGTGTGTGCCATAGTCTATTACTGCAATGGCCTAATGAAAATAAAATTATTATTACTATTGTTATTACTACTATTATTATTCATTAGGTAGATAAAAATCAGATTCAACTAACTGGTTTAAAAATAAACAAAATAGGTTAGTCTCAAATTATCTATAATGATCTGTGTACATGATTGACAACTCAAAGTCATTTCATCATTGTACCTCTCAGAAATAACTTGACCTGATTTATTCACAACATCCACTACAGGTTATTGAAATGATTCTTCTAAGATATTTTCATCATGTTCATACTGTATACCAGCAAGGAAAGTTCCAAACTTTTCTTAGGAAGTTTAACTACAAACAATATAAACTACAAAATAGTTAAAATATCACTATGTCATTTGTAAAATAATAAGTGATACATAATCAGTGATAGTAATTCAATTTCCCTTCTTATTCAGTCATGATAAGCCTCCAGCAATACATAAATTTACCGAGTGAAGTAGTGTAGTGGTAAGTAACTGGACTCGTATTCAGAAGGACTGTGGTTAAAAACATTGCCTGCCCACTCCAATTTAAGTTTTCTATACTTTCTGTAAGTTGTTTAAGGTAAATGTTTGGGTGGGTTCTTAGAAAAAGGAAATGGCTGGTGTGTGCGAGTGTTTGACACAATGATCTCGTGAGATCACTGGTTTGACTCGTGTGTCGTGCCACAAGCGTTTGATTTCGCGCCGTCAATTCAGTTCCCGCGCCGACCGCCAGGAGCGCTGTGTTGAGCCATAGCTGATATGCTCAGATCACTGGATGTGCTTGTTTGTTCTATGTGTGTTGCAATGTATGCAGTGATCTCTGTCTTTGTTCTACCCGGGTATTGAACTTCAGTTGTCTTATCGTGCCAGCCACGGATGCTCATGTTTCGTTTCTTGACAAACTACATTGTGGCTGCTAGGAAATGTCACTAGAACTCTCCTACATCAATCAGTTACATCACATGTTGACATAAAGTTCTGCAATTTTTTGTCGCGTACAAGCCGATGGAAATTTGTTTGCCAAACTCCAACATGGCGGACGATGCAAAGAATATGAATCTACAGACATGCTGCAGTTCTATACTCAGAAAACTTATCCAACATCAATTACCTCATGGTCACCGAGTTCCTACCACCATCAAACAGAGATCAAAACCTGCACAATATGGCGTAGACCAGAGACATGCCACAAAGGTTCCGGACAACAGTGCAGCCAAACTACACATAACAGAAATACCTCACAAACGAGTGACTGTGGTAAATTGGTAATATCAAGACTTTTAGCACAAAATTTACCGTATTCTATAAAATAATATAATTAACTTAGACTGTAGTTGATCAGATGTAAGATACTGAAATTGAAGTAAGCTAATTACTAGGTACCACAGAATACAGAATACATCAGCGTGTGGCACGTGGCAGACAGCTAATTTGAAATTCCATATAGCTGCTTTAACACGTAGCCCTCTTGTGTGACTGTAATAGTTTTTTGAGATGAAATCTCAGTTTTCTTCAAGCAATCTACATGTAAATTTATATTTTCATGTACGACTTCCATAGTTTTTTCTTTAAAATTCAAAAAATTACAATTCGTATTAGAAACTTGAGGCATTTTCGCCATTCACTACGCAATTTGCAACACTATTCGCTGAGAAGGGAAAAAGACCCTCAGCACCTCACTGAGGCAAAAAAAATTCTTAAGTCCATTTTCTGACTAGCCTGATGTTTCTTTTAATTATTAAATGTACTGTACTATGTGTGTGCCATAGTCTATTACTGCAATGGCCTAATGAAAATAAAATTATTATTACTATTGTTATTACTACTATTATTATTCATTAGGTAGATAAAAATCAGATTCAACTAACTGGTTTAAAAATAAACAAAATAGGTTAGTCTCAAATTATCTATAATGATCTGTGTACATGATTGACAACTCAAAGCCATTTCATCATTGTACCTCTCAGAAATAACTTGACCTGATTTATTCACAACATCCACTACAGGTTATTGAAATGATTCTTCTAAGATATTTTCATCATGTTCATACTGTATACCAGCAAGGAAAGTTCCAAACTTTTCTTAGGAAGTTTAACTACAAACAATATAAACTACAAAATAGTTAAAATATCACTATGTCATTTGTAAAATAATAAGTGATACATAATCAGTGATAGTAATTCAATTTCCCTTCTTATTCAGTCATGATAAGCCTCCAGCAATACATAAATTTACCGAGTGAAGTAGTGTAGTGGTAAGTAACTGGACTCGTATTCAGAAGGACTGTGGTTAAAAACATTGCCTGCCCACTCCAATTTAAGTTTTCTATACTTTCTGTAAGTTGTTTAAGGTAAATGTTTGGGTGGGTTCTTAGAAAAAGGAAATGGCTGGTGTGTGCGAGTGTTTGACACAATGATCTCGTGAGATCACTGGTTTGACTCGTGTGTCGTGCCACAAGCGTTTGATTTCGCGCCGTCAATTCAGTTCCCGCGCCGACCGCCAGGAGCGCTGTGTTGAGCCATAGCTGATATGCTCAGATCACTGGATGTGCTTGTTTGTTCTATGTGTGTTGCAATGTATGCAGTGATCTCTGTCTTTGTTCTACCCGGGTATTGAACTTCAGTTGTCTTATCGTGCCAGCCACGGATGCTCATGTTTCGTTTCTTGACAAACTACATTGTGGCTGCTAGGAAATGTCACTAGAACTCTCCTACATCAATCAGTTACATCACATGTTGACATAAAGTTCTGCAATTTTTTGTCTCTTTGGCTCATTATGCTTTCACTACATTTAATGACGTACTGTAGTAGCTTGTCGACTCTGAGAATAAAGTTCCTATCAGTCTCTGTAACCTACATCAACTGTGTGCATTATTTATTCTAATCTGACCAGGGAGGCTAACTGTTTGGATGGGCCAAACTCAGCACCATGGCAAAAGTGATGTCCCCGATATGATTATTGCCTACATTACGTAAGATTTTATTAAACATAGTAAGAGATGACAGAAAACCACCTGCCTATCAACCCTGCCATGTTCACGCTCGCTGTATGATTACCGCCTTTCTCTCCTCACAACCCTGCACTCTGTTCACCCAGGTCGAAGCAAATTTCTTCTATTTTGGAGTAGCTACCGACGCCACAAAGCTCAAGCTGGCTGTGAGCGAACTTGCCCATCAGTACGTGACTGCAGTGCAAGGTCTGGTAACTTTGACACCAGAGAGAGGTTCGAACGAGCATCTCAAAGCAGAGCTAACCTCTTGTGTATCCACTTTGCAATGAGAATGTATCTGCCATATCCTGACGCAGGAAGACACCAGGGATCACAAACCATACCAGTACCTGCGGTAATTGTGAAGCAAAACCGATGGTGACACAGTACTGGACAGTCTGTTCTACCGATGTCGAAGTGAAGTGCAATAGTGAAGTTATCTGGTTGCGTATAACAGGTGTAGATGCAACCAAGTTAATTGTTGGATGTTTTTACCAGGCACTTGATTCCACTGTGACATTTGTAGAGGCATTCAAATAAAGTCTATGGTCAATAGTGCGTAAATATTCAGCTCAAGCAATACTAGTTGGAGGCGACTTCAATCTACCAAGAACAGACTGGGATGTCTGGATTCACTGCGAGGGGCGAGGGGCGGGGGGGTTCAGACAGTCAGTCGTGTGAAATACTTCTGAACACGTTTTCTGAAACTGCCTTGAGCAGCCAGCTCGGCAGCTCACATGCAATGGAAATATCTTAGATACTGTAGCTAGAAACAGGCCAGATCTTATCGACAATTTAGTATACAAATGGGGATTGGCGATCATGATGTCATTGTAGCAACTACGGTTAAGAAAGTCAATAAATCAGTCAACCAAGCTAGGAGAGCGTCTGCTAGACAGGGCAGAAAAGCAGATGTTAGCATATCAGTTACAGAGAGAAATGATTTCACTTAGTTCCAGTAAGGTGAACGTAGAGGGATTATGGGCAAAGTTTAAGCAGATTGTAAATCTTGATCTCGAGAGTTATTTCCATAGTAAGTGGATGAAGATGAAGACGATCACAGTTGTGTTGCCTTTGTCAGCTGGTAAGACCATGATACCTGGATCTTCTTGTAGCTCCCAAGTGGCCGCCCATTTCTTGATAGAGATTCTCGCTTTTACAGGTTTAGTATGCATGAGACAACGACCGGTTTCACGACGCAATTCTTCAGCTGCTTCAGTTGGAAACGGCTACACAGAGAAGCAAATTCGGAGAGCTCTATGTCCCACAACGACTGTACAACAGAGGAAAAAGAAGAGGAAACTAAGCAGGACGAGGGAAGTATTAGGACAAAGCAGCCACGAGCCCACTCTGCATTGTTGTCAGATGCATCCAAGATGACGGCCATGAAGTCAGCCAATATCGCGGCTTTTGGCGGGGAGTTTGAATTTTGGTGGGAGAGTGCCAACCCCCTCCCCCAGAAAAAAGACAGGAAGTTCAAATTCCAACAGGATAATGCGTGATACCACAGTTATCTCTGCTAAGCTAAGAAAATCGTGGGAAGATAGGTCACTTGGGCTAACCTTAGTCACTTGATGGCGCGAGAGAAAGAACACTTGAACTAACCTCAGTCACCCGACTGCCACCTCCTCCCAAGGATACATGGAAAAAGGACCTGGACATAAGTCTTTATTTAAACAATTTCAAGCAGTACAGCCATCCAGTTTGTTCACCATGAGGTCCAAATGGCTAAGTACACAGCGCCACCAAGATGGTGGTCATGACATCAGGTGATGACGCAAGTTATCCAAGATGGCGGCAAACGGTGTGTTCACCATGAGAGCTGGACCTAGTACACAGTACCGGCACCAGCAGGCGTTAGCGTGACATCAGGTGATGACGTTCTGGGATGGGGGAAATGGCGGGAACTAATAGGAAACCTTAATCCAGTCACATGTTCGACTTCAGCCAGTAGGATGCAAGTATCTGGCGACTTCATCGTAGGAGATAAAGGTGAGGCTCAGCAGCTCTGGGGCCTCAGTCTTGTTCAGTCACTCAGCAGAAGAAGAAGAAGAACCATGAAGCGCCAACGGCAGTCGCACTGCAGCACAGTCATGCAGAACAGGATTAAACGGAAAAGTAAGTATCCCATATCACATCATTCTCTCTGGTTAGCCTTATTACTATTATTATTCAAAGTTTTCACATCTTGGTCTGTATCTAATACTTCCTCGTCTTTGTTCAATAGGGTCGAGTGCCAACACGCCTAGCTCTGCTGACACATCCCGACCTGTAGCAACCTCGCCTGCCATCTCATCGAGACCTACAGCAACAGTCTCTAGCGCGTTTGAACCAGTAGCGGTCACGTGGGATCCGGTAGCACACATAGCCCACTTGTTGGAGCAGGAGAAGGAGTTGCTGTTGTCCATCCCACTAATCGATTTATGTGACGAGGACACGCGATGTGGCATTCGCTGTGTTATTCAGTGGTTTGGTATTTAACTAATTTGTAAATGAAAATGACAATCTTATTTTATTACATTGAGTAATCGCTAAATAATTTTTCTCCTGGCTAAAGATTTGGTCAAGTTGCTAAAGAACTCCAAGTTAACGTTGTGTTAAAGTGTTGTCTGTAAGTTGTGTAAGTGTCACTAAATCGCAGTTCATACGATAGATTCTATACAACTATTGATTATGATGGAAAGTTATCTTCAGCAAAATGATCATTAAAACCACCGAATATCAGCCGAGCACAACACTGACGTATGTTACCTGAAACAATATTCTTCACAACTCGTGCTTAATTAATTTCGGCTCCATACATCAGCTAGAAAAGTTTGTTATAACGATCATGCTATGAGCACTGTTTTTAAAGAACCAATCTGATTTGAATTATTTTCATTAAAATGAGTTCAGAACCCCCGTGCACATTTATTTTTACACATTTGTATTACCTTGGGCATTTATGTCTGCAGAGTTGCATAATTTGAATTTGCTGCTGAGATATTTGTTAAGATGGCGGCAGACAATTGATAGAGACTTTCTATTGTTAGAGCAAATACGTTAGGCATTTGAAATGCTTATTAAACTTTACTTTCGTATTGTGCACTATTTAGACTTCATCAAGCAAACATTTGATTTTTTTCTAAGGAAAACACAGACAAAGACGCGATACAAGTCGCTATCATCAATGGCTGCGCTCCTTGCAGCGGAAAGAAATAATGCTTACTGATAGAGGAATTAAAGTTACAAATAATTATTCACTCATATTTATAATAATAATGTACTCTATTATCAAGTAATAATTAACAAATAATTACAATTTATTCACAAACCTCAGTTTCATGTGTGTCTGCAACCTACAAAAGCCATCCAACAAAAGGTAAAAACAAAGGAAGACAAACGCAGATCCTTCGACCATAAATATAACACACTGGCCCTGACGTCATTTTCGTGGCTCCAACATCTCTGGGCTAAAGTCACGTGAATGTTGGCAAAACACGGTCGTTTCGTGTTGCGCTTATGGCTGTACTCAGTGTTTTGTTGGGGGAAATGGCATTACATTCCACTGTTTCTATGATAGTGCAGATGCGTTTATTGAAATCTGCTGAAGTGACTTTTATACGTTTTTTACACATGAGTATCACGTAAATTAAAGTGTTGAAAGTGATGCCTGTAAAGTCAGACTCATATTACAGTTTGGAAAGTATCTGTGATAATTCGGTTACAGAAGTAAGTATAATTGTTTCTCGTTCCTACTCATAGGTTCCCTAAGGATGAAAACCGAAGGCAGCTTTGGATACAGGCCCTGAAACGGGAAAACTTTAAGCCATCTGCACATACGCGCCTTTGCTCGAAGCACTTTGCGGAAAAGTCTTTTGATAGGTTAGTTATTATTTACAATGTATATTTATAATTTACATTTACAGTGTCTGTCATTTTTAAACCTAGGCTCCAAAATTATTTTCTGAAACTTCAAAGTCTCACCGTTCATCTAATATGTCATTTTTCTTAAACTGATAGTTTAAACTTTTGTAAAAATAGTGGGAACTGAACCTTTGAAGTGCACCTAAAATTGATACTCTAAAATGGACCTGCTCCTAAAGTCGACAATTTTGGCACCTATAGTTGACATAATTCCCATATCCCATTTTCTTTTAAAAATGACTAGAGCTCAAAACGCGGTGAATCCAATGTTTAAAGTTTTGACACGAGCCCACTCTTACTGTTTAAAAGAACTTTAACGACATTTTACTTTAATTGATAGTTTATAGTAATTTCGTCCCACTGCCCACCAGAGTGGCGTTCGATGTGTTTGTTAGATTTTATAAATGGTACTGTGAACAAATCCAGGTCAAATGTAGTACCGGCATAATTTTTCGCAAATAAAAAAGTAATTTTTGTTGGAAGCGTTTGGCAGTCAATTGAGAAATGTGGGGAAATTACGATACAAACATAGGATGGTAGACCGCTGATTTGAAATCCCGCCACGTTTTGCCAACAGTCACGTGGTTTATGTTGGAGCCACACCAGCCCTACAGCTTGTGCACAGCAAGGCCAGTCTACTAGTATCTATGGTCGAAGCGCAGATCGTAAAAGGAATTTACAATTATCATTGTCTTTGTATGATACACATCGATATGTCCAATTACATCATAAAATATTATACAAATAATTAGTATTTATCATCGTTTTCACTGCTTTTTCATATGTCGAATAGATAATGTTTATAACTGTTAGAGGCATAATTTCCTCTCGTCGCACTGTATCTAAAATTTATCTCGTGGATGTTACAATGCCCCTTGGGCTGAGAAAAAAAATTAGCTTATCTATTGTATATTTTTTTTATCAGTCCATGTAATCCACGTAGATTTGCTACTCTCTAGATGCAAATGTTTAGTTTCAATGTTGATTTAGACATGATAAAATTATAGTTGAATCGAGTACTTTAAATGACTTCAGTGACTGCATTATCTCGGAAATTGCTGCGGATACATCCCGGATTAACTTATCCCCCCCCCCCCCATTTGGGTTCACTGGACTCGGAAAACCGGGAATAAAACCGTCCAAGGGGCTTCAAGAAAATACAGATACCTACTTTTAACAGTCAGGCTTGACAGGAATGTAATAAAATATGCTGGAAAATGCAAATTTATGACTTTGTTGTAAGCATCTGAGATAATGAATGTTTTTTCATGGTGGTATATCATAAAATTTCCAAAGTCAGTCATTTATCGAATGTCATAAGGTTACGTGATCACAGTTTTTATCACTGTTCATCATTATTCACAATAAAAATCACAGTTCTTTACGCGTTCACTAGTTCCTGCGAAACACGTTTCACTGTTCTGATTGCTGTCAGTAGTTTTCCACGGTACTTAATAGACAATCTATATGCAAATTACACTTTTCAAGTAATGAGGTCTGGTACACTTGCACATAACTTCATATTACCATGACTGAATAACAAAATTTAAAATTTTACGCTGTCACATAAACATGAGACAATATAAAACTTTCAGAATCTGCTACATTATCTTGACCATGAGATCATTATTGAACTGTCCAGATAACAGTAGATTTCCATTTTTATTACAGATACATATATTTATACATTTCTATTTTTTATTGGGATTGTTATTTACCATGTTTTTGGGACAGATGTCCATGTTTGGTTTATCTAACCGGAATGTTGCTCATAAGAGCATTTTAAATGAGTTTGTAATGAAACCGTGTACATAAATCAGTACACATTCAGATTTTGCTTCACTAGTGGTGAAAGCAGTTTATTTTATTTATTTTCAGTCACACAGCTCACAACACTTGCTACGTGTAGGGACTACATGACTTAATCTTATGAAAATATTTTTGTTATATCCATTCTTACACACGAACAAATATATTATTTAAGCATCTTAATCATTTCTATGCTACGTATAGAAAGGTAAAATTCCTCTCATTTACTGCAATAACACTCAAGTGTTTATCAGGTTACTTATTATGGGGATTCTCTACTCCTTGTTCAAATAATTCAAGAACATTACAGTGTAATACTTGACATAAAAGCTTATAAACTAATACATACATAATATTATCACATTATTACTGCTAATTATTTTACCATAAACGTTATATTTACAGGTATGGGGTAGTGCACTTGCACTTCTGATTGGTCCTTTGTATATTCCAACATTAAATTGGTTTTCCTACTGCAAATATTTGTATGTCTTTATGGCAATACAGTCTTCTCCTCTTTCCTGTATAGACATCCTCTAGTATATAGCACCCCTCATGTGGGATATTAGCTATTTTATATGGTCCTTCATACAGTAATCGCCATTTATTATTTTTTCCTTGATTATCGATGCCTTGGGATGCGTCCTCAACAGTACTAACTCATCGATACAATATTGTTGTGTCTTAGTAAGTTTTTTGTCAAACTTCGCCTTGCGGAGCTCTGCTTGGCGATTTGTATTCTGAAGAGCTGTGTCTAGTTTCCTCTGATAAGTTAATTGTTCCTCTTCGATCTTCGGTATTGGATTAACCCATTCGTCCATTTCGTTTTTCTGTTCATCCATTAGTTCATTGGGCGTGAAACCAGTTGTCATATGTGGTAAATTATTGTACGTTTCCATGAAACTATTTATGTATTCTACCCACTTAGTGTGCCTGATGTGGGCGTATGTTCGGATGAACCGGTTGAGTTCCCTGAAAGTTCTTTCACCCGGGTTACTGCTCGGTGAAAACCTTGAAATTAGAACATGTTTTGTGTTATATTCATCCATAAGGTTCTTCCACCTCTCTCCAGTAAAGCACGTGGCATTATCTGTTATGACAATCGATGGGCACCCGACAGATTTGAGGTAATTGTTTGTCAATCTTTTTGCAATACTACTGGCAGTCAATGCCCTAAGTGGGTACATTTTCACGTATTTTGAAAATATATCATACACTGCAAGCACATATTTCACTCCTCCTCTGGCAGTTGGTAGGGGTCCTGCAATGTCGATGGCTGCAATCTGCTGTGGACATTTTGCAATAATAGGGTGTAGTTCCATATCTCTGTAAATATTGCTCAGTTTGACCTTTTGGCATATTTTACAGGTTCTGATAAGTTCTTGAACTCTTCTTTTTAAGTTTGGGTAATAACAATACTGACTTATCTTCATAGTACACTTAATAATGCCGAGGTGCCCCCATGCCCGATGTGTTAACCAAATTAAATTATCAAGCAGGTCTGATGGAATGCACACTCGCCATCTACTATTAGGATTGTCAGATTTGTAAAATAAAAAGTCATTGTTCAACTGGTAATATTGATGGAAAGCACTATCATCTTGCTGACACAATGCGTCCCTGATGTTCTTCCATACCAGATCCTTTTCTTGACATTGTTTCACCCTTTTCCACAATGCTAAATATTTTTGTCTTTTGTAGTTTGCTCATGTCTTTACACATATTTCTGTAATATGGTTGAAATGTGCCATAATGCATCAGAAAAACTCTAAAATCGGAAGTCTGTTCGATCAATTCATTGAACTCGCTCAAACCTTGTGGCAAGCGCGATAATGCGTCGGCAATTACATTCTGTTCACCCTTGATATAAACTATCTCGAAATCAAATTCCTGGAGGAATAAACACCAACGTGCAATCCGTTTGTGCAACAATTTGAATGTGAGTAAAAACGATAGTGCTTGATGGTCACAAAACACTCGTGTATGCCTTCCCCAGAGATAGTACTGGAACTTGCGGAAAGCCCACACTACAGCTAATGCTTCAAGTTCAGTTGCCGAATAGGCTCTTTCACATTCCGTTAACGTTCTACTGACAAAACTAATTATGTTTACTTTCTGTTTTCCATTATCATCTACTAATTGGAACAGACAAGAGCCTAATCCCTGACATGTGGCGTCGGTGCTCAAACAAAAGTTGTAGTTCATGTTAGGATGCTTCAGAATGGGTGCGTTTATGAGTGCCTGTTTGATTCTTACGAAATCTTCCTCACATTTTTCTGTCCACAACCATGTGTGGTTTTTCCTTAAAAGGTTGAGTAGGGAATCACTATTCAGTAACTGTTTGGGTACGAATTTTCGAAAAAATGACGTGAGCCCCAGAAAAGCTTTCAATTGTTTACGTGTTTGTGGTGAGGGGAAATATTTTATGGCATCAAGCTTTTTTGGATCTGGTAAAATTCCGCCTGGTGAAATAATGTGGCCTAAAAATTTTATTCGATCCCTTCCGAATTCGGACTTCTTAAAATTTGCTGTGACGTCATATTCTCGGAACTTTTGGAGCACTTTGTGTACCAATTCTGCATGCTCTTGCCAGGTCTCCGTGGCTATCAAGAGATCGTCTACATACAACGTCACTTTGCTAATCAGTTCTGGACCCAATACTCTGTCTAAAGCCTCCATAAACACCCCAGCACTCACGTTGAGTCCAAATGGCAGTACTTGGAATTGATAGCTTCTGCCAGCATGAATGAATGCAGTACATTTTCTGCTATCACTACGTAGGGCTATTTGCCAATACGAAGCCTTCATGTCAACGGATGTTAAATACTTCACTCCATGAAATTTAAGCAATTGCTCATCTAAGTTCTCCGGCCTAGTGCGTATTGGTACGATGATCTTATTAATTTCCCGCGCATCAAGTACTAATCTGACTGATCCGTCAGGTTTGCTGACAGCTAGGATGGGACTGCAGTACGGTTCTATCACCTTCCACAGAACCATTCTATCCATTTCTTTGCGAACCGCTTCCTCCTTTGCCCATGGTATCGCATATGATTTATGGCAGTACGTTTTATGTGGGTAGACTTCCATTTTGTATTCATACTTTTTGATTATTGTCGGCTGTTTTCTAAAAATGTCTCGGTATTCATAAATAAGATCTGCTAGTTCATTTTGATGAGTTTCTGAAAGACAAGTGGATTTTCCTACCTTCTCGTGGGCGGCCTGTTCGTTAATTATTTCCGTGTCTAATTGTTCGGGGAAAGGAATATCTATCAATAAAACTTGTGGGTAAACTAATTTTACTTCAGCTTGTTTCTGTAATTGGCCATTTCGATCTATTGTTGACTTTACAAGATTGACCTTCACACTACGACTGCCCACTCGGAAATAGCAAAGTCCACTGCCTAAGTCGATGTTCACTTTATACTGCCGGAAAACTTCCATGCCTAAAATACAATTGACGATTAACTTGTCAACGATTAAGAATGTACAGTTTATCGTGACATCGCTAATGGTAACAGGTATTTGCGTCTGCCACTTAATACTTTTTGACTTGTTACCTATAGCTGTCAAGATTTTACAATTTTCCATTGGCAACAATGGTACTTTTAATACTTTCGAAACTTCTTTAAATAAACTGTTAGAAATAATATTCGTAGATGCGCCTGTATCTAAAATTACGTTGGTAATTATAGTTCCTATCTTTGCTGTTATTACAGCCTGCACGAGGTCACTTACCTTGTCGGGTGCTTTCATCTCTTCTTCACATAGATCATCTTCTACGGTCGCATCCTGATCATATCTTAAAAATAATTGTCTAAGATGTAATGTGTGCTTGTTTGTGCCCCCTGTTGTCAAATCGGTCGGCCAGTGGGGGCTCATTACGACCGATTGTTGTTTACCGGGGGATACAACGGCGTTGCTTCAGTACTGTCCGTTACCTCTACAAAGTGTACTGAGTGGTTATTCTGTCGCCAATTAGTTTCCGGACCGCTGCGCGCAACATTTTCTTGCGACCGGCCGTCGCTATTCCTCCTTGGTCTGTCATTCCTATTACTGTAACTATTGTAATTTTCATTTGTGTGCCGCCTTTCATCACGCGGGCCTGACCAATAATTCACGTGATTTCTATCATTTCTATACCGGCGTGGACCGTAATCTGTACTATACCTTCGGTCTTCACGTCTCTGTGGCGCCGAATTCCTCCGATTTCCTTAATTCCAGGTTCCATTATTTGGCCTTGTCGCATACGGATGCCAACTGTGTGTGTTTTGTCCACTGCCATTAAAATGATATCCGTTACCGTTGTTTTGATTGGTTCCGGAATATTCATTCCCATTACTTGTGCTCGGCTCTTCTTCGTATATTAGATCAACTGAGTCAAGCACGGAAAGAAAGTATTCAAGGTCGTTCTCCGGTATGGTTACCAATTTTTCGCGTAAGTTCGCGGGTAGTCTGTTTTTCAGAATTTTGAGAACATCTACGTGCGGTATTGGATTGTTCCAATAGCGCGTCTTATTCAAGTACTTTTCGAAATACTTTCTCAACCTGCCGTTTTTGAGGTTGAACGGTTGTGGGTTGAATACCTCACGTCGCAGTCTTTCTTGGACCCCAGCAGACCAATATTTCTCCAAGAAAGCCTGTTCAAATTGTTCGTAGGTGACGCACTGTTCAGCCATGTCCGTGGCCCACAAAAGTGCGTCGCCTTGTGTGAAGCCTACTACATATCTAATCTTCTGTGCCTCAGTCCAGTTTCTTGGTAAGACATTTTTAAATGCTCTTACAAATACGACTGGATGAGTTTTTCTGGATTCTGTGGAGAAAACTGGAAACTGTCTATGTTTCAACAGGCTCTCATCGACTAGAATCGTCGAGATGCAAGGCGACACGCCTACTGCCTGTTGCAGCGCCGCGTTTGGCGAATAGCCATTGTTTGCCTGTGCCGGTGCGTGCACATACGCCGGACTGGGCGCGTGATGTTCTGTGTTATTGACATCGTAATCTGGCACGGGCGAATAAGTGTCGCGCTGCCTGTTGCTTGACGTTGGCAAGTCATTTGAAACATTCAGTCTACCAGCAATTTCCTTGCGTATTCTGTCCTCGGCTACTTTGATTTCATTACCTAATTTTTCAAAAAGTTTTGTTTCCCGGTCAGTTATTGATTCATTTACATTACCGTTTTCTAAAGTTTCATTTATTTTGATAATGTCCGCGTTGATACGTCGAGTCTCCTGTTTCAGAAAACCGACTTCTTCGTTAACTTTATTAACTTGGTCAGGTATTTCTTCACATGCGGACTGTACTCTTGTTAAATTTAATTGAATAGCCTGTACGTTTTCATGTATTTCTTTTTGTACGGTTTGTGTTTGATTGTGCGTTTCTACTATTTCTGACAGTTCCTGTTCCTGTTTGTTTGTAAGATCTGACAATTTCTTTTCTAAGTCATTTGCCAATACATTGTATACACTATTGACGGTTTTGATGACTTTGTCTTCGATCTTTTGATCGATTTCATTGGTGAGTTTATTTAAGCGTTGATCGAAATGTCTGTGTATGTTTTCGAATTGCGTGTTTACACTTGAAAACTGCTGTTGGAACCCAATTTCCATGTTTGACAATTTTGTGTTTGTCATGTTGTGGCTGACTTCTAGATTCGCCAGTTTTGTGTTCGTTGTGTTGTGGCTGATTTCTAGATTCGCCAGTTTCTCGCTCACGTTTGACATCAGACTATATAATGCCTCAAGCGTAACTGACGAAGCTTGTGTGTTAGTATTTATGCCATTATTTGTTGCCATTGTTTCTCTGCCACGGTCTGATTGAATCGAAACCGGGCTAGGTTCACTGATTTCACGCGAAATATTTTCATCTGATCTGGTAATCGATGCTTCATCGACTGTGCACAAGGTTTCATTTGCAAGTGGTTCGTTATTGTTAATCCCTGTGGAGTGCAATTGAATTGTATTTACTTCTACATTATGTTGTGCTGAAAAACTAATTGCGTCATCATTTACGTCACTATTGTCAGAATCGGTGACGTGTCCATGAACATTTGTCAAATTAAAGTTCTCCGATTCCATTGTGAAGATATTATTTTTATCTGTACTTTACTGTTAATCTAAATCTTTAAATTCTCTCGCAGTTGAATTAATAAAAATATCTCGCGATTGTTATTTGTTGCGCGTCGGAAATTTACAAGATGGCGCACTACGTCTTCTAATTCTGCGATTGTTGAACATAAAAAAGTAATTATCAAAGTGTAATTGTGTGATGCCACAAACACTACCAGGATTTTAATATGGAAAGGAAAAGGTTCTGCTTTAAGTGGAGCTAAGCCAAGGTGCAGCCGCTGCATGCGTTTGCGCTTTCCTACCTTAATTCCGGCTCAGCTGCGTCACTCACGATTACGTTAGTTTTGTAAATCCTTGTCCTTGTTCCTTCTGGTTATTGTGCCATCCGTTTATACAGTTAATATTGTTTCACCTTATTCGTCATTTTCCATGTGCGTCATGTAACAGAGAAACAGTAATGAGTACAAGTACATTTGTAGCACAACAATGAAGTACTTACTCTTTGTTCCACCAGCACTGTCCTGTCATGGTCGCCAGTGTGGCGAAATAAATAAAAAAAAACATTTCGTTTTTATTGTGTTTTTTAACTTTAGAATTTTTGAAAGGCTTTTTTACGGATTGTATTGACCGGCTTGAATGCGGACAAATACAGTGCTGTGTGAAATATGCCTGTAATATAATTTACCATTCCAATTAATTACATTTTGAATTCTACGTCATTGTTGATTTCAAATGGTTCAAATGGCTCTGAGCACTATGGGACTCAACTGCTGAGGTCATTAGTCCCCTAGAACTTAGAACTAGTTAAACCTAACTAACCTAAGGACATCACAAACATCCATGCCCGAGGCAGGATTCGAACCTGCGACTGTAGCGGTCTTGCGGTTCCAGACTGCAGCGCCTTTAACCGCACGGCCACTTCGGCCGGCTCATTGTTGATTTAATCAGAGTTCTCACCTTAGACGTAGAATTAGTCCTTCTGCCACAATATTAATTCGCCAGTCGCCATCGAAGCTCTTCTCTTTGTTGACCGTGTGTATCTTCCTAAGTCAGCATCGGTTCACTTCACGAAGATGGTGGAAACCAAGGAATACAATGCTACGTTGCTTTAAATAATTTTCGTAACACTTCGATACTTCTCACTATTTTTTTATTCACAAGACAATAAAACTTGCTCAGCTCGTCGCACAAACCATAATTACTAACAATATGGCTGCCTTTCCGCAGACACCAAAAATTACGTCCATCCTCCACGAGGCAACAATCGAAAGTGTCCCTTAGCTCCTTCTTGGAGTATGAAACAAAAGAGAATCCAATGTGAACATTACAAAGATTATAACCTACAAGCCTCTCAATTTAATCTTTGGCACAGCCTTTAAGGTATTGTATGTCTCTGCGTCGGAATGTGTCATTACATCTATTAGCTTTGTCCTTTATAAGAAGAATTTTATATTCTGTAGAACTTTCTACTAGAGCTGCAAACGCAGGTAATCCTCGTGGTAACCTAGATAATGTGTTGGCAATTACATTATCTGGTCCATGGACATGTCTAATTTCGAAGTCATACTCTTGCAAGGCGAGAGTCCATCGAGCTAAGCGCCCATGCTGTAATTTGCATGTTAACATGAAACTCAGAGCTTGGTGGTCACATAAAACATTGACATGTTTCCCGTAAACATAGTATATAAATTTTTTAAAGGCAAATACTACGGCAAGTGCCTCAAGTTCGGTCACGGTGTAGGATCGTTCACATTTGGTTAGGATCCTACTTGCAAATCCAATCATCTTGACTTCTAGCTTGTTGTTGATATTTTCTATTTGAAACAAGCATGCTCTGATCCCATAATTTGATGTATCTCTTGCAATAAAGAAATCCTTTGACATATCCGGCTGATGTAAAATTGGTGCCTTGATAAGTGCCTCTTTGATACTGTCAAAGTCTTCTTTGTATTTCGATGTCCAGCACCATTGTGCGTTTTTCTTTAGCAAACTCAATAATACTTCACTGTTAAGCTGTTGAGCTGTTAAAAATCTTCTGAAGAAAGATGCTAAGCCAATGAAACTTTTAAGTTGTTTCTTCGTGCATGGGTACAGAAAATTTGCAATTGCCTCCATTTTGCTAGGGTCTGGTTTTATACCTTGTGGCGATATTACATGACCAAGGAATTTTATTTCCTCCCTAGCAAACTTGGATTTTTTCAAATTTATTGTTACTTCTCTTGCTAGAATCTTGTCTAGCACATTTTGTATTAAATCAAGGTGTTCTTCCCAGGTATCTGTTGCTAGCAATAGGTCATCAACATATGCTGTGTCTCGATCTAATAACTGGGGCCCTACTACATGGTCCAACGCTGCTATGGACACACCGGCACTAATATTTAATCCAAAGGGAACAACACGAATTTGATAGCTTCGGCCTCCAAACACAAAGGCGGTATATTGCCCGGATTCTTCTGATACGAGGATTTGCCAAAATGAAGAACGCAAATCGAGTGAGGTTAGATATTTCTTGCCAAAAAACTTCTGGATTTGTTCGTCTAAATTTTCAGGTCTCGTTCGCACTGGCACTATAATCTTATTGATGTCTCGTGCGTCGAGAACTAAGCGTATACTTTTATCTGCTTTGGTTATTGCTAATAGGGGACTGCTGTATGGCGAATTAGATGTTTCAATAATTTCGGATTTCTTTCATCACTTCGGTTTCCTTAGTCCAGGGGACCGAGTAAGATACTCTGCAATAGGTCTTGTGCGGACATACTTTCATATTATACTGGTAATCTTTTTATGATTTCAGGGCGTTCAGTGAATACTTTGAGGTATCCGGATAATAATTCTGTTAATTGTCAAGTCTCTGAAGCTTAATGCAAGTTGCCTCCTGTACTCTCTCTTCTATTGCTGTGACGATGTCACTCACGTTGCTGGGTGCATCGTTATTTCGATTTTTGTAACACATCTGTGGGTGCTTATGATCCAGCACTAACAACTTTTGTTTGCTGACAGAAAGATTCATTCTTCTCATTAGCGGAAGGTTCGCACCGAACTCCCGATTCAACATTGATGTTATGGGTCGCTGATGGTACTTAAGTGCGCATGTCCCACGGGCGAGATCAATTACAGCTTCCCTTTCCTGAAGGAACTCAAGACCCAGAAGCATCAGTACTGATAAGTTATCCATTAGTAGGAACGTGCATAATAAGCGATCATTTCCCAAGGAAACTTCCACCTGTGTCTGGTATTTTATACTCTGTTCCTTTTTTCCCAATGCCCCTATAACCTTACAATTTGCAACTGGCAAAATCGGCAATCTTCTTATCTCCGATACCTTCTTGAAAAACTGCGTGTTCATAACTGATACATTCGCACCTGTGTCCAGCGGAATAATAGTTGTTACACCATTGACAGCTCCGGTGACGCTTGCTTGGATATGTTCCCTTTGTGGCTTATCAGAGACAGCAGGTTCCTGATATAGCTCATCTTCGATCCTGTTGCCATCCTGATACCGTATCATGTTTATTTTTTGTTCTGGCGACCTATTGCCTTCATTGTTGGCCTCGGTCACCTGGCAAAGGCCTACAGGGACCGAAATTAGTTTGTTGGCTTCTGAATGTTTTGTTTTGCTTCTGAAGGTACCTCCATTATTCTAACATTTTGTGAGTTTTCAATCGGAGGAGGCCTGCTTGGATCCCACCACGCCACCGTGATAGAATTTTGCTGCGGCTGCCAATGACTTGGCCCTGACTGTCACCAATATTCACTGTCACCCCGCATATATTTAGGCTTGTCTTTATCAGGACTGTCTGACCTATTGTCATTTCGTCTCTGTCGGTTGCTATTGTTATTGTTTGGGTTTTCATTGTGGTACTGCCTCTGATTACCATTTGGTTGTTGGTGTTCCTCGGCCTTTTGATAATTACTGTTATTATTATTGGGATAACCAAAATTTTGGTTGTATGGATTCCTACTACTATTACTATTATTGTATTTTCCGTTACTATAAGCTTTATTTTTATTTTTATTTGGACTACCTTCGCCCCTATTTCCATTATTTCCATTCCATGAATTTTTTCTATTAGGACTATTATATTTGCTGATCATGTCAGAATTTTTTCTGGTGTCTTCCTGCACCAGATCCAGAGAATCAATTACAGACAGAAATTCTTTCAGATCGGTGTCTGTGTCTGTAACATTAAATAATTTTTCTCTAATATGTATGGGTAAGCTAGCTTTTAACACTCACAGTAAGTCTCTGGTGGTTACTGGCTCATCCCAGTACTGGGTCATGTTAATATATTTTTCAAAGTACTGACAATGTACATTTCTGCATTGTAAACAATTTTACAGAGTCGCTCTTGCGTAGATGCTGGCCAGAACTGATCAAGGAACGCCTTCTCAAAGTCGTGGAAAGTCTTGCAAGTTTCTGCTGCATTTAATGCCCAGAGCGACGCATCACCAGAAATATGTGAAACCACAAACTGTATTTTCTGTTCATCCGACCAAGATTTTGATAGAACACTTTTGAAGTTTCGAATGAAAACTACTGGATGTATGTTTTTCTTGTTTTCTTTGTTAAATATTTGAAACTGTCTATGTTTCAACAGGCTTTCTTCATGCATCAAAGTAGTTAAGTGCATGGAATTGCTATCATTCGCAGGTGGTGTGGTTACTTTATTACAAGTACATTGTATTCCACTATTATTGTTCCTTGGTGTCACATATTGCTCTGGTAATATCGGTTGATTACCAAAAATTTGGTCTTCCTTGTGGTGCATTAAAATTCGCTGTTAGATTATCTGTGATCTTTTGCCTGTCAGTACCAGTGTTGTCCTTACTGCATACTGTCAGGTTTTCAAAGTTTTGATTTTCAGATCTAAGCACCCTGGCTACTTCTGTTCGGACTTGCTTTCGGATTTCCGAGGAAATGTCCTCCTGCATTGTTTCCACAGTGGTAGCCAAAGCTTTGAATTGGTTCTGTAGCCTATCTACTTCAGTTTGAAGGCTATTGACCTGAACTGGAATGTTTGTTAACGGTTCAATAGTGGTTTTTACTGCATCGATCTCCTGCTTAAAATGGGTAGTAATAGCATTATCACAATTGACCAACACTTGATTTATCCTACGGACAATTTCCTTATCTCTTTCCAGAAAAATATTGTTTATATTTTCCATAAATTTCTTTTCCTTTTCTTGGTCCCTGAGCTCCTGTTGCTGTTTTTCTATAAGTTTTTCCTGTCTATGTTTTTTCTTTTCCTGCTGACGTTGTCTATCACGCTCCTGCTCTTTAAGATCGCGTTGTTTTTCATGCTCCTGCTCTTTAAGCTCGCGTTGTTTTTCACGCTCCTGTTCGTTACTAGTATACTTTTCAAATAATGCTGTTAGCATATCCTGTATGGACATAGCTTGAGCATTGCTAACTTCTGCCCCTTGCCCAGAAGAAATATTGTCATTAATTCCTAACTGGTTGAATGCAGGAGTGTCAGTTTGTTTTGGCAACTCCTCGGTTTTACTATCACTCGGAACATCAGTTACTAAATTATCATTCATAATTAACTTCTCTAATAATTCGACAGAAATATGGGTAGATTGCTCTACCTGAGACTCTGATGTCATCTCTGCATCAGTATGCTCATTTGCTTTAATCGGTTTCTTTTGTTTAACCATTCTATCATCAATATAGCACAACAAATATATAAATCACTGACAAGCACCAATTGACACAAAATAATCTTATAACTAACACATATACCCAAACAACACTTAAAATATTATTCTCACAGCCAGAATATTCAATTATTACTACTTATGGCTGGAGGTACTGATTTTAATTTAAAATTGCACACACAGTGATTGTTGATTGTGTGCTGCTATGTAATTACTGAACGTGAACATCAGGTCCTACCTGAGTTGATTGAGACTTGTGGACTGCACTGTTTAGATGAAGTTACTCGTGTGTCTCGTACTAGCTCAGATACAGATTCGTACAGCAGTTCGGTTTTAATAGTTTGTTTTGGTACCCCGTACCTGTAATAGATCACAATTTCAATTATTAAAATGAATAAATGTGCATTGGTGGCCCCACGTTGGGCGCCAGTGTGGCGTTCGCTGTGTTATTCAGTGGTTTGGCATTTAACTAATTTGTAAATGAAAATGATAATCTTATTTTATTACATTGAGTAATTACTAAATAATTTTTCTCCCGGCTAAAGATTTGGTCAAGTTGCTAAAGAGCTCCAAGTTAACGTTGTGTTGAAGTGTTGTCTGTAAGTTGTGTAAGTGTCACTAAATCACAGTTCATACAACAGATTCTATACAACATTGATTATCATGGAAAGTTATCTTCAGCAAAATGATCATTAAAACCACCGAACATCAGCCGCGCACAACACTGACGTTTGTTACCTGAAACAATATTCTTCACAACTCGTGCTTAATTAATTTCGGCTCCATACATCAGCTAGAAAAGTTTGTTATAATGATCATGCTATGATTACTGTCTTTAAAGAACCAATCTGATTCGAATTATTTTTATTAAAATGAGTTTGGAACCACCGGTGCACATTTGTTTTTACACATTTGTATTACCTTAGGCATTTATGTCTGCAGAGTTGCGTAATTTGAATTTGCCGCTGAGATATTTGTTAAGATGGCGGCAGTCAATTGATAGAGACTTTCTATTGTTAGAGCAAATAAGTTAAGTATTTGAAATGCTTATTAAACTTTACTTTCGTATTCTGCACTATTTAGACCTCGTCAAACATTTGATTTTTTTCTAAGGAAAACACGGACAAAAACGCGATATAAATCGTTATCATTAAAGGCTGCACTCCTTGCAGCGAAAGAAATAATTAACACAGATAATGCTTACTGATAGAGGAATTAAAGTTACAAATAATTATTCACTCATATTTATAATAATAATGAACTCTATTCTCAAGTAATAATTAACAAATAATTACAATTTATTAACAGACCTCAGTTTGATATGTGTCTGCAACCTACAAAAGCCATCCAACAAAAGATAAAAACAAAGGAAGACAAACGCAGATCATAAAAGGAATTTACAATTATCATTGTCTTTGTATGATACATATCGATATGTCCAATTACATCATAAAATATTATATAAATAATTAATATTTATCATCGTTTTCACTGTTTTTTCATATGTCGGATAGATAATGTTTATAACTGTTAGAGGCATAATTTCCTCTCGTCACACTGTAGCTAAAATTTATCTCGCGGATGTTACAGCGATCTGCCCCCGACGCATCGAATGCTGTCGCTGGCGGTGTTAAACAGCTCGATGGAGGTCAGTACTGGTCACCAACATATGACCCATCACAGCAGAACATCCCTGTAATAGCGCACCCACGGAGTGCAGATATTGTGGATAATTATGTGTCGAGTGCACCTACGCCTTTCACCTCCACATACAATGTAACTCCCAGTCGATCGAAACGTGTGAACACTGCTATAGAAGTGCATGATGTCTGGGGGTTGCATGTGAGGATGGAGATTGAAAATGTATCCGAAGGTGATAAAAGTGCCATTCCCGAGTTCGACAGGGATGAAATATGTTGTGCAGAGCGCTACATCAATCAGCAGATGACTACAGAGTATTATGCAACGCATTCTCCTCCAGACATTTGCCTCACTGGCATGACACTTTCTATTACAATATTTTATGATGAGTGTGCATTATGTGTGAAATCGGATGACAACTGTGTTTATCTAAGACATGCCCTAGTTATGAAGTTATACAATCTGGACACTGCCATACGTCTTGCACTGGACGGACTGGATCTATGGTTGCCTAACATAGACTCTGCGTACAGTGATGTTGTAAACTCCCTACATGTGCATGTATACATGTTGATGATCTTAAAGCAACATCTTTGTCAACACATGAACGCTAAACCTAAAGAGAAATTGATTAAATGTGTGTGTGAAAAACCTGAGTACTGTGAGTCTTCTATTGGCTTGAGTGAGATACGTGCTGAATTTATTGCTTATCAAAAAGCTTTATTTGGTAAATACTGTACAGGTGCGAAGAAGACAATACATACAGATTTTAACGATATTCCTGAAAAATTTTAAATAAATAATTATTTATTTATAATCTAAAACCGTGTTTGTGTTTTATATCATACCTCTGTCATTATAATCAAAGTATTATAATTATTAACTTTTTCAATGATATGCAAGTTACTGAGATGATCATTGATCAAGTTACTCTTCATGGGTAAAATATATAACTGTTTTCTCTGCGTAGTCAATATAGCCCAGTCAGTTAAGTGATGGAACTATAGTGGCTACACATACTATTATTATACTTTTAAGTCTGTTTTTCTATAAATGTCAACTACTTGTCTGTTCTGACGCATTTAGTATCATGGTGGGCTGGTTGAAGCACCCTCGCCGCAAAGACTTTGTTGTCGGTGACTGGTCCTATGAAGATTCAAATGAAGACCTGAAGAAGAACAAGAAGAACGCAATTCTCGTTCCTGATAATATACGAGCAATTATTGTAGGTCCATCCAATTGTGGGAAGACCAATGTCCTCAAGACTCTGCTAAAACATGTAGATGGGGTCCGATCTGAACATATTTGTGTATTCTCAAAAACACTATTTCAACTCAAGTATCAGCTATTGCAGGAGATATCGCGCGGTGTGGAATCCCCAAACAGTTGGTTAGGGATAACGCAACTTCATTATAGCCTTCAAACACGACAACCTGAATTTAAAACACATTTACCAGGCACATGTCAGAACGGACATGTCGTTCAATGATATTGTAAAGATATGTGCAGGTTGCTGGAATCATTCACAGTATTGGTTTCTCGTTATTGATAAAACAAGAAAGCTGAGTGATGGTAAGTACAGGCGAAACTTTCAAGAGTTTTTGCATATACAGCATGGTAAGAGAGGTTAGTACATCAGTCTACACTTCACCATGGACAAATTCGAGCGTATGTCTACCTTTCAACCTGAGAGGATAGGTGTACACAGACAGAACACTCGCCTGTACATGGATGTGAAACTTCAGGCTATGCCGCATAAAGTTGCAGGTATGCGCAGGGAACTAGAGGCATATTACTAGACTTCAGAGAATGGTGAATGTATTAAATGAGCTAGTTAATCAAGTCAGTAAGAAATTAACCGACTTAACTGTAAAGGTGGGTGCTATTCAGGGGAAAATAGATGTAGACTTCCTTGTTGTTGGCCAGCCCGGGTGGCCGAGCGGTTCTAGGCACTACAGTCTGAAACCCCGCGACCGCTACGGTCGCAGGTTTTTATTTATTTCATTTATTTATTTATTGTTCCGTGGGACCAAATTAAGGAGAAGTCTCCATGGTCATGGAACAAGTCAATACATGAAATTATAACACGATATTAGAAACAGATAAAATGAAATATAAAAAACATATTCAGGTGACAAGTAAGTTTAAATAAAGAAAATCAACAATGTAACACTGGAATCTGCTTAATTTTTTAGATCTTCCAGGAGCTCCTCGACAGAATAGAAGGAGTGAGCCATGAGGAAACTCTTCAGTTTGGACTTAAAAGAGTTTGGGCTACTGCTAAGATTTTTGAGTTCTTGTGGTAGCTTATTGAAAATGGATGCAGCAGAATACTGCACTCCTTTCTGCACAAGAGTCAAGGAAGTGCATTCCACATGCAGATTTGATTTCTGCCTAGTATTAACTGAGTGAAAGCTGCTAACTCTTGGGAATAAGCTAATGTTGCAAACAACAAACGACATTAAAGAAAATATATACTATGAGGGCAATGTCAGAATTCCCAGACTATTGAATAGGGGTCGACAAGACGTTCTCGAACTTACACCACATATAGCTCGAACAGCCCGTTTTTGAGCCAAAAATACCCTTTTTGAATCAGAAGCATTACCCCAAAAAATAATACCATACGACATAAGCGTATGGAAATATGCGAAGTAGACTACTTTTCGTGTTGAAGTGTCTCTTATTTCAGATACTGTTCTAATGGTAAATAAAGCAGCATTTAGTTTCTGAACAAGATCCTGGACATGGGCTTTCCACAACAGCTTACTATCTATCCGAACACCTAGGAACTTGAACTGTTCCATCTCGCTTAGAATATGCCCATTCTGTCCAATCAAAATATCGGTTCTTGTTGAACTGTGAGTTAGAAACTGTAAAAACTGAGTCTTACTGTGATTCAACATCAAATTATTTTCCACAAGCCATAAAATTATTTCATGAACTACATTATTTGATACTGTTTCAGTATTACACACAAGATCGTTCACTACCAAGCTGGTGTCATCAGCAAACAGAAATATTTTTGAATCAACTGTAATACTAGAAGGCATATCATTCATATAAATAAGTAACAGCAGTGGCCCCAGCACCGAGCCTTGGGGAACACCCCACTTAACAGTGCCCCATTGGGACTGAACATCACTACCACTCTTAATATTCCGGAGAATTACCTTCTGCTTTCTGTTCTTAAAGTAAGAGGCGAACCAATTGTAAGCTACTCCCATTACTCCATAATGGTCCAACTTCTGCAGTAATATTTTGTGGTCAACACAGTCAAAAGCCTTCGTTAAATCAAAGAAAACACCTAGCGTTCGCAACCTTTTATTTAATCCTTCCAAAACCTCCCAGAGAAAAGAGAATATAGAATTTTCAGTTGTTAAACCATTTCTAAAACCAAACTGAACATTTGACAGCAAATTATGTGAATTTAAATGCTCCAGTAACCTTGTATATACAACCTTCTCGATAACTTCAGCAAACACTGATGGCATAGAAATAGGTCTATAATTGTCAATATTATCCCTGTCTCCCTTTTTATAAAGTGGCTTCACTACCGAGTACTTTAATCGGTCAGGAAACCGACCACTCCTAAAGGAAAAGTTACAGATATGGCTAAGTACTGGGCTAACGTACATAGAACAATACTTCAGTATTCTGCTAGATACCCCGTCATATCCATGAGAGTTCTTGGTCTTTAGTGATTTAATTATTAACTCAATCTCCCTCTTGTCGTATCATGGAGGAGCATTTCAGGTAACAGTCTCGGAACACTTTTTTCTAAAAGCGCTATATGATTCCCTGTTGGGATAGGTTTCTATTTAGTTCACCTGCTATATTCAGAAAGTGATTATTAAAGGCCTGGCCAGACAGAATCCGGCCTGCCGCTGCGACGGACGGAGCAGCGGCAGGCCGGGCCCGTCAGTGGCCAGGAACGCCACACAGGCAACGGCCGGCCGGCTTGCCGGCCGCAGCGACTGTTGCTGCGTCAGCTGTTACACCGCGGAAGGGCCGAACCCCATTATTGAGCTTGCATGCGTAGCGCTATTGTCTGGGAGTTAGACGATTTGGAAGCTTCACGCGGGGCACGTTTTTTTTGTGCGAGTTCATTTTTTAAGTGCAGAAATGAGTAGCTCGGACGAGGAAGAACTACTCCTCGCATTAGCGATACGAAATGGCACCAAGAAGAGGAGATGTTGCGTGCACGACATTAATAGCAAGAGAGAAAGCTTAGGAGAATACCATCGTCTATGTATTGAACTTGAGTCTGACGAAGATAGGTTCTTCAAATATTTTCGTATGTCGCGAGAATGTTTCGAGGAACTGCATCTCCTGATAAAAGGGAGCACCGAGAAGTGCACAACCAATTGGAGAAAGCCAATTGATACAAGGCAAAGACTAGCCATTTGTTTGAGGTAAGTTTACCTTTTGTGGCCTCTTTGTGCTTCATACATAAGTCATATAAATTATACCATTTCGGCTTTGCTGTATCATATGAAAGGTTCGGCGGAAAAAAATGCTATCCCACAATGTAGTTACGAGTGGAGTGATAAACTTATCTGCTGTGTTTACGAATAAAGCAAACGAAAGTTAACATCTAGTTCCGTATGTCCCACTAGACTGAACTTTCTACTAAATAGATTGTTTTGTTTCATTGTATTCATAACATTGTCACTGAATTTAAACAAACATATCTTTGGTCGTTAACTTATCTACTCGTTCTACCAGCATAATTTATTTTAACCTTTTCCAGATACTTGGGTACAGGCGACAGTCACCAGACCATAGCTTTCTCTTTTCGGTTAGGACGTTCAACAGTCTCAGAAACTGTGAAAGAAGTGTGCCAGGCAATATGGACTGTTCTACAGCCCAAGTATTTGCCTACTCCTTCAACAGAGATGTGGAAGAAATCTGAAGAAGGATTTCTAGAACTTTGGGGGTTTCCGGACTGCCTTGGAAGCATAGACGGAAAGCATATCAGGTTAAAATGCCCTAATGATAGTGGATCCCAGTACTTCTGTTATAAATGATTCTTTTCGCTAGCTCTCCTGGCGATCGTTGATCCATACTACAAGTTTACAGTAGTTGACATTGGAAGTTATGGGCGTCACAGTGACAACACTATTTTTGAGAATTCAGCTTTCTATCAAGAGTATATCGAGGGCAAAAGTATTCTACCTCCAAAGCCACTACCGGGTACAGACATCCCTGTTCCTTGTGTTTTTGTTGGTGATGAAGGTTTTGCACTTCAGACGTATTTGCTGAGACCATATCCAAAACCTGCAATAATCAACAATGCAAAGAAGAAGCAATTCAATGCTTGGCTCAGCCGATCACGTCGTGTAGTGGAAAATGCCTTTGGTATGTTGGCAATGAAATGGCGCGTATTTTTAAGAGCCATAGAAACCGATGTTGAAACTGCAGAACATATTGTTAAAGCGGCTTGCTGTTTACACAATTACGTTATATCAAGTAATAACAAAGAATACCTACCTTCTGAAAGTGAAGAAGAGTGCAAGCATATACGTGCATTCGTAGATATTGGATCAACTAATCGAAGGTCACCTATTGCTGCAATTCAAGTTCGTGAACATTTTGCTGATTATTTCAACAGAAGATAAACATATTGTTGTGCGATTACTTTTGAATACCTACCAAGTGTTTCGACAAGTTTGTCAATAGAACGCATTTGTGTCAAAAGCAATGAAGTTATGATAAACTGCGAAAGGGCTAATATGTGAGAACAGAAAGACTAACAGATTCTTTAGAAAAGTTCAGTGTTTTGTGTACACCATTTGCTACAGCAATTGGTTTACGAAATATTAATATTATTTCTATACAAGTATAAATTACATAAGTACAAAACTTTTACATGTGAAAAATCTGATGTGTTCAAAGTTGTGTGAGAGTGATCTTATCACGATTCATGTCCTGACCTACATCGTCAGTTAATGTGCCAGTATTTGAACCACCAAATGCAGCTCGTTCACGGAAATCAACGTGGGCCGAGTCTACTGAAAGACTTTGAGAGACATGTGTTGGCTGTTGCACATCTATTTCCGCGAGCTCAGCCTCCGCAAATAACTGTGCCAGTTGCACTTTAAGCTTAGCTTGTGATCTAACTGTAAGACGTTTGTATGTTTTTGCATAGCTTAAAAATAAATGATCAACTTCGTCATGCTTATCCTTATACTGATGTTTCTTTTGCAAGTAACTAATTATACACTCAACATCAGCACTTGGTCCCAGCTTACTCATTTTTTTAGCGGTTGGCTTCTTTCGTGCTGAAGATGGTTCCAAAACCTCTGTGCACTGCTCCTCAGATTCTCCTTCATACTCATGTGTTAGCAACTCTGACTGAGGAAAAATTGTGGAGTCTGATGAGTGTTCACCTGACTGTGTGAGGTCTTTCGCTGTCACTTGTGGCTGCCTCTCTTGAGCAGGGAATATTTGATTTTGGTCGTGCTTCCAGAGTACAGTCTATGAACCTCATGTGTTCACTCCACGACCATGATCTGTACCGTTTCAAGCTCTAGCCAGTGGTGCCTTTTACCATCTTCTTGTGTTTGACGTAGGCATCTCTCAAGTTCCTCCACTTCGTTTTCAAGGTCTCGGCTGCAAATGAACAAATGTACCGGTAATGTATTCTTGTAGAACGTATAAAGAAAATAATGACTGTGGCAGATGTCTGAAATGGAAACAATCACATTCAAAGAGATCTCTAATGTTAATATGATATGAAATTACCTCTTATGATATGCCACTATTCCCACTCAAATATGAAATTCTCTTTCCGTGTCTGTTCCTCTAGTATTGAGTATTCGTCCTGTCACAGTTTTCAGTTAGTCTAGCCAGTAATTATTTTCTTTGTCATCAAAGATTTTTTTTCACATACTTGGCAAGTTGACAAAACCAGAACGGTAGAATTTCCACCTGAAGTAGAACATTCTACCATTTCATGGCAGTAAAACAAATGGGTATTAAAATGTCGAACTATATAAGCATTTGCATGATCCATGTGAACTCTTAACAAGCTGAGCCTGTCATAACCATGGATACTGTAGTATCTCATAACGCAATTAACTGCAGAGCAAGACATGTCGCAATTTCACTAAAGGGCAGTTACGTTGTTACTACAATATCACATTTGGGTAAAAAAATAGTTCAAATGGCTCTGAGCACTATGGGACATAACATCTGAGGTCATCAGTCCCCTAGAACTTAGAACTACTTAAACATAACTGACCTAAAGACATCACACACATCTATGCCCGAGGCAGGATTCGAACCTGCGACCATAGCGGTCGCGCGGTTCCAGACTGTAGCGCCTAGAACCACCACATTTGGGTAACAAAATACATTTTAAGGAAAGATAACCAAGATACCTCTGTGAAGCTACAAACAATATCCTATTTCTGTGTTATTTAGTCGGTAAATTCTTAAGTGACTGTAAATGTTAAGCAAACAACAATGTTTCGGATCATTGGCGAAACTATGTGAAATATATTTCTCATAATATCGGAAATATTACTTTGATTTGTATTGCGTGGAATAGCATCTTCTGTTGTTAGCGTTAAAAACAAGCATGGGAATAACACACGACCTCAAAATATATGACGTGGGGAGAGACAATGAATTTTCGTTTAAATGGAACACTGTTATCATACATCAAGACCGATTTTAACAAAGGTGACGGTTCTTTTCTCTTTCCACATTCTATGTGTAGTTTTCCATTATGATGGCATTGTTGCTTACATACTTTCAGCTCCTTTAAGTTATAATATACATTAGATAAATTCCAGTACTTAATAATATAGTTTAATACATTTTTGCTTTTGTGGAACTTAAAATTTTGCAAAAAATGTTTACCATTTTGATCCAGTTTAGCAGCTATATCCCTCCAAGCTTCAGCCTTCTTCAGAATGTTCTTGTAATCAGGATTGCGTGTATCATACAAAAGTTGTATTCTCTCACCTCCCCTATAAGTCTTTCTGTGTCCATGATGCGTGCACTACGAGCTGCAAGACAAAAACTGCCTCATGCCGCCGCTTCCAGTCTGACAACAGAGCGGTCGAATGCGCCAACAGAGCACCCGCTCCGGCTTGCGGCGAATCTGTAATCTGTGACAACCCGGCGGCGGCCGGTGCGGCAGGCCGGTTGCCGGTGCGTCAGAGCCGCACTCCGTGTGACCGCCGCCCTACAGTAACGAGCGATTCAACAGTGCGGCCTGCCGGCTGCAGTTCAAGGCCACAGGCCGGACGGCCAGGCCGCACTCTGTCTGGGCAGGCCTTAAATACTGTACATATATGCGACTTATCAGTAACACGGACATTCCCACTACGCACTGATTCTATATCCTCGACCTGTCTCTGCAGACCAGCCACTTCCTTTACGACTGACCATATGGTTTTAATTTTATCCTCAGACTTAGCTATTCTATCTGCATACCACATACTTTTTGCCTTCCTAATAACATTTTTAAGCACCTTACAATACTGTTTGTAATGGGCTGCTGCATTTAGATTCTGACTGTTTCTAACGTATTGATATAATTGCCACTTTGTTCTACAAGATATTCTTATCCCTCTAGTCAGCCACCCAGGCTGCCTGTTTGTGCTAGTACCCTGTTTTGAACGTTCTAACGGAAAGCAACTTTCAAAGAGCACGAGAAAAGTCTTGAGAAAAGCATTATATTTATCGTCTACTGTATCAGCGCTATAAACATCTTGCCACTCTTGTTCCTTGATAAGGTTTACAAAGGTCTCTACAGCAACTGGATCACCTTTCCTAACCAGCTGATGACTATATTTAACACGTGATGCAGCACAAAAATCCTTTAGAGTTAAAATTTGTGCATCATGATCTGAAAGGCCATTCACCTTTTTGCTAACAGAATGCCCTTCTAGTAATGAGGAATGAACAAAAATGTTGTCTATGGTTGTTCTACTGTTCCCTTGCACTCTCGTTGGAAAGAATATGGTTTGCATAACATTATATGAATTAAGGAGGTCTACCAGAATCCTCTTCCATGCACAATCACTTATACAAATAATATTGAAGTCACCACATATAACGACTTTTTGTATTTCCTATAAAGTGAACCAAGAACTTCCTCTAGCTTTAGCAAAAATGTTGTGAAATCAGAGTCTGGGGATCTATAAATAACAACAGTTAGAAGTTTAGCTCCATTAAATTTAACCACACCTGCACAACATTCAAACACCTTTTCAGTGCAGTACTTTGAAACATCAATTGACTCATTATGGGATTCCGTTTTTCACATGCATGGCTACTCCCCCACACCGCAAAGAGCTCCTCGAAAAGCTGCCAGCCAACCTGCATCCTGGTAAAGGAAGCCTCTGAATTATCTCCTTATTTAAGAAGTGTTCAGATACACCAATAATTGCAGAGTCAACATCTATAAGCAATTCACTAACTTTATCTCTAATACCTTGTATATTTTGATGAAATATACTAATTCCCTCATTACTCGGATACCTAAGCTTTGTCAAAAGTGGTTCCTTTGTTAGAGAGACTTCCCTTAAGCAGTAATACCTATCAGCTGACTTCAATCTAAAAAAGGTGCAGCTCTAACACCCACTACTGCATGAATTTTCCCATGAGTGATCCCACCAACTCCACCTATGCTGTCACCTATAAGCTTTGCTAACCTTCCCTCCCCATACCTGTTGAGGTGCAGGCCATGTCTAGTGAAATCCGTCCTGCCTCGGGCATGGATGTGTGTGATGTCCTTAGGTTAGTTAGGTTTAAGTAGTTCTAAGTTCTAGGGGACTGATGACCTCAGAAGTTAAGTCCCATAGTGCTCAGAGCCATTTGAACCATTTTTGAACTTTGTTGTTGAGAAGGGCGATCAGGATCATAGTAAGAGGAGGAAGAAAATCACTGGATATATAAAGCCTCATGTTGCGGAGTTGTCTGATTATACACACTGAGATGTCAACGAAGCAGAAAGTGATTCGGGCGCGTAAAGCAGTTCGTGAGACATTGCAGCTGCTGAGGTTAGGGCATATGGATCGACAGCAAACACTAAGAGAGACCTTTAAGCCAGTTACTGAATCTCTCCGATAGCTCTCAAGAAAAACAAAAACACACGATAACGAGGGTGCTGCCATTAATGAATTCATTATTCGTCACACTCCGGTCAGATAGATAGAACATTCGCCGTCAGCAGGGTAAGGTCTTACATGTTGAGTATGCATCCTATAACTAATAACTATAACTGAAGACACAATAGGGTGAAATACTGCGCATGACTGGTGTACACAAGATCACGAAAAGATTCAGCAACAAGAAATATAAAACCATTATAAAACCAATACTTGATGAAGGCGGAAACAACAACAGCAGCAGCAGTGATGGTATTGACATTGAGCATGAAGCAGTGAACAATCGAATCCTTCAGTATTTATATTATGACGACCCCAACGAACTAATAGATCGACTACGGTTGCTCATGGCATCAGCTGCTGCAGGTAATGCAGCTCATTCGAATGAAGTTGTTTCAATAATCTCATAGGTTAGAGAGAGAGAGAGGGGTATCATCGAATAAGTGTGGAGACAGTAATTCGAGAACTGCACAAACCAGCACGCAAAACATACCCCCACAGGCGTGTTATAATTAAAGGGTTGAATGACTTCTGGCAAGCTGATCTTGTAGATACTAGGGATTATTCACATGAGAATAATGGATACAAATATATTTTAATGCTTATTGATACAGATTCCAAATTTGCCTGGGCATTACTTGTCAAAACAAAAACGGGTCGCAATGTCGCCACTGTTGTTGAGTGTTTGCTACAGATAGGAACGAATCGATGCCCAGAGAACCTCCAAACCAATCACGGTGGGGAGTTCTACAATAGGTATTTCAAGACAGTGATGCAGCACTACGAAATACATGACTACTCAACATTCACTCACCTGAAGGCAAGTACAGTGGAGTGTCTGAACAGAACAATAAAAGGTCGAACGTGGGTGCGTTTTAACCTTTGCGGCTCATACAAATGGACGGATATCCTCCCAGAAATAATTGCTCAGTATAATCGAACCAAACATAGCACAATAAAAATGAGACCATTCGATGTTCGTGATAATGGATTCATGGAAAAGGTGTTCTATCGCATTAAAATACTGGATCCACACAAATAGAAATTTAATGTAGATGATTTGGTACATATCTCAAAACACAAGACGGCATTTGAAAAATCATACCTACCGAACTGGTCAACTGAGATATTTACAGTTTCAAAGGTGCAACGAACGAATCCTAGAACTTATATATTGAAGGATAGTAAAGGTGAAGAAATTGCAGGCTGCTGCTACACTGGCGAGATGCAGAAAAGCTCAGAACCGGATGTTTTTCTCGTGGAGAGAGTCATAAGACGTCGGGGAAATAAGGGTTAGTCAAATGGCTTGGTTTTCCTGCTACAAAAAACAGTTGGATTGATGCCGGCGATTTGCTATATTATGGGCGCGCATTGTCCACAACCGCCACAGTAGCATAACATGCGTGCTAGGAGATGCATTAGAGGACGTGTTGGTATTCTGGACAAACTGCCAGTGGAATTACACATCCCTAGGTATAACTTCTGTGGACCTGGAACAAAGCTTAAGAAACGCTTGGCCTGAGGTGATATGGGAGTTAATCTACTCGACGAAGCGTGTATGGAACACGACATTGCATATGCTGCAAATAAAGATCTATCAAGTCGTCACTTTGCAGATAGGATTTTATCTGAAAAGGTTAAGGCGATACGGAGAAGAAAGGATATTGGTATAGGTCAACGCATTGCAGCATTTGCAGTTGATAAAACCATGTGTGGAAAAATCAAGTTGTGTTTAGGAGTAATGAATTCAAGCGAGTTATGAATGTTGCACATTGTGCAGTAAACAAGAAGAAGAACAAGAAGAGCTGTTTGAATAACTGTATACCTGACAGCGATGTATGCAGCTAAAAACGCACTCAAGCAGGAAGATGCGGGAATGAGAAGAAGAAGAAGAGGATCTGTTAAAGCATCTCGATTTCAACCAATATCCAAGACATCTGGCGGTTTACCCCATTTCTCATCCTGGCCCTCTCCACACTCTCGGTGGTAGGTTCCCTCGCTGGTGGTGCTGCAGCTATTGCTTGAACGGTCAAGAACGCACAAAACTCCCAAGCACAGTTAGTAGAGGCAAGAAGATGTAGGCGACTTGCCTACAACAAATAGTCGCATAGCCGTCCGGTATAATGAGTTAACGAAAAAATATTTATTCGCAAAAACTCACAATGAGAAGAAACTAAAAAAAACAACAGAGAAGTAACAAAAACTAGGAGACTCTATAGTCTTCTGGCAAAGATAAAAAACAACACATAACCAGAAAAAAACTCTCGCGGACTTTTGATATCACTTTGCACCAGACACGAAAAATATCAGTGGCACACAGCCCCCCCCCCCCCCCCTTAAAGTGCGGAGCCCCAGAGATATCTTGATACTTGAATTTTATTCGACGACCAGCTCTGGTGTGCGCCGGGTGTCTCGGGGGCGGTGACGTTGTTGTGATTCACCTGTCTCGGACGATGTACTGAGCGGTGTTTCGGTATGCTCTGCGTCCATCATGAGTTGATGCACAGGCGTGGTGTCAGAGGTCGGAGAGGGTAAAACCCATGCTGGCTTGACACGTTCAATCGATACCTTTGTCGGAACACCATTGTACATTACGTCCACGGTATGCTTATTTCTACTCAGCACCTGAAATGGGCCCGTATATGGTGGTTGCAAAGGCGATTTGACTGAGTCTGTTCGCAACATTACGTGAGAGCAATTGTTTAAGTCTTTGTGTACAAACACCTTACGGTTGCCATGGCGAGAAGGTGGCGGTCAACGTATATTTGTGCAGTGACGTATTAGCACTGCATCCAGTGTGTGAGGCCCTCTGATCCAGGTAGTGAGGATGGTACTAAATAATCTGCAGGAAGCCGTAGCAGCTCGCCGTAAACCATCTCGGCAACTGATGCACCAATATCGGGTTTGTGAGCTGTCCGCAGGCCTAACAACACTAATGGTAATGCTTCCGTCCATCTCTCTTGATGACACATCAATGCTGCTTTGAGTGTTCTGTGCCATCGTTCGACCATATCATTACTGGCAGGGTGATAGGTAGTCGTGTGGTGGCGTTGTAAACCGCTCATGTTGGATAGCTCGAGGAACAACGTAGATTCGAACTGACGTCCTTGGTCAGTTGTGACGTGAAGGGGGCATCCAAAACGGGCAACCCACGAACACAGAAACGTCTTAGCAGTAGTTTAGGCTGAAATATCGACTGTTGGAGTTGCTTCTGGCCATCTTGTGCACCTATCTATGGCCGTAAACAAATATCAGTAACCCTCTGACTGTGGGAGAGGTCCAACCAGGTCCACGTGAACGTGTGCGAATCTAGCAGAGGTACCCTGAAAATCTCCAATATCAGCACGCACATGTCGTCCTACTTTACTTTGTTGACAAGGAATGCAGGAACGTACCCAAAGGCACGCGTCTCTTTTCATACAAGGCCACATCTACATCTACATCTACATCCATACTCCGCAAGCCACCTGACGGTGTGTGGCGGAGGGTACCTTGAGTACCTCTATCGGTTCTCTCTTCTATTCCAGTCTCGTATTGTTCGTGGAAAGAAGGATTGTCGGTATGCCTCTGTGTGGACTCTAATCTCTCTGATTTTGTCCTCATGGTCTGTCAGCAGCTTGATTGTAGCGTTGGCTGCTGGGTGCGATAGTGTGTGGACACTGTCGAATGCCGTCTTGCGCAATATTTCTGAAATGAATGGTCTTGGTGTGCCTTGAGAAAAGTCGCACCACAGCTTCCGCTCGGAGTTAGGCATCAGAATTTGCTCGAACTTCAGACCTGTAGACGGGGCGTTTAACAGCTGTCGTAGCTCTGCATCCTTGGTCTGTTCCACTGCAAGTTTATCATAGTCTATAATTTCTGAAATCCCGCAAATACGTGAAAAATAGTCAGTCACTAAATTTTCTGCGCCTCTTAAATGGCGTATATCTGTCGTGAACTGACTTATGAACTCAATATAACGGAACTGTCTTGGTGAGCACTTATCACTGGTGTTTTAAAAGTCGATGTTATGGGTTTGTGGTCTGTAAACACAAGCCACTGGTCTAGCCTCTATTTGTGGGCGGAAGTATCGAATTGCTTCGTAGATCGCGAACAATTCTCTGTCATACGCGCTCCACTTCTGTTGTGCAGTCTGTAACTTTTTTAGAGAAAAACCATAGTGGTTGCCATTGCCCTTCTACAGGCTGGTGCAGCGCCGCCCCTATTGCTGACTGGCTCGCGTCTACAATAGCTAGCTGTGCGTAGTGAACTGGGTGAGCGAGCAACACTGCTTTGCTGAGGCTTGCTTGAAGATAATTAAATGCTTTGTCCATTTCTCGTGTCCACATAATTATTCGTCGACCTTTGGCGTCGCGTCCCTTGAGTGCATCAGTGAGCCGTGCTTGCACCGTAGCCGTTGCTGGCAGGTGACGTCTATAAACATTTATTACTCCCATGTATCGTCGTAGCTCTCGGTAGTTTGTCGGTTTCGGAAGGGCCTGTATCGCCGCGATCTTCTCTGGCAGAGGCAATGTACCTTCTGATGACACATTATGGCCGAGGAAAGTGACTTGGTTCTTGGTTCTTGTGCACGACGCATTTATTTTCGTTTAAAACGACTCCGTAGTCAGATAGACGCTTGCGAAGTTGACACAGATGCTGTTCATGTGTTTGACTATCCGGAGAGAAAACCAAGATGTCATCAAGATAAGCAAAGCAAAATGTTAATCCCTTTATCACCTCGTCGATAAAACGCTGCCAAGTCTGTGCTGCGTTCTTAAGGCCAAAAGGCATAAATAAAAACTCGAATAATCCAAATGGTGTAATCACTGCTGTCTTCTGAACATCTCTTGGAACCACCGGTATCTGGTTGTATGCTTTCTTGCAATCGAGGACGCTAAAATTTTTTGCGACGGCCAAAGCACATGTGAAGTCCTGTATATTAGGTACTGGGTATCTACACTCCTGGAAATGGAAAAAAGAACACATTGACACCGGTGTGTCAGACCCACCATACTTGCTCCGGACACTGCGAGAGGGCTGTACAAGCAATGATCACACGCACGGCACAGCGGACACACCAGGAACCGCGGTGTTGGCTGTCGAATGGCGCTAGCTGCGCAGCATTTGTGCACCGCCGCCGTCAGTGCCAGCCAGTTTGCCGTGGCATACGGAGTTCCATCGCAGTCTTTAACACTGGTAGCATGCCGCGACAGCGTGGACGTGAACCGTATGTGCAGTTGACGGACTTTGAGCGAGGGCGTATAGTGGGCATGCGGGAGGCCGGGTGGACGTACCGCCGAATTGCTCAACACGTGGGGCGTGAGGTCTCCACAGTACATCGATGTTGTCGCCAGTGGTCGGCGGAAGGTGCACGTGCCCGTCGACCTGAGACCGGACCGCAGCGACGCACGGATGCACGCCAAGACCGTAGGATCCTACGCAGTGCCGTAGGGGACCGCACCGCCACTTCCCAGCAAATTAGGGACACTGTTGCTCCTGGGGTATCGGCGAGGACCATTCGCAACCGTCTCCATGAAGCTGGGCTACGGTCCCGCACACCGTTAGGCCGTCTTCCGCTCACGCCCCAACATCGTGCAGCCCGCCTCCAGTGGTGTCGCGACAGGCGTGAATGGAGGGACGAATGGAGACGTGTCATCTTCAGCGAAGAGAGTCGCTTCTGCCTTGGTGCCAATGATGGTCGTATGCGTGTTTGGCGCCGTGCAGGTGAGCGCCACAATCAGGACTGCATATGACCGAGGCACACAGGGCCAACACCCGGCATCATGGTGTGGGGAGCGATCTCCTACACTGGCCGTACACCACTGGTGATCGTCGAGGGGACACTGAATAGTGCACGGTACATCCAAACCGTCATCGAACCCATCGTTCTACCATTCCTAGACCGGCAAGGGAACTTGCTGTTCCAACAGGACAATGCACGTCCGCATGTATCCCGTGCCACCCAACGTGCTCTAGAAGGTGTAAGTCAACTACCCTGGCCAGCAAGATCTCCGGATCTGTCCCCCATTGAGCATGTTTGGGACTGGATGAAGCGTCGTCTCACGCGGTCTGCACGTCCAGCACGAACGCTGGTCCAACTGAGGCGCCAGGTGGAAATGACATGGCAAGCCGTTCCACAGGACTACATCCAGCATCTCTACGATCGTCTCCATGGGAGAATAGCAGCCTGCATTGCTGCGAAAGGTGGATATACACTGTACTAGTGCCGACATTGTGCATGGTCTGTTGCCTGTGTCTATGTGCCTGTGGTTCTGTCAGTGTGATCATGTGATGTATCTGACCCCAGGAATGTGTCAATAAAGTTTCCCCTTCCTGGGACAATGAATTCACGGTGTTCTTATTTCAATTTCCAGGAGTGTATCTGGAATGGTTCTTGAGTTTAATGGTCGGTAATCCCCACACGGTCTCCATGATCCATCTTTCTTACGTACTAAGTGTAGGGGTGAAGACCACGGACTGTCTGACCGACGAATTATTCCCGCCTGTAACATTTCCTCGAATATCGCCTTTTTGTTTCTGTCAATCTCTCTGGTGCGATTCTACGTACTCGTCGTGTAACTGGTTGTCCTGGCGTGGTACGAATATAGTGAACCGTACTATGTTTAACTTCTTTTGTCTGTCTGTCTGTCTCACAAGTTGTATGCCCTTTAGTGCTTGATATTGCACTGTTGTCTGTCAGATTTAAGAAACGTTTTCCTTGTAAGTCGACCGCCAACTCGAAATGTACCAGAAAATCAGCGCCCAAAATAGGTTCTGATATACCAGATATCACAAAAGACAAGGTACACTGTTTGGAAAAACCCACATCAATCTTGCACACTTTACATCCGTAAGTGTTAATCACCGAGTTATTCACTGCCTTCAAACGTGGCTGTATGTCTCTTTCGTTGTGTGGCGCATGGCTGACAGGAAGCGAACTAATGTCTGACCCGGTATCCATCAAAAACCTTGTACCCGTAAGTACGAAGCAGGAGGGATATGTATTGACGATTGCTGTCGCTGACATGAAAACACTGCACTGTTTCTGTACATACCTTGGTTGTCTGAGTAGGCGCATGGTGATGTACATGTTGTTGCATCTCTCTTAAAACGCTTATGGTACCAGCACACCTTACGCTCGTCCTCTTGTTTCACGCCCAGCCCGGTCTCTCTTGTGCTTAAAGATAACTTGTGGTCGCTGTAGCTGCGCTCGCAAATCCTCTATTGCAGTTTTTCATTCTCTAATTTCGTTTGAACTTTTTGTTGTTTGTCGCGTTGCGACCGCGGCACAGTTTACTGTTATATCGTCAGTTTGGTCTTGCTGGTATTGGTAGTTACCGTACGTGGCATCTGTCGACGTCATTGCGACTGTTGCAATAGGCTCGTGCGTCTCGTAGATTCTGTCTGCAGCGAGCAGCAGTTTGTCAGCTGATATTTCGTCGTATATAGCTAGTGTAATTCTTACTTGCGTTGGTAGCTGTTGTTGCCATACGTGGAGTAACAGTCTATCAGAGACTGTCGAACTATCTACCAGGCTGCGTAAATGACGCCAGTATTCTGACGGAGTCCTATCTCCCCGTTTCTCTTGGTACAGTACTTGTTTGACTCTGATGTCAACTGACTTCACACACCGAGAAATTAATTCTTCTTTCAGTCTACAGTATGCTCCTTCTGTAGGCGGGTTCACTATAATGTCAGATATCAAAGCCGAGGCCTGATGGTCCAAATTACTTATTACCAAGGTGAACTTCTCGTGATCACTGACTATTCTTTGTTGTAGAAATATATTTTCCATTAGCGCGAACCATGTGTGTGGCTGAGAAGGAATGAATGGGGGCGCCCGTAATTGCAACCGTTGAGTTGGTGAAGCGTTGAAACCAGCGGGTACTTCCATTGCTGTTACTTGCTGTGGTTGTGCTGCAGTAGTCCCAGTTTCCGATGATGTTGGCTTGCTGGTGTGTGCCATGGTTGTTGAACCAACGTCATTCCTTTGGTCCGGTATATGCTTGAAGTTCATATCTTTCGAAATATGCAACTGTAAAGTTTCTATCTCATTCTGAAGCCTATGAATTTCTTCCGTTATCGAACCGTATCGTTTGCCGTCGTCGTTCATTGCTTTTGCAGTTAATGTTCGACGTAGCTAACGAAAGATTTAAAGTTCCTTAATCGGAGGTCACCAATTATGTAGGCGACTTGCCTACAGCAAATAATTGCATAGCCGTCTGGTATAATGAGTTAACGAAAAAATATTTATTCGCAAAAACTCACAATGAGAAGAAAATAAAAAGACAACAGAGAAGTAACAAAAACTAGGAGACTCTATAGTCTTCTGGTTCAAATGGTTCAAAATGGCTCTGAGCACTATGCGACTTAACTTCTGAGCGGCCGCGCGGTTCCAGACTGAAGCGCCTAGAACCGCTCGGCCACAACGGCCGGCTATAGTCTTCTGGCAAAGATAAAAAACAACCCATGACCAAAAAAAACTATCGCGCACTTTTGATATCACTTTGCACCAGACATGAAAAATATCACTGCCACATGATGAAAGCTGCAGCCATCGGAAAAGGAGTATAATTGAAACCGTACAGGAAAGGCTTGGTCCATTCATAAATAAAAAAAAAGCCCATTAGCGGTCCTATCAGATCGACCCCTCACCAATACAGATCTTAATAAGTTTGTTAGAGACAAATTCAAGATACCAAGATTCTGTGGCGTGTTTATGCGGGATACATTACCGAAGACTATGTGGAAAATTGGTGAATACGGTATTGTGAATTTAGATGTTGCTGGAGGCCCCTGCACCCACTGGGTGTCATATATTATGAAAAATGTGGATACCGTCTACTATTTCGACTCATTTGGTGACCTTCAACCACCAGAAGAATTAAACAATACTTCACTTACAGAAGACATGTGCTCTACAATTATCAACGCTATCATGACTTTAATACACACCTCTGTGGACATCTGTGCATCATGTTTGTCTTGACGTTCACAAAGAAGAAGAAGCGTGCTATATAATGAGGAGGTTTAAACATTCATTCATCAGTTGAGGTTCAGATGCAGTGCCGAACACTTTGATGTTAAATGAACGATCATCTGTATTGCGTGCAAATTACTTCCTGCCAAGTGATTTGAGCGTTGGTGAATGGAGTATTGCATTGATTGGACTGGAGACATACAACAGCATCCCAAATATCACAGAGACTAACAATAAAGTGCATCTGGATATTAATGATGATTAAAATATTGTGGAAATAGAACCGGGTGCATATGATATCGACGATTTAAACGAAGTCTTAAAACAGTCTGGAAAAGGTAGTGAAGTACATGCAAACATCAGTACACTTAAACCTGAAATAAGGACTTTAAATGCAACAATTGATTTTAACCAGAAAGTTTCAATAGGGGCCCGCTGGGTTCACAAAAGGACAGATTTTGAAGAAGGACCCGAGTAAATTTTACAAGTCAGATCAGACAGTGGACATACTCCCTGTCAGTACAATCTGTGTCGAGTGTAACATTGCAACGAACTCCTAATCAACGATAGAATGATTCCCTCTATTAACTATTCTTTCCTTCAGTTGCAATGGGGTATAAGATTGTCGAGACCCCTGCTGATGCAATATACCTTCCAGTGATAGCTTAGACACTGGACTATTTGGAGCTGCGTATTGTTGACCAGAATAATAAACTTGTTTACTTTCGTGGTGAGGAAATCATTGTATGATTACATCTACGGCAGGATGGGCGTACGGTGCATTCCTTGGCATGCCACTTCGCTACCGAACAGCAAAGTGATAACACGTGGAAACTATGAGTTTCTTAAATCAATTGGCCTGAAACGGCGCAATGACGTCCTCACTCAATGTAACCAGTCTGGTAGAGTATGATGAGAGAATTATACATCAGGAATACTCTCATAAACCTTACGCTTCAACCATGTTTAACAAGAATGATGAAATCAGGATTGTCATCCAGCACCAAGACGCACTCACGCTTCCCTGCATGAGTTTCATACATCTAGAGGGATCATTGAAAAAAAAACGGATGGCAGCGATACAGTGGGATCCAAGTTGATACTAATGCTGTAGCATTCCTGTTCCGAGAGATACGCTATGAACTCAATAGGTCTGAGATTGACCGTACACACAATGTCGGCATAACATCAACCCTTAAAACATATGTCTCGGCAATAACAACAGATGTGCATAGTTTAGAAAATGCAGGATGGTTCATAGACGGTCCACAGGATAGAACAGTTGCAGAGTACACGCAATTTGCTGCATGTATACCCTTAAAAATGCTTATGGGATTCTTTGAGGACATGAGACAAATTATTATGAACGCTAAGCAAGACCTCATTCTGGTGGGGAGTGCCACGGACAATAACTCATACATTCAAGGAGCTCAAGAAGAGAATATGATCACAATCAGCAAGATAATATGGAAAATGCCTCACATCAGTGTATCCCACGAGGAGAATTTGAAGCTTTTAAAGTCCTGAATTCAAGTACATTTCTGTCACTGACATTTTGCTCGTGGGAGATTTTCGAGTACCCAGTGTTACCTACGGCGAGCAGACAAACATGGGCTATTAAAACCTCAAGCAATCTAGAAACATCTAGCTTCATCATACTTGCGTTTCAAACTGATAGAATTGGCAACATAGCAAATGATTCCACCGTGTTCTATAACTGCAAGTTAACTAATGCCAAAGTCTACCTCAATTCAGAATTCTACCCATTAGACAATCTACATCTGCAGTGGAATGGAATGTACACAGTCTAGCGTATGACATGTATGCAAGGTTTCGGTCTTATTACTATGAAATTGTTGAAGGAGAGGGAGGGGCGTGACTACTCAGTCCACGTACATTCAAAGAGCTTTCACCGATCATCCTAATAGACTGCTCAAAACAGAATGACGTAATTAAGTCTGGACCTATAGATGTTCGAACTGAATTTGAATCATCGACAAATTTCCCAGAACACACTGCCACATATGCTTTAGTTCTACATGACCCTGTGATCAACTACTGTCCACTCACAGGTGTTGTACAGCGAGCTGTATAAATGGATACGTACTGCTCCACACCTAGAGCATTTCACGATGATGTGTCACACTGTGACCATCATTTCGGACGCTAAGGGTTTCTATGACAGAGGGCGTAGCCATTTCGCATTTATAGATATTGCATTTTTAGCATACACAGAGGATTCTGGAATAATAGAGCCATTCTCTGCAAACATTGCAGCACCAACATCTTTCAATCAAGTGAAGTATGCTAAGACAAGGACAAGTGCAAAGTGATTAACACATTTCTACCATGGAATTCACTGGGCGCATCCTGGCATACCCTATAAAGATATAGTGACTGCACTTAAATTATTCGGTCATGTGGACACCATCGTCTACGTGAAGGGAAAGGAGATCTCATGGATGCGTCGAATATTTAAATTTGCTTCTATTTAAGACCTGGAATTCTACAGCTGCCCATCTATTCATCGACTCAAGAACATGTATCAAAAAAGTGCTGCTATATCTGCTTTTGAAAATGTAAAATTACTTTTAAGTTGGATGGGAAATAAATAATTTTTTATTGCATAACAATCCTTGTATACTTTTTTCTTCTTGACACTTACGTTCTTAGCAAGTAAGTTTATCAATTATACTGTACCTGCCTCCATTTATAAATGCATTCCACTGGAACTGTCTGTCCCACTTACACAGCATTTGCTGCCATCACCTGGGGAGCAGTACTACCTGTGCTTCCCTGCAGGGAAGTCTCTGAAAATGTGTGTGTTCAAGGCAGTACGTCATGTAGCCGCACATGCAATGCAGATGTAACTGCAGTCAATTCTCTTAAAGTGAGTGAGTGTGTGTGTGTTTATGTGTGTGTGTGTGTGTGTGTGTGTGTTTTAAATGCACCAAGTCTTGTAGACCTATGCAGTGCAATGTGGTTGTAACTGCCCATTATACAGAAATACATTTATCATAAAGTCACCACTCTCTTTCAGATGGTATTTAAAGCAACAGACCTTATAGACCAGTGCAGTGCAATGCAGATGTAACCGCCGATTGTACAAAAAATACATTTATGATAAATTCACAACTCTCTCTTTGAAATAGTGTTTAAAGCAAAAGATCTTAGAGACCTGTTAGGTGCAATGTGGATGTAACTTCCCTTTGTACAGAAAATAGATTTATCATTTTAATCAAAAGAATAATGATTGAGGGTTAAAATAACATTGTTCTTCGTATTTACAAAAAAAATTAAGTGAATTTATTATTGAACCCAGATTTTTTGTGAATACGTGATTCAGATTTAACAACGTTTTGAGAAATACCAGTTTACAGATATGTGATTAACATTTACATGTTTTTTGATAAATACTAATATTCTGCTGTTTACAGATAAATGATTCAGATTTACATTGTATTAGTTAACAGATACGTGGTTCATATTTACATTATATCAGTTTACAACTAATGCAGAGGTACTACTACAAACTAATTACAGTATCATACATGCTAACTCGGCACTTGGATGGGTGACCATCCGGGCCGCCATGCGCTGTTGCTATTTTTCAGGGTGCACTCAGCCTCGTGATGCCAACTGAGGAGCTACTCGACCGAATAGTAGCGGCTTCGGCCAAGAATACCATCATAACGACCGGGAGAGCGTTGTGATGACCCCACGCCCCTCCTATCCACATCCTCCACTGAGGATGACACGACGGTCGGATGGTCCCGGTAGGCCACTCGTGGCCTGAAGACGGAGTGAGTGAGTACATGCTAACTACTACCACTACAGAAGATCCACCTGAAACAGAAAAGACTGATGTAAAGCTGAACAATTGTGTTTTGCAAAAAAACAACAAGTACGTGAACGTATTTCTTTGAAGTGGGTGGTTCTAAACATTTTCCACTACCACAAGCAAGCATATATACATATAAACAATTAACTGGGTGGAACTCCAGTTCTGACTGGATGGCTAGTGGCAGTTGAAACTTAGAAACTACAATCTAATCTATAACCACTCACACATATGCACAAATGAAATGCAATAACTTGTTGTTTTCCTTTTTTGTGGCATATTAATTACTAATAACCATCAAATATATGCAGATTTTTTCTTGACAATTTTTCAGTTTTTAATTTTTTTGGTTTTCATGATTTTTTTCCTTGGCATATTTACACAGACATACATTTATTTCCTACCAAAGGCTCCACACTCATTCGAACACTCAGATGTACATGGAAGCATGCACACTTACACACACCACACAACACACTCATCCATTATTTATACTATGATAAAAGAGCCATACTATTCGATGCATAAACCCCCTCACCCCATTCGCACACTCATTGTCTCTCTATCTATCTATCAACAAGAGTCCCCCACCCCTACATTCGCTTCAAGTAAATAGTGTGAATATGGGAGGGTTTCCACCCCATCCTCACAATGACTCTTTTTTCCTCATGAGGAGACAATCCGCCTTTAGAGTGCAGCGACCTTGTGATCGAATGATACTTTGCCAAACGATATCTGGATGAGCGCCTATGAACGCTGCGACCATACAGGCACTGCAAATAGTCATCAACCATAAGAGCTCGAGGTGGCGCACGTCTAACAGCCTTCGCCTGCCTCTGGGTGCCCCCATCTATTGTACGATATGCATACATATTGGACCTCAATCCCACAAACCCTACAATCGTCTTTCATGAGACCGATAACCTTCTTGTTCTTAGGAACAATACCATAAGGATTGTCGACCTCATAAGAAGACGTGTCGAATTCTTTACCGTTGCATCTAATTACTTCATATGAATATAAACCTGTCTGTATCCATATAAAGCAACTTTGGTTCTACGAAATGAGGTTTCTCAAACTCTTAGTGGAAGCGGTAAATGTAGAATTTGGAGATATCCAGTATGCACATCCCCAAATAAATAGCCTTCATGAACTCTACTGCAATCTTCGACATCTCCACAGCCACAAAGTTTTCATTGAAGATGGTGGCATGCTTAAAATATGTCCTGGCAATACACTTTCTCACGCTGTAACGCCCTTCCCATGCAGTTCTAATCAAAACATAGCATTCATTTCTTACATTCTGCATAGTTTTCGCGAAAATGGAATTGTTCATTAATTTATAAAAATCTTTTTCAAACGCATTACTCGCGACCGCCCTCTTTTCGGTATTTAGTTCAATATATTCCTTCAACCAGGGGGATTGCTTGAAGGAGATAGCCTGAGTGATTCTAACAAGCTTCAGCCCTAATCTGAGGCACTGCTTGAGGTCACGATAATGAATAATATACCTCTGCTTATCTCCAACCGTAGCCAACAGTTTACGGATGGTGCTTCCTCGCGGAATTTGTTGCTCTGGGCATAATGGCAAGTCGCTTGTCTCTCCTTGCAAATTATTAGGATATGTAATTTCTCCCTCAAGCACATACCTTACATCAGAATCGGCTGCAAGACCCATTATTTGTCCACCTAATCCCTTCAATTTGTTTTCGGGCACACATCGAAACCCATCAACCAGCAGTGGCTGCATCATCGCCTGCCCGTATAAGTTGTTGACATCTAAGTACATAATGTAACTGAAATCAAGGGATGCGTTAAACTCAGCACCCATCTGCGGATTATGTGGCTTGGCATGCCTTTGAAAGCATTGACAAAGTCCCCCACGGTTCCCTCGCTCAAAAAATAGAAGCGTTGCAGCGACAGTCAAAAGTTCGATTTTTTTTATTTACGAGGGCAGTTCAATAAGTAATGCAACACATTTTTTTTCTCGGCCAATTTTGGTTGAAAAAACCGGAAATTTCTTGTGGAATATTTTCAAACATTCCCGCTTCGTCTCGTACAGTTTCATTGACTTCCGACAGGTGGCAGCGCTGTACGGAGCTGTTAAAATGGCGTCTGTAACGGATGTGCGTTGCAAACAACGGGCAGTGATCGAGTTTCTTTTGGCGGAAAACCAGGGCATCTCAGATATTCATAGGCGCTTGCTGAATGTCTACGGTGATCTGGCAGTGGACAAAAGCACGGTGAGTCGTTGGGCAAAGCGTGTGTCATCATCGCCGCAAGGTCAAGCAAGACTGTCTGATCTCCCGTGTGCGGGCCAGCCGTGCACAGCTGTGACTCCTGCAATGGCGGAGCGTGCGAACACACTCGTTCGAGATGATCAACGGATCACCATCAAACAACTCAGTGCTAAACTTGACATCTCTGTTGGTAGTGCTGTCACAATTGTTCACCAGTTGGGAGATTCAAAGGTTTGTTCCCGCTGGGTCCCTCGTTGTCTAACCGAACACCATAAAGAGCAAAGGAGAACCATCTGTGCGGAATTGCTTGCTCGTCATGCGGCTGAGGGTGACAATTTCTTGTCAAAGATTGTTACAGGCGATGAAACATGGGTTCATCACTTCGAACCTGAAACAAAACGGCAATCAATGGAGTGGCGCCACACCCACTCCCCTACCAAGAAAAAGTTTAAAGCCATACCCTCAGCCGGTAAAGTCATGGTTACAGTCTTCTGGGACGCTGAAGGGGTTATTCTGTTCGATGTCCTTCCCCATGGTCAAACGATCAACTCTGAAGTGTATTGTGCTACTCTTCAGAAATTGAAGAAATGACCTCAGCGTGTTCGTAGGCACAAAAATCTGAACGAACTTCTCCTTCGTCATGACAACGCAAGACCTCACACAAGTCTTCGCACCCGAGAGGAGCTCACAAAACTTCAGTGGACTGTTCTTCCTCATGCACCCTACAGCCCCGATCTCGCACCGTCGGATTTCCATATGTTTGGCCCAATGAAGGACGCAATCCGTGGGAGGCACTACGCGGATGATGAAGAAGTTATTGATGCAGTACGACGTTGGCTCCGACATCGACCAGTGGAATGGTACCGTGCAGGCATACAGGCCCTCATTTCTAGGTGGCGTAAGGCCGTAGCATTGAATGGAGATTACGTTGAAAAATATTGTTGTGTAGCTAAAATATTGGGGAATAACCTGGTGTATTTCAATGCTGAATAAAACAACCCCTGTTTCAGAAAAAAAATGTGTTGCATTACTTATTGAACTGCCCTCGTAGCATAGCATCCCAGGACAACCCAGGTGAAATGTAATAAAAGGCGGGGTCCAGAGAGTATGTGGCCATACATACACTCCTGAACTTTTCGACGACATCTGCAAGCAAACACACATCCGTGTCCATGTATAGTCTTGCATATTCTCCCAAATTGAAGATGATGAATTCCCGCCAGACATTCATGGCATGCTCAATATCTGCTGTAGTTACGGCATCGCCTGTGAGAGTACTGGTAAATGCAGATATGTCGAGAAGCCTTGTTTCATATTGTTTTGCTATACTATCACCATACTCGTATGCGAAAACTCCTTTCCTAGCCGCAAGTTGGAACTTTTCCAAATCAGGAAATGCAGATCGAGTGATGCATATCATCCCGAGGTAAAGTTTCAACACGTTTATGGAGTGATGTCTGCATAAAGCGTAAAGAGTCAAGGAAGTGGAGCATAATTTTTGGCGTCATTCGTTTTGAGAAAGAAATGTACTTCTCAACACTTTCAGGGAGTCCACTGACGTGATCTTTCTTCATACCGAAATGAGCCAAGTGGTCAACGATAAAATGAGCGTCATATCCACTCAAATTATGACAAAAGACAGGTATGTGCCTTGGTAACTTATACTTGAAATTGCTTGCGTTGTGAGCTGCGCCATGGAACTTTCCCGTAAGATGGCAATGATCTCTACCGGAAGTTTCCGCGTTTCTACCTAAGGCTCGCCCACAAATATGACAATTAACCGCCTTTTCATACAATTTACCATCTTCCTTTGATTTGGTCATGGGAATTTTGGTGCTGTAGAGCTTATCAACTTCCAAAGAAAGTTTTTGAAGCTCAGTGAGGAGCCAAACCGCAGGATTGTCCCCAACATAACACTGGTAGTGTTTAAGTTGAGAATCATATCCGCATACAACTTGGAACACTGCCGCATAAGGTACATGTTTTTGTGTGAAGGTTGTATGTGAGGCTAAGGGGTTCCCTACACACGAGTAATAGGAGCCAGCAGACATTCAAAGTCGACATAAACTACAAAAGGACAGTGCTGCTGGTGGTGAGCATTTTGAAATTTAATGAAGTTATTTCCCTCTGTGATCATAATGACACGTACCAGGTCCTTGGAAGCACAGTCTAATTGATGTACAGCTAATAACTCTTCTTATGAAAAATAATTCAGACACCTTAAACATATATGCTACTTATGCCAGTTGTTCTGATGATGGTCGAAGTAGAGAGGATATAAAATGTAGACTGGCAATGGCAAGAAAAGCGTTTCTCAAGAAGAGAAATTTGTTAACATCGAGTATAGATTTAAGTGTCAGGAAGTCGTTTCTGAAAGTATTTGTATGGAGTGTAGCCATGTATGGAAGTGAAACATGGACAATAAATAGTTTGGACAAGAAGAGAATAGAAGCTTTCGAAATGTGGTGCTACAGAAGAATGTTGAAGATTAGATGGGTAGATCACATAACTAATGAGGAGGTATTGAATAGAATTGGGGAGAAGAGGAATTTGTGGCACAACTTGACAAGAAGAAGGGACCGGTTGGTAGGACATGTTCTGAGGCATCAAGGGATCACAAATTTAGCATTGGAGGGCAGTGTGGAGGGTAAAAATCATAGAGGGAGACCAAGAGATGAATACACTAAGCAGATTCAGAAGGAAGTAGGTTGCAGTAAGTACTGGGAGATGAAGGAGCTTGCACAGGATAGAGTAGCATGGAGAGCTGCATCAAACCAGTCTCAGGACTGAAGACCACAACAACAACAACATGCCACTTGTTACATAACTAGAAACAAAGGAGGCGGGACATGTTTTTGATCCAAACATAGTGATAATATCACCTTCAGAGAAGAGCAGCATGTTTACATGCAGCTCTCGCTCACCTGCAAATTTTGAGAAATGGAGGGGGCCGACTACAGTGTGCTTGTCTTGCTCATCTGACTTGTCGTTATTCTTCTCCAGGCCATAACCATGAACCGATGTGCCAGTATTCTGTGGCTCAAATTTGGGTATGTCCTGGATCTTGACAGGGAACTCTATACCATCAAAGTTATAATATGTCTTAATATCACTGACTTTGTAAATGCTCGGACCCTGCGCATGTTTCTTGTAATTTCTCTCACAAGCCATTACTGACCATGCAAAACAAGCTTGATCCTTTCTATTTTCGACAATAATGTTTGACTGCTTGTTAGCTATATCCTCAGGGATCTTAACATAACTGGACCCTCTATTTACTGGATCATAGACATGTATATGGATGGCGAGGCGTGGTATACAGCTGAGTGCTTTAGCACACCCACGTACTTCCATCTCGGAAAATCGAGCCATAATAGCACTCGAGGTGGATTTATGGTACCATTCAGCAATGGATGTGCTCCGGAAAATAACCCCCGTTATCACCCCATATATAGTGCAGAGGTGTAGTCTCTGCGTCACCTGGGTGTTTTAGGGGATTGATCCAACTCGCAGTATAGTACTGCACTGCATTTAATGGCGTTTAATCTAGGATCGTCTAGGACTTTGAGGAGCTCAGTGTCCAAGACAGGGAGGCAAGCCTCTAAAAACCCGACCGGGTCGAGGTACCTCCCTCCCAGATTCTCAATCCTCATGAAAGAGATGCGCCCTTCAAAAGCCATATTCTAGGGGGATCACTGTACCATTATTCTGATGTACTTCACTATCAACAGGACGGGGGAGAGCACTACTACTAGCCACGGAATAATCAATATTGCTATTACTATTAGAGCTAGGAGTCCAGACCGTCCATGATGGGGCTGGTGATGGTGTGTCAGCTGTAAGGAGGGGTATACGCTTAGGCACATGCACCTTTCGTTGACAGCAGGGGTGAGCTACTGAGGAGGCGGTGGAGGCGGTGATGGTTGGCTGGAACAACCGGGCTGCAGTGATGTCCCCGGAGACTGACGTTCCCATTACCGACCGGGGGGGGGGGGGGGGGGGTGGGAGACAGATGGACTGACTTGTCTTCTTCCTCTTCTTCTTCCCCCAGCTGAGTTGCTGATAGGTGTCGGAGGGCTTGCGTTGGTACAGGGAAGTGTGCTGCTGCTGCCGCCGCCTCTCACACAGCTGTGATAGGCGCTACGCACAGCGTAGTGTGTCTCTGTGGTGGTGAGCTGCTGATTCCCACCCCCGCAACCACCACTCCAGGTACACGGTATACTTTATGTGTTATGCTTGTAACATAAATAAGAAAAAATAAATTAAATGATCTAGATTTAAAAGAAAAAAATAATAAGACTAAATAATGGTAAACACCCACTCAGGAATATTCACCTCCTCGTGTAAAATGGCCATAATATTGCGCCTCTCGGATTCTTGTTGTTTATTTTGATCCACAGCAGCTGTCATCTCGTGAACTCAATCAGGGATTTCACCCCTGCCTTGGACGACATCCTTGGCATCCCCCTCCCTATGCACGGAATGATCTAGAAAGAAAAGAAAAGAATATGTGTAAGAAAGCTCAATCTATACACTTGGAAAACCAATATTTATTAGAGGAAATTATTTTATCTAAGAACTACGTTTTTTAGAAATGCACTTACATTCGCACTGTGCTTCTACCCTCTCGACGTCTAGCTGATGGGCTAGCTCAAGCAACATGTGCGGTATGAATTCTAGAACGATGGAAAAGACAGTATAATATCCAGTATGAAGAAAAAAATCTCTGTACCACACACATACATACACACACAATAAGTTAAAGGGTGCAACAGTCTGTGGTCCAAAAACAAATATAGCACACACAAAAACCATCTAAGGACGCAGCATTCTGTGTAGAGTGAGGTCCAAAACAGATATAACATGGATACATTGAACACAGAGACATTGAACACAAACAATCCGTTTAATGATGCAGCATTCCGTGCAGAGTGCGGTCCAAAACAGATATTTTACAAACAACACAAAACACAGACATAGAATCTTTAGTTAAAGGACGCAACAGTCTGTGTAGAGTGCGGTCCAAAACAGATGTAACATAGAAACATAGAACACAGAGACAATGAACACAAACAATCCGTTAATGACGCAGCATTCTGTGTTAGAGTGCGGTCCAAAACAGATATAACATAGAGACATTGAACACAGAGACAATGAACACATAAAATCCGTTAAAAGACGCAGCAGTCTGTGTAGAGTGCGGTCCAAAACAGATATAAGACACACACACAAAATCAGTTAAAGGACGCAGCAGTCTATGGACTGTGGCTCAAACCAATATTTGAACACTGAAAAGTACTTACCAGGTAATTGATCTTCATCTACTCGGCGGCGCTTGCCACTGTTGCTGCTGACGCTGTTGGTGCTGCCTGTACCCTTCATTATGCAGTCAAAAGTACAGCTGTTGAACACTGAACCAATTACAGAAGCAGACTGAGGGCGAGTTCGCTTGTGGTTTGGTTTATATAGGCTCTATGACGTTGAATCACATCACTAATGCAGTACCCAATAGGAGTGCAGCATTCTAGGTGTGGGGGGTGTGACGTCAAGAATGAATTATCACTGTCCTCCTAGTGCAAAAAAATTGAACTTCTCATTTGATCATTGAATATAAAGGTGGTACATTCAGTTATGGAATATCATTGAAACTGGATTGGAATTAAGTATTTAGGTAATTCATACGTTAGATGTGCGATGTGTGTGCCACATGTGTTCAGTTAGAAATGGTTAGCATATTTCCAAAAGATGATCTATGGCTCAGTATGAACATGCAGGCTTAGAGGCTATGACGTCAGCATTCGCGTGCTCACTGCTACACACGCGGCGTATGTCCCGTTATAAATGCGTGATGGAGAAGGCATTGCAGCATCTCTCTCTCTCTGATCACCTGACTAGAGGGGTGACGTGTGTATAATGTACAGCGACTAACGATCATGGATAATGTAATGGGATTGTGCTCTGGCTGTGTCCTACACCACATGGCGAAAAAATTGTTTGCCGCCATCTTGGATAACGGTACTTGCGTCATCAGCTGATGTCACGGTAGCACCCTCTGGTGCTGGTGCTGGGTACTAGGTCCAGCCCTTGTGGTGAACGCACTGTTTGCCGCCATCTTGGATTATGGTACTTGCGTCTTCACCTGACATCATAACCACCATCTTGGATGACGACGTCCTCTGGTGGTGGCACTGTGTACTAAGTCAGTTGGAGTCCGGACTTCGTGGTGAACACACCGGATGGCCGTACTGCTTGAAACTGTTTAAGTAAAAACTTATGTCCAAGTCCTTTTCACACATATCCTTAGGAGGAGGTGGCAGTCGGGTGACTGACGTTAGTACAAGTGTCCTTTCTTTCGCGCCATTTTCTTAGCTTAGTAGAGATACGCAAATCGACATTTCTTTACCGCCATAATTCAAACTTGTCGTCAGTTCATAGGAAGAAGTGGTGGCCGAGTGACTTAGGTTAACCCAAATGACCTATCTTCCCGCATGGTGTGATGCATTATCCTGTTGGAATTAGAACTTCTCGCCATTTTTCTAGGGGGAGGGGGGGCTGGCACTTTCCCACGAAAACTCAAACTCCCCGCCCAAAGCCGCCATCTTGAATGACGTCATGGCCACCATCTTGGAAGATGTCATGCACTGTTGCCAAGTCTACACGCCGCCATCTTGGATGGCGCCATCGCCGCCATCTTGGATACATCTGGCAACAATGCAGAGTCAGCTCTTGTCTGGTTTGTCCCAATACTGAGGGCATAACATTTATTCCATTCTGTGTTGCTTTATGGGAAACATAGGTCGATTTCTTCAAAAACATCAAGTGAGGACTGACTTCTGCCCTCCAATTAAGACACAGGCACTGCTTGGTGATGTGAAGGACGATCTAGGACTACAGATATCTGGAGTCTACCAGATCCCCTGGGAATGTGGCATTACTTACATAGGTCACACGGTGCGTATTGTCATAGATCGTTACCAAGAACATCAACGGCACACCAGACTGCAGCAGCCTAAGAAGTCGGCGATTGCTGGACATTCCCTCTCGGAATTACACAGAATGATTTACGACCTGACGAAGGTTCTGACACAGATGTTCAAATACTGGGACTGTGCCATCAAAGAATCTGTCGAGATTCGAGTACGGGAACTGCAGATAAACTGAGATAGCAGTTACATCCTTAGTAAGGCCTGGGAACCCGCTTTGAATCTGATTAAAAGTAGAAAGATGACATCCCACCATGAACTGACTTCGAGAACAGGTAGAGACACTAAGAAGACGCCATCGGCAAGTGCTCCTGTGCGCGGTCCGTGAACCAAACGGATGCTGGACACTCCGCGCCCACGCGTGGACCACTTTGGGAACACCTGGAGGGGAGGAGGAGATAAAAGCCCGGCGCCTCGGCATTCGGTTCGTCAGCGCACGTGGTAGTCGCTTGCCGAAATATTGTGCCCGTTGGACACTACCACCGGGCTGTTCACCCATGAAGTCTTTCATCATCTCAATGTTGATGGGACATTAACCCTAGTCCCCCTTCCTTCCTTCAAAGCAGGCGAATGGTGGAGGGGAGGGCGACGAAGCTGCAGTTGTAGACTGTTGTTGGTTTTTGCAGTAGCTGTAATAGTAATTTCTAATGTTGCTGGTGGAATTCCCACTGGGTTTTTTGCTGTTGCTGTTGCAACTACAATTGCTGCTGCCACAAGTTAACAAACTCAGGCTCAAACAACGTATCTCTAGGATGGACTAAGAACAGTATTATGAAAAGGATAAATTGCTACTCACAATTCAGAGGCGACTTTGAGTCACAGACAGGCACAATGAAAAGACCGCTCTATGTTCATGGTTTTAGCTGAAAGGCCTTCCAAACTAAAAAACATACAGACATTCACATAAGTGCAACTCTCTCTCACACACACACGATCATAGTCTCCAGCCACTGTGGCTGGACTGCAGACTGCAATTGAACCTGATGGGAATAGCAATCAGCATAGGTGGTCAGGCTAAGTGGGAGACAAAGTGTGGGGAGAGGGAGAGATAGGAGGGACTAGGTGGGGACAGAGTAAAGCTACTAAGTGCACTTGGGAGGTTTGAGGAGGAGGAATGGGCAGAAGAAGGTGGGAATGGGAGTGAAAAAGGAGAGAGCTAGAGAGTAGGAACAAGACTTCTGGATGTGTTGGTGGAATAAAAGGCTGTGTAGTGGTGGAGTGGGAGCAGAGAAGGGGGATGGATGGGGGAAGGACAGGGACTAGTGAAGAGTGAGGACAGGAGGCTTATGAGAATGTCAGATATATTGCAGAGAGAGTTTCCACCTGTACTATTCAGAAAAGATGGTGTTGCTAGAGAGGATCCAGGTGGTGTAGGCTGTGAAACAGTCATTGAAGTGAAGTACATCTTGTTGGACATCTCCTATGCCATCAAAGACAGCATTATCTGTAAAACAGTCATGTCATTTACCAACTAAGCTATGATCATGAGCTACTTTCTACATGGACATGACAACTAACAATTTGCTGTATGCATGAGTGGCCACCAATAAACTGTGGCCATAAGATGGGTGGATCATCCTGTTACTGAACATGCTGGTCAACACAATGTGCTTCACATTCTGCACCACCTGCATCCTCCCTACTAACACCATATTTTCTGAATTGCGCAGGTGAGGACTCTCCCCGCAATATATCATATGTTCCCATAACCCCCTCCCCCTGGGTATCAACCTTCACTTGTCTCTGTCCTTCAGCCACCTATCCCTTCCTCTGCTCCCCCTGCAGCACAACACACCTTCTCTTCTATTCTACTAATGCAACCACTAGTCATTTTCCCCTTCTCTACTTCTCTCCTTTTCCTCTCCCCCTCCCACTTCCAATCCCCTCCCCCAACCTCTCACATGCAACTAGGAGACCTAGTCTGCCACTACCACGTCCCTGCACACTCCCATGAGCAGTACTATACCTTCCCCCATCCCCACCCTGCTATCCCTCCACTCGCCTCCCCATGCCTTCTCCTTGCCCCCATCACCTACGCCAGATAGCTGTTCCCATCAGGTGCAAATGCAGTTCACAGTCTGGCCACAGTGGCCAGAGAGAGCGATCATGTGTGTGTGTGTGTGTGTGTGTGTGTGTGTGTGTGTGTGTGTGTGAGAGAGAGAGAGAGAGAGAGAGAGAGAGAGAGAGATGCGCTTAAGTGAATGTCTATGTGTTTCTAGTTTGAAGGAAGCATTTTGGCCGAAGGTCTAAATGTATGGTAGTTTTTTTACTGTGCCTGTCTGAAATTTAGGATTCATGCTTCACTGGAATAGTTTCACTGTAAGAAAGTACTTGCCATCACTATTCTATCCTTATCTGCATAGATAGAACACATTTGAGGATCACTCGTACTTGTAGTGATGCATAGACCTGTTGAATGAAAAGACGGATCCTTAGGTTGGGACCGCGTTGTTGACGAAGTGAACAGCTAACCGAAAACAAAGTCAAAGACGTAGAAAAAATAGTCATAAGCGTACACATACAGTCCAGGAAGCAAGCCAAACCAATGGCGTAATATCTGCAAGGTCAAACACTCTACTCATCAATGGCTGCTTAAAAGAACTACCGAGAGCGACTGGCAAGTTCTTGGCTGCGGGATTTACAGGCACTTTTGCGTCTGTGGATGGCACCACAGTATACGTTGGCGACAGAGTTATATCACTTCCGTTTAGGATCGGAGACTGTTACAGGGTACTAGTACTATTGATTCAGTGCAGCAGACATCATATTCGTTTAGGCATATTTAGCTTTATTGTTTTATAACTTCTGGTATGTCGTGTCAAGGAGATTTATTGCAAACACAGTTTATGAAACATCAGTGATACAAGCCTTCAAGAGAGGCTATGATAACCGAGCCATAAATGAAAATCGTTCGTCTCTAGCATAGTGTAATGCATAATGTCGTGGATTACAGAGTTGAAGGAAGTTGGTTTGTGCCCCACTATATGCCGCTTTTATTTTCAACTTAACGTTGTTAACACATTCTGGTACTTTCTTACCAAAGTAATACAGTAACGTTCTGCAATATCGATGTTATTCACATTTCCGACTGATTAAGAAATAAATATTCGGGTGCTCATTTCTGAATATGTAGTGATTTCATAGTGTTGGTTAGGCAGGAACCTAAGAGCGCAGCTTAAATTGCTGTGAGTGAAACGATGAGCCATAACATTCACATTCTTCAATTCACAAATAATTTGCAGTTTATTTCGTACCAAACACAAAGAGCATGAAGAGACAGATACTTTACATGTTACAACCAATCGCACTTCCCGTCGGTATATTTCTGCCATTAATGACACATCAGTCCAAAGTGTCATGCCTATGACTGCTGTACCCTGAGTGTGTAGTCTGAGTATCTCTGACCTGTCTTCCATATCGATACTTGGTCTGGTTGGGGTATCCGGATCACTGTCGGACACTAAAAGGCTGGCGGATTTCATTAGAACAGAATAACTTCGTTAACTGGTAAGTGAGACTTGTATTTGTGGTTTGCCGGAATTCTGAATTCAAGAATTTGTGATCTGAGCGGGAAAGGAGGAAGATACGAATCTGATAGCGAGTGGTTTCAACTGCTCCATTGCCCATCTGTCCTATATCGTTGTCACAATTTTCTTAGGTAAATTAGTTACTTCTACTAAGACTGAAACTACTACAGAAAGTGTTATAAATAAATGCATAAAAAATTAAACAGCTACACTTTAATAAAAATATAAAACACAATAACTAACTGTTACATCTTTTTATAAATTAGTTCTATCCTCCTGTCCTTTTTCTGGATGTAAACATCGATAACATGACATATGAACTCCTGCAGTTTGGTTGAATATTTCACAACCCCTTGTCTTAAGCCAAAATCGCCAAGTCTAACTGTCTCCAACTGTCATTGTGTTGCGAAGTTAGTTTTGATCGCATGTTAATGTACTATACTCCTTTATCATGATACAGTGGTTGTTAGAATTGCAAGAACCAACGACAGTTATTCGAGACATTCACAGAAAATTTATTAATCCATTGTTTATAATGGATTTAAGGTGGCCTTGAGGCTATAGACGTTTATCCTCACTGCTGCAAATAAACGTTAAGTTCTCCTTTCAGTTTTTCACTGTCAAAGAAAGAATATATTTTAAGAAGTTTCTCGACTTCACATATCAGAAAATTGTTCAGTCTGCTATAACCTGACAACTTTTTCTCATTTATAACTTCAGTAAAATCTGTTTCATGAAAGCCCTGGAATCTAGTTTCCAATTTCCTACTACTATGAGTAGTAGAGCAAAGAGAGCTTCAACCTCACATTGTGTGTTGTCTACATCAGGGGCAAGCATACATTCAGGGGCAAACTTATTGTTCTCTTTTAATGAGAGATCGTCAATCTATTGTTCTGTTAAGTGAGTTAAGACCGCCTGTGGATAGGTGTCCATTCTATTGTGAAACAAGCATATGTTCAAGCTCTCTTTATTCATTGCTACGAACATCAGTTGAAAATAATCCTCCTTTATGCTTTCAAAAAGTTAAGGAAGTAAAATTTTTGTGGCAAATCTGTCAGGATTACATGCATTTTTAGCCATTCCAGCAAAAGAAGTGAACTTCTAAGAGAAAGGGGATTTAAACTACAAAGTCCAAGTGAAACAAAGTGGAATTTTCATTCACAACCTGTACAGACCACCGTTCTTCACTATACAGAACTGAGAGCAGCATTTAATGATGTGATAAATAGTTAAGGGTCCGATGATAATTCTTTACATCGAGTGATTGGACTAAGCAGTATACTGGACGATCAAACTTTTCTTTTTTACTGCAGCTCTGTAGTTCGATTTTCCAATGTAGAAGTATCTCGTTTGACATCTTGCAAAAGAAAACACTGTGGACATAAGACGCTGACAGCTCGAAACTGAAAACTGCATTAAGGCTGTTGGAAGACTAAGATGTGAGAAGTATCTGAAATTAATTTTCATGAGACAGAGGCAACTGTTCTGAAACCGAGAAGGCGAGCATTCGAAATAGACACAGTAGTAGTAGGGTAAAGCATCACCTTACATTGTGGGTTGCCTATGTCAGGGGAGAGTATACATTCAGGGGCAAACGCATTGTTCTCTTTTGATGACAGTTCCTTAACCTATTGTTCGGTTAAGTGATTTGCCATGTCACCCACACCCCTCCCCCCTCCCCCATAGAACCCCAGCACCGCTTCTGATATCAAATTAATTGATTAATTAATTAAATTGATTGAAAAATGGTAGGAAATAGCTCAATATTGCCACTTTTGTTATTCACAAGCTGTTTCTGGTTATTCGAATAGCTTCTACCTACCACTGTATCAATTTGATTGACTAATTAATTAAATCGATGTACTTCAGTTTTCCTTGCCCCTCTCTTGTGGAAATATCGACTGATTGGTGGAAATCGATTGCAGTGTATGGACTATTGTTTTTAACATTTTAGACAATATGTGGAATATTGTGTATTTAAACAATTTACAGGATACAAGGTGGTGAATAGAATATAGTTTATTTAAAGAATTTGTCAGGTAATCGATTGCAGTGTGTGGAATATTTAAACACTTGAGCTGTTCATTTGTTCCATTCGAGTAAGGAAACACGTAATTACACTGTCACAGATCACTTAAACATATCCGAAAAACGTTCTCCCGTCTCACTGTCCATGCAGGCTGCCCAGAGCCAGGGTGCACCAGTGGACTTACAACCACCAGCAGTTTGCAGTACTGCTGTCGGCTGCCACACAGCTCTGTGAAGTACTGCGCTAACCCCCAGAACGAAAACACACATTCTGTCCATGTCCTCTGCAATCTGAAGTGGACATGTCCTGTTTCTGCATGCATAAACCAACCTGTTGGATACCAGCACATGTGAGACTCCTTCCTTCCAAGGCAAATGTCTGACTGGGAATCGATCCAGAATTACTGATGAAGTCAATAAATAATTAATTTCTGGTCACATGATTGTGATTAGGGGATATAAGGCGGATGTAGTAAGTATTTCACACACACAAATTGATCATGCCATGAATCTAGTAACAGGCTGACTCGAAGCACATGTTGAAAAATATTTGAACTAAATGTTGCATACAAAGAATGAGAGAGAGAGAGAGAGAGAGAGAGAGAGCTGTAGTTTTCTTTGCAAATAACATAGAAACTAGCATGTGAAATTGAAAAAATTACACTTGTTCATCCCATCATGGATCCTAAATTGCTCCATCCTTCCTGGCGCACTTTCTTTGTGGTGCACTTGCCATTGAACATGAACTGCTTCATGAGTTATTAAATCTGGTGCCGAATATCATATCTTGAAGCTGTCACAAATTTTGCATCAGAAGGTGTGCCACAAGAAAATTAATTAAATTGTTAATATAGACATTTAAACAATATGCTTGACACACACACACACACACACACACACACACACACACACACACGCACACACACACACACACTTGGTTTAAAACTACTAGAAGTAAAAAGTGCGATACTGCTCAGTAATTTGCATGCGTAAAGAATACTGTTATGCTTTTGACAAGAAATTTCATTAAATAATCCAAACCTATTATACTTGACGTCACAACTGGAATTGATGATATATGAAATGTTTTTTGGAATTTCAAATTTTGTCGTGAATTTATACAATCACAGTTGTGGAATTTCCGAGCACTACAGGTCTGCTACGTGTATTTTCCTTTTAATTTACTATGGAATTCCCAAGTCGTTTGTTTCTCTCAGCTACACTAGATCAAAGAAGGAGGGAGGAAAGGGTCTATCATGTGATAGGATAGTAACAACAATAAATACCACTGTGATATATTAGAAACACGATCCATTCCATAGCTGTGTAAAGGGGGTGGCTATTCTTTTGGCTTCCTAGTTTATTCTACTTTTCAAGGTGCATGTATTTCATATAAGGAAAGTGGATAGTCGTGTGACCTTGAAAAGTGGCCGAAACTAGGTAGCCAAAAGCGTAGCGACCTCCTTTTTGTACCTATATGATTATTCAGTTACATACAGCTGGCGTGCTGAAAGGGACAAACAGAAGTCTACTGTATGGTTGGAATAAAGCATTCTTTACATTCAAGCTGAGGTTTCTAAATATCATGGTATTCCTTCCTGAAAATTCAGCTCCTGCACACACATTATAGGATGTAATCAGGTATGTATCATTAATCGCTATTTCTCACACATGTAACAAACAAAATCTTTGCACGATGCTCTAACAGGCTCTTTTGTTTTTTCATAGCAAACTCAATTTTGCCAGCTGCAACAACAGATCCGTCTCACAGTGATCCTCCTCCTGCTCCAAAATGTTAAATAGGAATGGTGCTTAGCGGCAGGAACTTAAAATGTGCTTTGACTCGATACAGAACCGTTTTGTGGTTTCTCCACCCATTTTCATGGCCCCTGAATGGATGTACTCTAGTATTTATCACACGCAATGATTTCTTAGTCAGGGGAAATTTGCATGATCTACGTGGTAGGTCTATGGCAGCTATGCATGGAATGCAATGACACCCGACTTGGCGGTCTATATACAGGGTGGTCCATTGATAGTGACCGGGCCAAATATCTCACCAAATAAGCCTCAAACGAAAAAACTACAAATAACCAAACTCGTCTAGCTTGAAGGTGGAAACCAGATGGCGCTATGGTTAGCCCACTAGTGGCGCCGCCATAGGTCAAACGGATATCAACTGCGTTTTTTAAAAATAGGAACCCCCATTTTTATTACATATTCGTGTAGTACATAAAGAAATATGAATGTTTTAGTTGGACTACTTTTTTCGCTTTGTGATGGATGGCGCTGTAATAGTCACAAACGTACAAGTTCGTGGTATCACGTAACACTCCACCAGTGCGAACGGTATTTACTTCGTGATACATTACCCGTGTTGACATGGACTGTTTACCAATTGCGGAAAAGGTCGATATCGTGTTGATTGTGATCAATATGCCCAACGGGTGTGTGCTCGGTATCCTGGACGACATCATCCAAGTGTCCGGACCGTTCACCAGATAGTTACGTTATTTAAGGAAACAGGAAGTGTTCAGCCACATGTGAAACGTCAACCACGACCTGCAACAAATGATGATGCCCAAGTAGGTGTTTTAGCAGCTGTCACGGCTAATCCGCACATCAGTAACAGACAAATCGGAAATCTCAAAAACATCGGTGTTGAGAATGCTACATCAACATCGATTGCAACCGTACCATATTTCTATGCACCAGGAATTGCATGGCGACGACTTTGAACGTCATGAACAGTTCTGCCACTAGGCACAAGAGAAATTACGGGACAATGACAGATTTTTTGCTCGCATTCTATTTAGCGACGAAGCGTCATTCACCAACAGCGGTAATGTAAACCGGCATAATATGCACTATTGGGGAATGGAAAATCCACGATGGCCGTGACAAGTGGAACATCAGCGACCTTGGCAGGTTAATGTATGGTACGGCATTATGGGAGGAAGGATAATTGGTCCCCATTTTATCGATGACAATCTAAATGGTGCAGTGTATGCTGATTTCTTACGTAATGTTCTCCCGATGTTACTACGAGATGTTTCACTGCATGACAGACTGGCGGTGTACTTCCAACATGATGGATGTCCGGCACATAGCTCGCGTGCGGTTGAAGCGGTATTGAATAGCATATTTCATGACAGGTGGATTGGTCGTCGAAGCACCATACCATGGCCCCCACGTCCCCGGATTTCTTTCTGTGGGAAAAATTGAAGGATATTTGCTATCATGATCCACTGACAACGCCTGACAACATGCGTCAGCGCATTGTCAATGCATGTGTGAACATTACGGAAGGCGAACTATTCGCTGTTGAGAGGAATGTCGTTACACGTATTGCCAAATGCATTGAGGTTGACGGACATGATTTTGAGCATTTATTGCATTAATGTGATAATTACAGTTAACCACGCTATAACAGCATGCGTTCTCAGAAACGATAAATTCACAAAGGTACATGTATCACATTGGAACAACCGAAGAAAATCTTCAAACGTACCTATGTTCTGTATTTTAATTTAAAAAACCTACCTGTTACCAACTGTTCGTCTTAAATTGTGAGCCATATGTTTGTGACTATTACAGCGCAATCTATCACAAAGTGAAAAAAGTGGTCCAACTAAAACATTCATATTTCTTTACATACTACACGAATATGTAACAAAAAATGGGGGTTCGTATTTTAAAAAAACGCAGTTGATATCCGTTTGACCTGTGGCAGCGCCATCTAGCGGGCCAACCATAACGCCATCTGGTTTCGCCCTTCAAGCTAGACAAGTTTCGTTCTTTGTAGTTTTTTCGTTTGACGCTTATTTCGTGAGATATTTGGCCTAGTCACGATCAATGGACCACCCTGTATATACAAGATGCCACTGTGTGTTCACTGGATTTACGAGTATAAAAATACTAAAAGATTTCGTGAAAATTGAGAAATCGATAAAATAAAAAAGACACTAGGACTTTTTAAATTGTAATTAGATGCTGTATTCATCGACAAATATGAGACAGCACGATGCTCTTTTGCTACTGGGCAGTGCTAAACATCGCCCATGTTGTGCGAGTGTGGACATATGTTCCGCCATATCACCTGACATTTGTCCGCCCCGGCAGCTGAGTGATGACGGCACGGTAGCTCAGCGTGCTCGGTCAGAGAGCTGGTTGGCCTCTGTAATAAAAAACTGAGTGGAAGGATCAACCAACGAACTTGAACGGATGTCTTGCGACGTCCGCAACGACAAAAACACAACGATCAACAACGAACAAACTGTAAAAAAAAAAGAAAAAAAAATGGTCTGCGTGACAGAATGTCAATCCTAAGGGGCCGGGTTCGATTCCCAGCTGGATCAGGGATTTTCTCCGCTCTGGGACTGGGAGTTGTGTTGTCCTAATCATCATCATTTCATCCCCATCGACGCGCAAGCCGCCAAAGTGGCGTCAGATCGAAAGACTTTCACCCGGCGAATGGACTACTGGATGCAACGCTCTAGTCACACGACATTTATTTTTACCACACATTTGTGGGAAGTAATCATACTACTATTCATGTAAAAAAATCTAGTAAGAATATCTAGTCAAAACGGAAAGATAGATTTGACATGGTGAATTGTGATTTCAATGCATTGAGGAGTATATCCAAGCAAAAGGTGTGATAAACCTATTTTGTAAACAATTTTACAATAAAGGAATACGAAGGTTCAACTGGATCTGCTATGGTGTACAAACAGGAAGTGCAATGCAGCTGTAACAAAATGGATACACAGAACGTCTCCTCGTTGGCTCCCCTAAGCACAGTCTCACGTTTGCTTTGTTGCACTATTGACTGCGATGTTGATTACAGTACATCAACCTGTATAGGTTATGTCTTCCCAAAGCTTTCGTCTGCAGGAGTGCTGCTGAGTGTCCCTTAGTGTGCCGGCCGCTATGGCCGAACGGTTCTAGGCGCTTCAATCTGGAACCGCGCGACCGCCACGGTCGCAGGTTCGAATCCTGCCTGGGGCATGGATGTGTGTGATGTCTTTAGGTTAGTTAGGTTTAAGTAGTTCTAAGTTCTAGGGGACGGACGACCTCAGATGTTAAGTCCCATAGTACTCAGACTCCTTTGATTGTCGCGTAGTACCAGACACCTGTGCTTTACAGCACTTGTTTGAGACCGTCTTGGCAGTATGCAGCACCTTCAAGAAGTGCTGACTGGAATACTTAAACGTCAAATAATTCCCTAGAACTGAGGAGAATCGAGATGTCTAGCTGGAGTAAGTGTGGGGATACGATAATTCTTCTCGTGCTGTATACATATAAACGATAACTGCTCTGCTTGTCTGAAATGTGTATATGTTGTAGTGTAATGCTACTGTGGCTTATGTTCTGACATTTGCAAAGAAAATGGCTTCGTACAGTCATAAGGGAGGTACAGATTTGGCATGGAAAATTTCAATACATTGATAACCGTAAGGGGATGAAAGATTTTACATGGAAAATTATGTACGCTGCAGATGTTATTTCAAAGTGAGACTCGTTCCAGAACAACAGCCGTCAAGAGACATTTGCAGTACATCACTCAGTGTCAGACTGCAGCAGCAATCGTAATATTTAATTGTAATTACACTGATAAATGTGTGACTGATATCCTTGTGAGTCTGGAAATGGCCGTGGAAAGCATAGCAGCAAGCAAGCAGGTTGGGGCCAGAAACAGTAGCGCCTTTGCTCTGGGAGGGGAGGGTGTCCCATGCTTTGTACATCGGTTTGGAGAGTCCAAGAACGCTTCCGGGCAGCCACAGGTTATGACATTTTGGCTTGCGGCGAATAGTGAACTAATATGCGGTATGCGATGGGTGGGCTTCACAAACGCGCATGTTGCGAGTATACTCCGAGAAAATTTGAGAAGATTCAATATGACGTGTGTTGTTGCTGGGAATATTGATAGTGTTAAAACTCCTACCACTCAGGTCTCAGTGAACAGCCTCCACAGCTTGTGGTCCTCTCTCTGTCTGACACGTGCTTCCGTGGCTGCAGCCATGGCGGTCATGCATTTATGGCGATAGTTTTCTCTGGGCTCTGAGCATTGGTGGTGGCGCACAGGCACGCTGCTCTTAGACGTCCAGAAGGTGAATACGTGGGATGTAAGACTGTTTGCAGAGATCTCAGACACCTAGCAGTGAATGGATCATGTTTCTCAATACATCACAGTGAAATTTATTTTGTTGTTGTTACTATACTATCAGGCGGTAGACGCTTTCCTGTCTCTTTCTTCATCCTGTTGTAGCTCAGAATACCAATCAACTTAGGAATTCTACAGTATAGTATAGAAAATACAATTAGCAGATCTATGGTGCTCGTAAATTCCACAACTGTGTTGGTATAAATTTAAGCCAAAATTTGAAATTACAGCTATCATTTCATAATCACCACTTCCAGTCGTGACGTCAAATAATAATAGATCTGGATTATTTAATGAAATTTCTCGTCAAAAACATATCACTATTGTTTATGCACGCAAACTACTCTGTAGTGTCGATCTTTTTATTTTGGGTAATTTTAAACTGTGTGTGTGTGTGTGTGTGTGTGTGTGTGTGTGTGTGTGTGTGTGTGAAGAACATTTTTTAAATGTCTGCATGAACGTTTTAATTAATATGTCCTGCGGTACATCTCCTCAAGCAACATTAGTGACATCTTCAAGATATGATATTCGGAACCAGATTTAATTACTCCTTCAAGCAGTTTGTGTACAGTGGCAAGTGTACCACAAAGAAAGTGCAACAGGTACACTGGAAAAGTGTAGAGTCCATGGTAGGATGAAAACATGTAATTCTTTAAATATCCCATGCTAGTTCCTATATCATCTGCATAGCAAACCATAGCTCTCTCTCTCTTCATATACAACATTTAGTTCCGATCTTTTTCAAAGTATGTTTCGAGTCAGCCTGCTACTAATTTCATGACATCATCAATCTGTGTGTGTGAAGTAGCTACTGCTTCCGCCTTGTATCCCCTAATCATAATGATGTGACCAGAAATTAATTATTAATTGACTTCAGCAGTAATTCTGGATTGGTTCCCAGGCAGACATTTGCTTTGGAAAGAAGAAAAATGGGTCAAATGGCTCTGAGCACTATGGGACTCAACTGCTGAGGTCATTAGTCCCCTAGAACTTAGAACTAGTTAAACCTAACTAACCTAAGGATATCACAAACATCCATGCCCGAGGCATGATTCGAACCTGCGACCGTAGTGGTCTTGCGGTTCTAGACTGCAGCGCCTTTAACCGCACGGCCACTTCGGCCGGCGTGGAAAGAAGGAGTCTCACGAGCACTGGTATCTGACAGGTTGGTTTATGCATGCAGAAACAGGACATGATCACTTCAGATGGCAGAGGACGCCGACAAGGTGTGTGTTTTTGTTCCGTGGATTAGCGCAGTTCTTCACAGAGCTGTGGGGCAGCCGACAGCAGTGCAGCGAACTGTTGGTGCTTCTAAGTCTGCTGGTACACCCTGACTCTGGGTAGCCTGCGTGGTGGTGAGATGCGAGAAAGGTTTTCTGATATGTTTAAGTGATCTCTGACAGTGTAATTACATGTTTCCTTACTTGATCGGAACGAAAAAGCGGCGCAGTTGTTTAAATATTCCACACACTGCACTCGATTTCCTGACAAATTCTTTAAATAAACTATATTCCATACACCACTTTGTATCCTGTAAATTGTTTAAATAAACAACATTCCACAATTGTCTAAAATGTTTAAACAATATTCCATACATTGCAATCGATTTCCACCAACCAATCGATATTTCCAGAAAAGAGGGGCAAGGAAAACTGAAGTACATCGATTTAATTAATCACTCAATCAAATTCATACAGTGGTAGGTAGAAGCTATTCGAATAACCAGAAACAGCTCGTAAATACCAAAAGTGGCACAATTGAGCTATTTCCCGCCATTTTTTCAATCAATTTAATTAATTAATTAATTTGACACCAGGAGTGGCGCCAGGGTTCTGAGGGGGAAGGGGTATGGGTGACATAGGAAACCACTTAAGCGAACAATAGGTTAAGGACCTGTCATCAAAAGAGAGCAATAGGTTTGCCCCTGAATGTATGCTTTCCCCTGACATAGGCAACCCACAATGTAAGTTGATGCTCTCTTTACCCTGCTACTACTGTGTCAATTATTTCGAATGCCAGCCTTCTCAATTTCTGAATACTTGCCTCTGTTTCATTAAAATTAATTTCAGATACTTCTGTTGAATTTATAAGGCTCCCTCCACTATGCATTTTTGGAATAATTTCCTCACATCTTAGTCTTTCAACAGTCTTAATGCAGTTTTCACTTTCGAGCTGACAGCGTCTTATGTCCACAGTGTTTTCTTTTGTAAGATGTCAAACGAGACACTTCTATGACGGAAAATCGAAATGCAGAGCTGCAGTAGAAAAAGAAAAGTTTGATCATCCAGCATACTGCTTAGTCCAATCGCTCGATATAAAGAATTATCATCCGACCTTAACTAAAAGTTGCTCTCAGGTCTGTATAGTTAAGAACAGTGCTTTGTGCAGGGCGTGAATGAAAATTCCACTTTGCTTCACACGGACTTTGTAGTTTAAATCCCCTTTCTCTCAGAAGTTCACTTCTTTTACTGGAATGGCTAAAAAATGCATGAAAACCCGACAGATTTACCAGAAAAATTTTACTTGCATAACTTTTTAAAAGCATAAAGGAGGACTAGGTTCAACTGATGTGCATAGCAGTGGATAAAGAGAGCATAAGGATATGCTTGTTTCACAATAGAATGGACACCATAATTTTTCCCTGCCATTTGCACTGCAGCCATCATACGTTTGTGACACTAATTTGTTTTCATCGATATTCCTGCTGCTTAGTACTTGCACAAAACAGTGGCTATGCCTTGTGCACTCCAGTCTTTGGATACGTCATAAAACCCTTCGAATCTCTCTTGTATTTCTCCTGTTTCGTTATTTGCAAAACGAAGAATTAGGCTCATTTGACTCTAGTTGAGTCGGCTTGTACAGATACAAAACAATTATTTTTAAGTTCTCTTGACATCTGTCCTTTAACAAAAAGTGTAATACAAGCTATTAATTCATTCTGTATGTCAGAGAAAGTACCTTTAAATACTCCATCAGATGCTAAATGATATTTCATGTATGGTTCTTCTTCTGCCTAGAAATCCAAAAGTTGCAAACAAATTCCTTTATTTATTGACACCCCCGATTGCCATGACCACGAAGAGCTAACTCTCGCCGTGCTAAAAAGCAGATAGTTCAATAAGTCTTCATTATACTTCTGTTTCGAATAACCTTCACCTAATATTTCAAAGCTTCCAGGCGTGTTGCTGCTAAAGAGCATGATCAATTCTTGATCCACCTACTGATTGTACTTAACAGATGCTGTGTTCTGTGAAGTGGAACATTAATGCTTTTTAGCTTTCGAAAGGAAATTTTGAAGACCCTCTTCGCCTACTCCTCGCTTACGTCATTCATGGCCGTTATTTCTTATTCCACACAGTATACAGTAAAACCAAAAAAGATTGTTTCTTACAACGCTGCACTTGAATTGCACCATTGTGTTTGGAAACGTTTGAAAATGTTCCATAAAATTATTAATAAACAGATTTGGCGTCGGCTTTCGGTCTTTCACCAGGAGTTTATCTTCCAAAGAAAGACGAGAGAAGAATGCATGCTTTTCAATTCAAAAAATCAGCGGGTTATAATGAAACAAACGCATTGATGGCAGTCTGGTGTAGTCAGCAATACCATGTGTTACAAGATAATAATTTAAATATTAGACGACTTACAGTTTTTCTTTCGACAACACAATGACTAGTGGCTAGCGTTGCTGCCTTTGGGCCACGGGGTCTCGGGTTCGATTCCCAGCCGAGTTGGTGATTTTTCTCTGCCCGGGGACTGGGTGTTTGAGTCGTCCTCATAATTTCATCACCCTCATCATCATCATTCGTGACAGTGGCTCGATTGGACTATGGAAAAAAATTGAACTGTGTAAAAACTGGGACTTTGCACGGGTGTTGATAACCGCGCAGTTGAGCGCCCCAAAAACCAAACATCATCAGCATCATTCTGTCCAGCTTGCTGCTAGGGTACTAGACGATGGGAAGTAGCACTAACTGTTAGAGAACTGCTGAATGACTTGTTATTCTATTTAAGCGTGTATCCACCTGCTGGCGAGAAGCTGAAAAAAAAAACGCCAGCTTAAAAACCGCATCCACGTGAAAGAAACGGGCTTTGCGCATACCAGCTCGGAATTCCGGCTTGTTACGAAACAAGCCGGAATTCCGAGCTGGTATTGGTACAAAGCTAGAGGAGTGATGCACTATATTGGCGGGTGCACAAGCGAAGTTCATACGCAAAATATCTGGAAACGTTTACGAAGGTGCATGATCAGACCGAATTAAATTTATTTTGCACAAATTATTTTGGAATTGTTTGAGTTGGCTCAGCCGTAAAGTCTTAATGGTCGCTTCGCAACTGGTGATAATGATTACCGCCGATGACCAGCGGGCGAAAACGACGAATTGTGCACAAAACGTGGCCGGTACACAAAGCGCTGATAGGCGAATACAGCGATTGGTACTCGAAGCGACGACGGACAAAGATACATACCGACAAACACTGAAGTAACGCTAGAGAATGTAACTACGCTATGTGGTCGACGAACACAGATGGCAGTAATTTTAATTCAAGGATTTTAATGTATGTCTCTACGACAATTTTTGTACCAATTCTTCAGTAGACCCGTCACGTGCTAAAGATAAGACAAACGGTACAGCATCAAAACAATCGACGTTCAGCAATGTGAACGAAGGACGAACAAGTAATTCGCCAATTTCAACCACCTGGCGCATATCAACAAGCACACGGCTCTGTCAGCTAGCGACATCTGTTAAGCATGACCGAATACGCTAGCGTAGCCTACCGGTGGTTCACGTGATTACTACGGCGAAAGTTTGCCACAAGGCGAATGAAAGTATCAGCCCAGTGTTCATTAGTTTTTCTACGGATTTCGCAATATTCCGATGTGAAATATCATGTCGGCACCCTCTACACTGTCTTTATGCCAGGGGCAGGATCGCTGCGCAATTAGTGTGAAAATGTTATGAGACTTACCAGCACTGCCAGCGCTCTTGATTTATGCCACTCTTTCTTTTTTCCAATAAACTTACAGGATAGAATTTCCTTTTGCATATGTGAATCGTCCGGCGTAATAAAAAAATTATTTTCCGGTCACTGTGGAGCGAGCAATTGCCAATAGGCAAAGAGTTTGTAGTGCAAATACACACTATGATCGTTTAACCTAGATGACAAAAAAGGGCAACAAAAATTCAACTTTGAGTCACCTCATCCTTTAACGCTGTTCCATTTTAATAGCGACAGAAGTTAATGGAAACTTTCTTTTCTCATCTCGCGACACTTGACAGCAGAGCAAAAGCATTTGCGAATTCTTTACACGGCGAAAGCCGCAGGAAGACGGGTGTCGTACCGCTATTTTGACAGCAATAAAAGAAAATCATAGGAACAAAATTTTTCAAAACAAATCATAACCGTTTCTTTCTAGGGCATTACTTAAACCTTGGTTTTTATGTTCGATGTCTGTACCATACAACCACCATCTTATTACATACGTGGCACATGTCATGACTAAATCATTATATCAGAATACAGCATGAAATAACTGATAATAGATCGTACTGTCACATGACAGTAACTGGCAATAAATACATTTTAGACAACAGAGGAAAACAGATACAGAATCTGTGCAAATACTTTCTGAAATGAAACTCCTTGCTAATATTCCAATTACATAATAGACCTATATTCCACACGGTAAAAGTTAAACAACTAGTATATGCGGCGCTAACGCCTGGCAGAGTGCCCTTGGGATGGTTGAGAAGCCCTACATGGGAATAGGCAATTACAGTTCTTAAAAAATCCGTGATAATTCTCTAAGTTGTTACAGTTTCTAATAGGAGGAGGGTTCTGACAATAGTCGAAATAGTCGAATAATCTACACCTACTGATTACTCTGCAATTCACAATTAAGTGCCTGGCAGAGGGTTCATCGAACCACCTTCAAGTAATTTCTCTACCGTTCGGCTCGAGAACGGCGCGCGGTAAAAACGAGCACCTAAATCTTTCTGTGCGAGCTCTGATTTCTCTTATTTTACCATGATGATAATTTCTTCCTGCGAAGGTGGGCGCCAACAGAATATTTTCGCAATCTAAGGAGAAAGTTGGTGATTGAAATTTCACGAGGAGATCCAGCCGCAACGAAAAACGCCTTTATTTATGTGATTGTCACCCCAATTCATGTATCATGTCCGTGACACTCTCTCCCCTATTCCGCGCTAATACAACATGAGCTGCCCCTGTTTGAACGTTTTCGATGTCCACCGCCAGTTCCATCTGATGCAGATCCCACACCCTACAGCAGTACTCTAAAAGAGGGCGGACGAGTTCGGTGTAATAAGTCTGTTTAACAGACCTGTTGCACATTTCTAAGCGATCTGCCAGTAAATCGGAGTCTTTGGTTTGCTTTATCCACAACATTATCTATGTGATATTTCCAATTTAAATTATTCGTAACTGTAATCCCTAAGTCCTTAGTTGAATTTACAGCCTTTAGATTTGTGTGTGTCATTGTTCAGCCGAAATTTATCGGATTTCTTTCAGTACTCGTGTGTGACTTCACACTTTTCATTATTTAGAGCCAATTGCTAGTTTTCGCACCATACAGGTATCTTGTCTAAATGGTTTTGCAATTGGCAGAAGGCCTATTACTTCCCTGGGGAACGCCAGATATTACTTCTGTTTCACTCGATGACTTTTCGTCAATTGCTACCAACTGTGACCTTGAATACGGTCTCATAACTGTGCCGATATTCCACAGGCACGCAATTCATTGGAAAACTCTTGAGAAAAAAAGTGTTAAAAGCCTTTTGGAAATCTAAAAATATAGACTCAATTTGGCATTACCTGTCGATAGCACACACTACTTCATGAGAATAAAGAGGTAATCGTGTCTCACAAGATCGATATTTTCTGAATCCGTGCTGATTATATGTCAATAAATCGTTTTCTTCTGGGTAGTTCATGGTGTTCTAACACAGTTATGTTGCAAAACCCTACTACAAATCGGGATTACCGATACGGGTCTGTAATACAGCGGATTACTCCTATTTCCTTACTTGAGTGTTGGGGTGACGTGTGCAACTTTCAAGTTCTTAGTTCTTAGTGAGTTTTCGATTCGAATAAAACTCACACAGAAAGAATAGGTGACTTACATCACCTACTAAAGTAGGTTGAGTCTGAGTGAGACTGTGTGACGGCTGTCCGCTGATGTGGCTAAGGAAGTTGCTGCGACTGAACCGCTGTTGCCGTGACTGATGGGTGGGTGCCGTCAACTGCGTGACCAATCCGTAAAGCGCGATTTTCCAGGGGCAGATTACAGAAATGGCAGTCTGTGCTGCTTACTTGCATTTCTTCTCAGGCCTCTTTCCACGCACTGTATGCCTGGCCTTAAGTTGAGGTAATGTGATCGGATACACTGAAACAGGGGTTCAGACAAGTTCTCGGTTTGCTTCCTTTATAATGAGGACTTTGTTTGTCCCCTATTCTCTTTTCCACTTCGTCTGCATAAGCCAGTAGACGACAGAAATAATTACTAACTAGTGCGGAGAGACACATGAGTTGCGCTTGTTCGCTTTAATCATCATCTCGAATAATGAACGCCCGAGTGAAATTTTTTTGTCCACTCTTTATCGAGCACATGTCAGTCAGTCCCGTGTAATTTGGCTACGAGAAGGCAGTAGCGACGTGAATACAATATACTGAAGGTAAGCACTGCCTACCCCAGCGTGAACTGGAAACAATGGCGAAACTACTGGATGTTGGCCGCGCGGGGTAGCCGCGCGGTCGTGGGCGCCTTGTCACGGTCCGCGCGGCTCCCCCAGTCAGAGGTTCGAGTCCTGTCTCGGGCATGGGTGTGTGTTTTGTCCTTCGCGTAAGTTAGTTTAAGTTAGATTAAGTAGCGCGTATGCTTAGGGACCGATGACCTCAGCAGTTTGGTCCCATAAGACCTTACCACAAATTTCAATTTTACTGGATGTTGCAATTTAAAGTTGACAATTGCGATATTATATAATATTTCTGGATTAGTACTGCCGATTTTCATGGTCCTGAACTAAGTTCTACATGTGCATCCATAAACCGCGAGCCACCTTAGGGTGTGTAGTGAAGGGTATTTTTTTATACACTATGTGATCAAAAGTATCCGGACACCTGGCTGAAAATGACTTATAAGTTCGTGGCGCCCTCCATCGGAAATGCTGGAACTCAATATGGTGTTGGCGCACCCTTAGCCTTGATGACAGTTTCCACTGTCGCAGGCATACGTTCAGTCAGGTGCTGGAAGGTTTCTTGGGGAATGGAAGCCCTTTCTTCACGGAATGCTGCACTGAGGAGAGGTATCGATGTCGGCCACTGAGGCCTGGCACGAAGTCGGCGGTCCAAAACATCCCAAAGGTGCTCAAATGGTTCAAGTGGCTCTGAGTACTATGGGACCTAACTAACCTAAGGACGTCACACACATCCATGCCTGAGGCAGGATTCGAGCCTGCGACCCTAGCAGTCGCGCGGTTCTGGACTGAAGCGCCTAGAACCGCTCGGCCACCGCGGCCGGCCCAAAGGTGTTCTATAGGATTCAGGTTAGGACTCTGTGCAGGCCAGTCCATTACAGGGATGTTATTATCGTGTTAACCACTCCGCCATAGGCAGTGCATTATGAACAGGTGCTCGATCGTGTTGAAAGATGCAATCCCCATCCCCGAACTACTCTTCAACTGTGGGAAACAAGAAGGAGCTTAAAACATCAGTGTAGGACTTTGCTGTGATAGTACCATGCAAAACAACAAGGGGTGCAAGCCCCCGCTATGAAAAACACGACCACACCATAACACCACCGCGTCCGAATTTTGCTGTTGGCACTACACACGCTGGCAGATGACGTTCACCAGGTACTCGCCACACCCACACTCTGCCATCGGATCGCCACATTGTGTACCGTGATTCGTCACTCCACACAACGATTTCCACTGTTCAATCATCCAATGTTTATGCTCCTTACAGCAAGCGAGGCGTCGTTTGGCATTTACCGGAGTAATGAGTGGCTTATGAGCAGCCGCTCGACCATGAAATCCAAGCTTTCTCACCTCCCGCCTGTCATAGTACTTACGGTGGATCCTTATGCTGTTTGGAATCCCTGTGTGATGGTTTGGACGATGTCTGCCTATTGCACTTTACGATCCTCTTCAACTGTCGGCGGTCTCTGTCAGTCAACAGACGAGGTCGGCCTGTACGCTTTTGTGCCGTACGTGTCCCGTCACGTTTCCACTTCACTATCACATCGGAAACAGTGGACCTAGGGATGTTTAGGAGTGTGAAAATCTCGCGTACAGACGTATGACACAAGTGACACCCAATCACCTCACCACGTTCGAAGCCCGTTGAGTTCCGCGGAGTGCCTCATTCTGCTCTCTCTAGATGTATAATGACTGCTGAGGTCGCTGATATGGAGTAGCTGGCAGCAGCTGGCAGCACGATGCAACTAATATGAAAAAAGTATGTTTTTGTGGGTGTCTAGATACTTTTCATCACATAGTGTATGAGTGTCACAACCCCCTTTCAGGCTTCAGTTGCTTATGGTTCGCGGAAAGAACGATTGCTTCTGAACCACCCTACGAACTCGAACTTTCGTAATTTTGTTTTCGTGATCTTTTCGTGCACAGGAGGAAGCAATATATTGGTTGACTCGTCCAGGAACGTATGCTCTAGGAACTTTTAACATTAGACCATAACGCGAAGTAAATACTCCTGAATTCCAATCAAGAACAACGGCCAAGATGAGAAACGTAGAAATAGATATCCTCGGTGCAGCAAAGCAGCTTAAATCATTTAATAAAGGCAAGGCCTCCGGTCCAGATTGTATACTAATCAGGTTCGTTTTAGAGTATGCTCATACAATAGTTCCATATTAAGCAATTATATACAACCGCTCGTTCACAGAAAGATCCGTACCTAAAGACTGGAAAATTGCTCAAGTCACACCAATACCCAAAAAGGGAAGTAGGAGTAATCCGCTGAATTACAGGTCCATATCACTAACGCCGTTTGTTGTAGGGTTTTGGAACATATACTGTGTTCGAACATTATGAAGATTTATTGACACATAATCAGTACGGATTCAGAAAATATCGTTCTTGTGAAACACAACTAGATCTTTATACTCATTAATTAATGAGTGCTATCGACAGGGAATCAAATTCCTTACGGCTTTCGACCTCAGAAGTGTCTTCTAATCAAACTGTGTGGCTATGGAAATTGCCTCAGTTGTGCGACTGGATTCCTGATTTCCTGTCAGAAAGGTTACAGTTCGTAGTATTAAAACAAAAGTAATATCTGGCGCTCCCCAGGGAAGTGTTGTAGGCCCTCTATTGTTCCTGATCTATATTAACGACATACGAGACGATCTGAGTAGCCGTCTTAGGTTGTTTGCAGATGATGCTGTTATTTACCGTCTTTTAAAGTCCTCAAATGACCAAAACAAATTGCAAAATGATTCAGATAAGATATCTGTATGGTACGAAAAGTGGCAATTGACCCTGAATAAAGAAAAGTTTGAAGTTATTCAGATAAGTACTAAAAGAAAGAAATCCGCTAAATTTCGATTAAGCCATAAGTCACACAAATCTTAAGACTGTAAATTCAACTAAATACGTCTTAGGGATTACAATTACAAATAAACTAAATTCAAACGATCACGTAGATAATCTTGTGGGTAGAGCAAACCAAAGACTGTGATACACTGGCAGAACACTTAGAAGGTGCAACAGGTCTACTAAAGAGGCTGTGCGGTGTGGGATCCGCATCAGGTGGGACTGACGGATGACATAGAAAAAGTTCAAAGAAGGGCAGCTCTTTCGTCTTATTGGCGAAATAGGAGAGATAATGCCACAGACGTGATACGTGAATTGGAGTGGCAGTCATTAACACAAAGAAGTTTTTCGTTGCGACAGAATCTTCTCATGAAATTTCAATCACCAGTTCTCTCCTCCTATTGCGGAAGCATTCTGTTGGCACCTACCTACATAGGGAGAAATGATCATCACGATAAAATAAGAGAACCCCGGGGGTACGGGGTGACGGCAGGAACGGCATCCGGCCACCCCTTCAAATTAACCATGCCAAATCCGACTGTAACAATGCCGACCCTGCGAAAACTGCAGGACAAGGCACATTCAAAAGAAGGAAGAAGAACAATCAGATGAAGACTGAGTAGCAACTAATACTGCATGAAACGGTAAATGGCATGCTAGTTCCACAAATAAAGAAAGAAGAGTTGGAATGTTTCGCTCATCGTAGTAACACAGGAATACTTGTAGAAGATCAACTCTTGGTTCAGGGACAGACAGTCGACAGTCATCATAACCAATTGTAGCATATTGCGCATAAATACGCAGAAAGACACGTTAGCGTATGCAGAGCTATCAGTGGAAGCAGTCACATCCATAAAATATTTCTTAGTACGCGTACAGAGCGATTTGAAGTGAAACGTCCACCTACGACTAATCGTAGGAGCGGCAGATGCAAGGCTGAAATTAAGTGGTAGATTTTCAGGGAGTGTAGTCCATCCTCAAAGGAGATAGTTACAAAACCCTCGTTTGACCAATACTCGAATACTGCTCGTCAGTCTGGGATTCACACAACAAAGGACTGATAGAGGAAATGGTGAAGATCCAGAGAAGAGCAGCGCGTTTCGTCATTGGTTCGTTTAGCGAACGTGAAAGTGTCACGCAGTTGCTCGGCCAACTCCAGTAGCAGACGCTGCAACAGAGCCGTTGTGCACCACAGTGCGGCTTACTGTTAAAAATCTGACAGAGCACGTTTCCAGAAAAGTCAACCAATATATTGCTTCCTCATTCTCAGAAGAGTCAACCGATATATTGGTTCCTCCTATGTACGAGGGTTGCCCAGAAAGTAATGCACTGCATTATTTTTCTTCAAGAATACTTCATCGATATAATGAGAATTACGTACATGACAGAATGGTGTTTTATCTATATATCCTATTTTTCCACGTAATCTACATCCCACTCTACGGCCTTCCTCAAGCGCGAAACAAGGGCGTGTATGCCCTGTCACTACCAATCCTTGTCCTGGTGGCGAAGCCAGTGCTTCACTGTGTGAATCACCTCACCATCGTCCTCAAAATGTCTTCCACGAATGGCATCCTTTAATGGCCCAGACAACATCAGCTCGCTGCAACGTATCAGGTGTGACAGCCGTGGATGGTCTCCCCGACCGCTGCAGATCGTGGAGCTCCGCCGAACCGCCTTCTGATGACGTCACCCTCCGTGCCCAGCGACTACCTGTACTTCTGTCGACAGCAGATGCTCCATAGACTTTGTTCAAGCGTTTGTGAATATTCCCCACAGTTTCCTTCTCTGCAGTGAAAAATTCAATGTTTGTAACATACATCACTAGAGACGCCATTTTCAATCTGTCCTGCAACTACGCTATCTGTCGGAAGTGACAAAAACTTGGCGCGCTCACCGACGAGACTTTAAATAATGCATACGCAATGTTTCGCATTCGTAGCATTGTTTTTGGCTGAGAAACAAAATGCGGTGCATTACTTTCTGACGAACCCTCGTATATCTCGTCAAAGACCATGAAGGTAAATTTAGAGATATTCGGCCTCACACACAGAAGCTAACCAACAATTGTTCTTCCCGTGGACCTTTCGCAACTGGAACAGGAAAACGATAAATGAAACTAGTACGTTAAGTGCCCTCTGCTACACATCATAATATGGCTTCCTGAGTGTTAAATATCTGATCAAAAGTATTCGGACACGTGTTAGTGGACTTTAATCTGAGTATGTGCACTCTTGACGGCTGAACTCTGGAGGGCACACTGTCAGTGACGTGTCTCAGTGTCTGTAAAGGAACGCCGGCCCTTACTTCCTCAAGAGAAAAAAAACCACCGATGGTAGTGATGTTGGGTCTGGAGCCAAGTCGACGTTCTAACTCACCTCACAGGTGTTCCACGGGTCTCTGAACAAGACCGTCCATTTCAGGATTATTGTTGTCCACAAAGCATTGTCTTACAGATGCTGCTCCATCACAGGGTGCATTACCATGCCGATAAAAACAATCCTCGTCTCCGAACTATTCCTCTAGTGTACGCACTACACAATACTGTACAATGTGTTCAGTCCTCCTCCTTGAGGGCAGCAAAGGGAACATACTCTAACCATTAAAAAAAAAACAGCCATACCGTACCACCGCCTGCTCTGTACTTCACTGCTGCCACTACGCATGATGCCAGGTAAGATTCTCCAGGCATTCGCCACACCCAAACCCTTCCATAGCATTTCCGCTGCGTTCAGCGTGTCTCATCACTCCAAATGACTCGTTTCCAGTCATCCACTGTCCAGTGGTGACGCTCTTTACACCATTTAGATCGCCGCTTGTAAATAAATGTAAATGTCGTGTTACTAGGGCCTCCCGTCGGGTAGACCGTTCGCCGGGTGCAAGTCTTTCGATCTGACGCCACTTCGGTGACTAGCGCGTCGATGGGGATGAAATGCTGATGATTAGACAACACAACACCCAGTGCTTGAGCGGAGAAAAATCTCCGACCCAGCTGGGTATCGAACCCGGGCCCTTAGGATTGATATTCTGTCGCGCTGATCACTTTTTTTTTTTTTTTTTTTTTTAATCTCATTTTGTTCGTTTTCGTTCGTTGTATCTGCTCTGGGCGGACGTCGAAAGACACCCGTTTCAGTTCGTTGTTGATCCATTAACTCAGTTTTTTTTTATTACAGAGGACAGCTGGCCCTCTGACCGAACACGCTGAGCTACCGTGCCGGCTGACCACTCAGCTACCGGGGGCGGAGGGCGGACGCCCCTTGTCATTGACTACAGAAATGTGTGTGGCTTATGAGAAGCTGCCCGACCACTGCACCCTGGTCCTTTTAACTCCCTGCGCACAATCATCCTCCTAGCTGGACCTCTGACAGCACTTTGCCGGAAACGAGTGAACTCTCCCGCTGTTTTGACGCTACTTTTTGTAACGAACCTCCACAATGCTCTACGTGTTCGTCAATACATGAGACCTGCCTCGTCTCGGTTTATCTGCGGTTATTCCTTTGCGTTTCCCCGCTTCACAGGCACATCAGCAACAGTGAACTTGGGCAGCTTTTGAAGTGGAAGAGGACGTAGATGAAGATGAGGTGGGAGGTATGATACTGCGAGAAGACAGAGCACTGAAAGACAGAAGTCGAAACGACGCCTCGGGGGCGGACGATATTCTGTCAGAACTAATGATAGCCTCGGGAGAACCAGCAGTGACAAAACTCTTCCATCTGGCGTGCAAGATGTATGAGAAGGACGGAATAACTTCGGACTTCAAGGAGAATATAATAACTGCAATTCCAAAGAAACCAGGTGCTGACGGGTGTGAATATTACCGAACTAACAGTTTAATAAGTCATGGTTGCAAAATACTATTACGAATTCTTTACAGAAGACTGGAACAACTGGTAGAAGCCAACCTCACAGAAGACTAGTCTGGATTCCGGAGAAATCTAGCAACACGCAAGGCAATACTGACTCTACGGCTTATTTTACAGGATACGTGAAGGAAAGGCAAAATTACGTTTATAGCATTTGCGGACTTAGAGTGCCAATCGCGATGTGACCATGAGAGAAAGACTGAATAAGCAACGAGTCGGGACGTGGAATGTCAGAAGCGTGAACGTGGCAGGCAAGCTAGAAAATCTGATACGGGAAATGCTAAGGCTCAATCTAGATACAGTGGGCGTCAGTGAAGTGAAATGCAAAGAAGACAAGGTTTTCTGGTCAGATGAGTACAGGGTAATATACACAGCAGCAGACAATGGTATAACGGGAGTAGGATTCATTGTGAATAGGAAGGCAGGACAGAAAGTGAGTTACTGTGAACAGTTCAGTTCAAATGGTTCAAAGCACTATGGGACTTAACATCTGAGGTCATCAGTCCCCTAGTCTTAGAACTACTTAAACCTAACTAACCTAAGGACATCACACACATCCATGCCCGAGGCAGGATTCGAACCTGTGACCGTAGCAGCAGCGCAGTTCCGGACTGAAGCGCCTAGAATCGCTCGGCCACAGCGGCCGGCCAACAGTTCAGTGATAGGGTTGTTCTCATAAGAATCGACTGCAAGCCAACACTGACAAGGTTAGTCCATGTATACATCGCGACATCGCAAACAGAAGATGAAGAGATTGAGAAAGTATATAAGGGTATTTAATGGATAATTCAGTACGTAAAGGGAAATGAGACTCTAACATTCTTGGGGGAAGGACTAGAAGTATATAAGGGTATTGAATGGATAATTCAGTACGTAAAGGGAAATGAGACTCTAACATTCTTGGGGGAAGGACTAGAAGAAAGAGTTATGAGAGAATATGAGCCTGTTAGTAGGAATGAGAGAGGAGAAAGACTAATTGCGTTCTGCAATAATGTTCAGTTACTAATAGCAAATACTCTGTTCAAGAATCATGATAAGGAGGTATACTCGGAAAAGACCGAGAGATACGAGACGATTTCAGAAATCAGAGATTTAGAAATCAGATATGGATTGTAAGGCATACCCAGGAGCAGATACAGATTCAGATCACCATCTAATGAAATTAAGAGACTAGTCAGGAAGAATCAATGTGCAAAGAAGTGGGATGCGGAAGTACTAATGAATGAAGAGATACGTTCGAAGTTCTCTGTGGCTATTGATACTGCAATAAAGAATAGCTCAGAAGGAAGTCCAGTTGAAGAGGAACGGACACCTCTAAAAAGGACAATCATGGAAGTTGCAAAGAAAAACATAACTACAAAGAAGGTAACTGCGAAGAAACCGTGGGTAAAAGAAGAAATACTTCAGTTGATTGATGAAAGTACAAAAAAGTTCAGGGAAATTCAGGAAGGCAAAAATACAACTCACTTAGGAATGAAATGAATTGGAAGTACAGGGAAGCTGAGGCGAAATGGATGCATGAAAAGCGTGAACAAATCGAAAAATAAATGATTGTCGGAGGACTGACTCAGCATATAGAAAAGTAAAAAGAACCTTCGCTGAAATTAAAAGCAAAGTTGGTTAAGAGAGCAATGGGAATTCAACTGTTAAGTGCAGAGGAGAGAGTCGAGGGATGGAAAGATGTACTGAAGGCCTCTATAAGAGGGAAGTCTTGTCTGATGACATGGTCGGAGAAGAAAGAGTAGTCGATATAGAAAAGATAGGGGATCCAGTTTCAGAATCAGAATTTAGAAGAACTTTGGAAGACTTAAGATTAAATGAAGCAGAAGGGACAGAAAACATTCCTTCAGAATTTCTAGAATCATCGGGGAAGTGGCAACAGAAAGACTCTTCACTTTGGTGTCTGGAAATATACCATCTGACTTTCAGAAAAATATCATCTATACAGTTCCAAAACAGCGAAAGCTGACAAGCGCGAGAATTATCGCACAATCAGCTTAACAGCTCGAGCATCCAAGTTGCTAAAAAGCATAATACGCAGAAGAATGGAAAAGAAAAGGCTATGTTAGATGACAATCAGTTTGGCTTTAGGCACCACAGAGGTAGTTCTGATGTTGCGGTTGATAATTGAAGGAAGACTGAAGAAAAATAAGGACACGTTAATAGGATTTGTCGATCTGGAAAAAGCGTTCGACAAACTAAAATGGTGCAAGATGTTAGTAATTCTAGGAAAAAACAGTAATAAGCTACAGGGAAAGACGAGTGCTATACAATATGTACAAGAACCGAGAAGGAACAATTAGAGTGGAAGACCAAGAACGAAGTGTTCGGATTAAAAGTGTGTAAGACAGGGATGTAGTCTTTCGCCCATGCCGTTCATTCTATACATCGAAGAAGCAGTGATGGAAATAAAAGAAAGCTTCAACACTGGATTTAAAATTCAAGACGAAAGGATATCGATGATAAGACTCGCTGACGACATTGCTGTCCTAGTGAAAGTGAAGAAGAATTACAGTATCTGCTGGATGGAATGAACAGTCTACTGAGTACAGAATATGGACTGAGAGAAAATCGAAGAAAGACGAAAGCAATGAGAAGCAGCAGAAATGAGAGCATCGAGAAACTTAACATCTGGATTAGTGATCACGAAGTAGATGAAGTTGAGGAATTCAGTTACCTAGGCAGCAAATTAACCAATAACGAACGAAGCAAGGACGACATCAAAATGGGCGTTTCTGGCCAAGAGAAGTCTACTAGTATCAAACGTAGGCCTTAATTTGAGGAAGAAATTTCTGAGACTGCACGTTGGGAGGGCAGCATTGTATGGTAGTGAAACATGGACTTTGGGAAAACCAGAAAAGAAGACAATCGAAGCATTTGAGATGTGGTGCGACAGACGAATGTTTAAAATTGGGTAGACTGATAAGGTAAGGGATGAGGGGGTTCGCCAGAGAATTGACGAGGAAAGGAATATGTGGAAAACACTGATAAGGAGAAGGGACAGGATGATAGGATATCTGTTAAGGCATGAGGGAATGACTTCCATCATACTAGAGGGAGCTGTAGAGGGCAAAAACTGTAGTGGAGGACAGAAACTGGAATACATCCAGCAAATAATAGGGGACGTAGGTTGCAGGTGCTACTCTGAGATGAAGAGATTGGCACAGGAGAGGAATTCGTGGCAGGTTGCTTCAAACCAGTCAGAAGACTGAAAAAAAAAAAGACTTCGAGAGAGTTTTTGACAATGTTGACTGGAATATTCCCTTTGAAATTATGAAGGTAGCATGGGCAAAATACACGGTGCGACGGCAGTTATACGAGTCGAGGAGCATGCAAGAGAAACTGGTTGAAAAGCGAGTGAGACAGGGCTGTAGACTATCCCCGATACTACTCAGTCTGTACGTTGAGCAAGCATTAATGAAATCCAAAGAAAAATTTGGAGTAGGAATTAAGGTTCAGGGAGAAGAAATAAAAACTTTAAGGTTTGCCAATGACACTGAAACTATCTCAGAGACAGCAAAGGACTTGCAAGAGCAGTTGAAAGGAATGGACAGTGTCTTGAAAGGAGCATATAAGATGAACACCAACAAAAGTAGAGCAAGGATAATAGAACGTAGTCGAATAAAATCAGGTGATGCTGAGGGAGGTCGAGGAAACGAGACACTAAAGTAGGATGTGAGCTTTGTTATTTGGGCAGCAAAGTAATACGACGGGTGAAGTACTTTGTAGAAAGGATATAAAATGCAGACTGCCAATGGCAGGAAAAGCGTTTCTGAACAAGAGAAATATGTTAACATAGAATACAGATTTAAGAGTAAGGAAATCTTTTCTGAAACTATTTGTATGGAGTGTAGCCAACTATGAAAGTGCAAGACGGCCAGTAAGCTGTTTAGACAAGAGGAGAATAAAAGGGTTTGAAATGCAGTGCTACAGAAGAATCCTGAAGATTAGATGGGTAGATCGCGTAACTAATGAGGAAGTGCTGAATAGAATTGGGGAAATAAAATTTGTGGCGCAACCTGACTAGAAGAAAGGATTGGATGACAGGACCCATTCTGAGACATCGAGGGATCACTAGTTTATGATTGGAGGGGGTGTGGAAGGTAAAAATGGTAGAAGGTGAAGAGATGAATACAGTAAGGAGCTTCAGAAGGATGTAGGTTGCGGTAGTTATTCGGAGATGAAGAGGCTTGTACAGGATAGAGTAGCATGAAGAGCTGCATCAAACCAGTCTTCGGACTCAAGATCACATCAGCAGTAGTGTTGAAAATCCCTGTTGGATTTGCTACTGAGGTAACATCCAGTGCTCAGTACACTTTCGAAGTCGCTGAGGTCTCTTCGATGAGTCACTCTGCTGTTGTTACTCCTCTACTGACAACATAGTACGTCACGACTCTCGAGACACCTAATGGTGGATTGCACTTTACGTAGGGTTACTTTCGATCAGGTAATATACATGTAGTTGTAAACGTGGCGTCCGGATATTCTTCGTCGAAGTGTGCTGATTTCTCTTATTTTATTACGATGGTAATTCCTTCCTATGTATGTGGGCTAACCAAACATTTTTCCCATTCTGAGGAGAAAGTTGGTGATCGAAATTTTGTGAAAAGATCTTGCAGCAACAAAAAACGCTTTTGTTTTCACGATCCCACGCCTATTCTCTTATCATATCCGCGAGAGTCTCTCCCGTAGTTCGCGGTAATACGAAACGAGCTGCCCTTCTCTGAACTTTTTCGATGTCCTCCACCAATCCTACCTGGTAAGGATCCCATACAACGCAGCAACACTCCAGAAGAGGAGGAACAAGCGTAGTGTGGGCAGTCTCCTTAGTAGACCTGTTGCACTTTTTAATTTTTCTGACAATAAAACATAGTCTTTGGTTTGCTTTTCCCACAACATAATCTAAGTGACGATTCCAATTTTAGTTATACAAACATGTAATCCCTAGTACTTAGCTGAATTTACAGCCTTTAGGTTTGTGTGATTTGTCGTGTAATCGAACTTTAACGGAATTTTTCTAGTATTCCTGTGGAGGACCTCACACTTTTCTTTGTTAAGGTGAGTTGCCGCTTTTTCTGTCACATGGATATCTTGTATGAATGATTTTGCAATTCGTTTTGGATCTTCTGATGACTTTACTAGACTTTACTAGACGGTAAATGATAGGATCATCAGCCTAATAGAGCTGCTCAGATTGTCTCCTGAATCGGTGATATAGATTAAGAACAGCAGAATGCATATATTACTTGCGGAGGCCTAAATCTCATTTCTGTTTCACCGAGATTTTCCCGTCGGTTACTACGAACTGTGACCTTCCTGGCAGGAAATCACGAACCTTGCCGTACAACTGCGCCGATTGTGAGGATCTGTTTCAAAAGTCTTCTGGAAATACAGAAATCTCGAATCAACTTGAGATCCCGTCTCAGTGGTACCCAATAACTTCGTGTGAAGAGAGAACCATTTGTGTTTCATAAGCTCGATATTTTCGGAATCCGTGCTGGTTATGTACCAGTAAATGGTTTCCTTCGATGTATTTCTCAATATTGGAACACAGTATATGATCCAAAATCCTTTTGCAAATCGATGCCAGTGACGTGGGTCTATAATTCAGTGCACTATTTCTTTTTTGTGCAACTTTCCAGTCTTTGGATCGTTCGACGAACGAGCCGTTGTATATGATTGCTAAAAGTGGAGGTATAACGTAAGTGACTTAAACTGCTTCGCTGCACTGAGAGTATCTACTTCTACGTTAATCGTGTTGGTAGTTCGTCTTGATTCTAATTCTGGAATATGTATTGTATCTTCTATGAAGGAACTTCGGAGAAACGTGTTTAGTAACTGGGCTTAAAGAGGAGGAGGAAATTAGTGTTTGACGTCCCGTCGACAACGAGGTCATTAGAGACGGAGCGCAAACTCGGGTGAGGGAAGGAAATCGGCCGTGCCCTTTCAAAGGAACCATCCCGGCATTTGCCTGAAGCGATTTAGGGAAATCACGGAAAACCTAAATCAGGATGGCTGGAGACGGGATTGAACCGTCGTCCTCCCGAATGCGAGTCCAGTGTGCTAAAACTGGGCTTAAGTGCCACTGTCATCGATAACATTACCATTGCTATCTCTTTAGACTTTCTGCCACTCTCCAGACAGAGTTTCGTTGTGGAAAGAATTTAAGACCTCTCGCATTGAAGTCCGCGGTTAAGTTTCCGGTTTCTGTAAAACATCGCCAATCTTGGAGATTCAGTGTTCTTTGAAGCCTGTCACATGCTTTTATTGTTGCCTCTACAACAGTATCCTGACCTGGTTTGTGTACCATGCGTGGTCTGTTCCGTCTGCTATTAATTTACTTGGTACAAAACTCTGAGTTGTTGTCAATGCTATTTCGCTCAATTCAACCCGCATCTGTTCGACGCTAGCATCGGGACTTTGGAAAGAATAGAAACTGTCTCTTTCGAAAGTTTCAAGCGGTTTTCTATCCGCTTTTTTTACATAGATATATTTTGCGTTTACCTTTGATGGATATGGATGCAAGGCCATTCACTCTTACTATAACGACCTTGTGGTCACTAATTCCGGTATCCGTTATGACGCTCTCTGTATGATCAGGACTGGTTTGTTGCTAAAATGTCTAGTACGTTATCGCAACTGTGGTGTCACCGCCAGACACCACAGTTGCTAGGTGGTAGCTTAAATCGGCCGCGGTCCATTTAGTACATGTCGGACCCGCGTGTCGCCACTGTGTGATCGCAGACCCAGCGCCACCACAAGGCAGGTCTCGAGATACGGACTAGCACTCGCCCGAGTTGTACGACGACTTTGCTAGCGACTACACTTACGAAGCCTTTCTCTCATTTGCCGAGAGACTGTTAGAATAGCCTTCAGCTAAGTCCATGGCTACGACCTAGCAAGGCGCCATTAGCCTTACATAGTTTGAAAGTTATCGTATGAAATGTCTCATCCAGAACGTTGTAAACCAATGAAGAATTAAAAGATAAGTATTCGAGGAGCTGCATACTTTTCTTATTAGAATTCACTACTTATCCAGTTCCAGAATTCACGCCCGTCTGTGTTAGATTTCGGCCTCCTCTATCTACAAGGTGTTGGCACATTTACCAACACATCATTGGCGACAATTTAACGGAAAGGGTCTTGTTCTTTCTAATTGCTTACATTTACTAGTGTCATGGCTTCGCCACAATCTCCAGATGTACTGTCCGAATTTTATCGCTTGCAGAATCAGCAGACGCAGGCGTTATTGGATGCCCTTGGACAGCTCGTCCAGGGTCAACGTGCACTGCAACACGATGCGGCAGCCGCCGCTTCACCGCTACCGCAGCCACAACTCGCAGTTGCACCGCCTTTTAGGCACTACGACCTGGCGCACGAATCCTGGACCGAGTGGTCCCGCCAGTTTGGATTTCATCTCGCCGCCTACAGAATCCAAGGTAACGAGCGGCAGCCTCATTTATTGTCGTGTGTAGGGGTGCAAACGTACCGTGTGATAGTGAAATTGTTTCCCCGACGCGACGTAGCAACTCTGTCCTACGAAGAAATTTTGTCGGCATTGGACGCCTATTTCAAAGGAACAGTTAATGTAGTTGCAAAAAGGTATACGTTCTTTCGTACAAAACGTACGGCCGGTCAAACTAATAGGGAGTGGGTTGCAACTTTGCAAGGCCTTACTAGGGATTGTGCGTTTGAATGTGACTGTGGCCTTCCTTATTCAGATACAATGGTACGTGATGCAATTGCACAGAACGTTTCTGATGTTCGCATACGGGAGCAAATTTTGAAACTAGTTAATCCCTCCCTTCAGCAAGTGATAGACATATTGGATAGGCAAGACACACTTGACTGTGCTCAGGAATCTTTTGAAACTTCGCCAGCAGTGTGTAGCATTAACTGGGCTGCCGGGTGCGCTGCACGGCCCGGTCAACTGCCCTTGCGCACACCAACGCAGCTGCCGCCACGCTCTAAACCAGGTGTGCCGCGCCAGCACACAAATGCAGTGAAATCATGCCCGCGGTGTGCTACTAGACATTCGCGTGAAAATTGCATGTCACGCCAAGCTATTTGCTTTTTCTGTAATAAGAAAGGACATGTTCAAAGTGTTTGCCAGACAAAGCTCAGATCAGACGATCACAATCATTCCAGGCCCTTTGCTTCGCGCCGAAATCAAACCAAGAATACTCAGGCTCATGGACCTTCGCCCATGGACATTCATGTAGTTAATTCCACTCCGCCCAGTGCTACTATCTCTAACAGTGACTGTGTTCGTCCCACAAAAAGTGTGCGTCGACGTCGCCGGAAATCACGTCAATTAGCAAGTGATTCTGTACCAGTGTCTGTTCCAATTGCAGGAGACAGTCGCTCTTGTCGTCAGCGGGACAATAAACTTTTTGTAGATTTAGACTTTAATGGCAAGATCATACCATTCCAGCTCGATACCGGAGCTGCAGTTTCATTGCTCAATCACGACACGTACAAACAACTGGGCAAACCTCCGTTGCGTGCCGCAAATGTTCAGTTAAAAAGTTATTCAGGACAGCTTATCCCTGTGTTAGGACAGTGCACCCTTCTTGCAACATATAAGGGACAAACAAAACTTGTATCATTTTACGTTCTTCGTTCTTCTACTGCAGTGAACTTGTTTGGTTTAGATTTATTTCAGTTGTTTAACATGTCTATCGTAAATCAGGTCCTATCAGTGAATCAGACTGTGCCTTCCGCCAGTGTTGCTCGTCTTTGTGAAGAATTTGCAGACATTTTTGCACCGGGCCTTGGTTGCGCTAAGAACTATGAAGCACATTTGGAACTGAAAGTAAACGCGCAACCGAAATATTTCCGAGAGCGCAATGTTCCTCACGCATTGCGTGTTGAGGTCGCCAGAACATTACACGATTTAGCATCACAAGGTGTGAGTGAATGTGTGCAATGCCTTTTCCATTTCAGCTCTGCTTCATCGCTTACGCCGTACAGGTGTTCCGTTTCTCTGGACGACGGAATGCGAACGCGCTGTTCGCCAGTTGAAATCGGCGTTGCTTTCTAATACTTGCCTTACGCCATTCGATCCCCAGAAACCCCTTTTGTTGATGGTCGATGCATCGGATTTCGGGATCGGTGTTGTGCTTGCGCACAAAGTTGGCTCCCATGATCGCCCTATTGCCTTTGCGTCCAAATTGCTCTCGTCTGCGCAAAGAAATTATTCACAGATAGAGAAAGAAGCTTTGGCTCTCGTGTTTGGTGTTACTAAGTTTCATGATTTCTTGTATGGGCGTCACTTTATCATCATCACAGACCACAAACCTTTGACATCGCTTTTTCATCCTAACAAGCCTGTACCTCCGCGTACAGCGCAGAAATTCATTGGCTGGTCTATTTTCCTCTCGCAGTACCGCTACGATATCTTGTATCGGTCCACTGCTAAGCACGGAAACGCCAATGCGTTGTCCCGTTTGCCTGTTGCTGAGGATAGAGCATTCGATTCTTCCGAACTTGCTTGCATGTTCATTGATTCGGAAACCGATGAAGTGGTCGAATCGTTTCCGATTGATTTTCGTCCTGTAGCTACAGCCACAGCTGCTGACCCGGTCCTTGCTACCGTTTTGTGTTTTGTTGCTACGCAATGGCCTTTGTCAAAGTCTCTGATCGAGGATCCGTTGGTTCGCCGATTTTTTGCTCACAAGGAGAGACTTTTTGTTCGACGTGGTGTTTTGTTGCTGCATTCTGATAATGATCAGTCCAGAGTCGTGGTCCCACGTTCGTTACAGTCCTCTGTCTTACGGCTTCTTCACCAAGGACATTGGGGTATAGTGCGAACGAAACAACTTGCTCGTCAGCACTGTACTTGGTTCGGATTCGATGCTGCGATTACGAATATGTGTTCTTCTTGCATGGCGTGTGCCGAACAACAATCCGCACTGCCGCGGAAAGTCTTTGCATGGCCAAAAGCCACTTCCCCTTGGCAACGCTTGCACATCGATTTTGCTGGTTCATTCTGGAATGCTCGATGGTTGGTTCTGGTAGATGCCTTCAGTAATTTTCCTTTTGTTGTCCGGATGTCTTCCACGACGTCCTCTGCCACCATCCAAGCGTTGTCTGCTATCTTTTGCATTGAAGGTCTTCCGCAGACTCTTGTTTCCGACAATGGCCCACAATTCATGTCCGCAGAATTTCAGTCATTCTGCCAGGCCAATGGTATTCAACATCTGACATCCGCGCCGTTTTCGCCTCAGTCAAACGGTGCCGCTGAACGATTGGTTCGGACTTTCAAGTCACAGATGTTGAAGTTGAAAGAGTCGCATTCTCGGGAGGACGCGTTGTTGCTCTTTTTGTCTTCGTATCGCTCTCAGCCCCGAGATGGTCGCTCGCCGGCTGAGTTGCTCCACGGTCGTCCTCATCGAACCTTGATGTCTTTGCTGCATCCGCCGCGTCAGGTTCCTGTGCAGCGGCAGACTCCTGCTTTTGCTCCAGGCGACGTTGTATTTTATAGCAACTATCGAGGTTCACGGCGTTGGCTCGCAGGGCGCATTCTTCGCTGCCTCGGCCGCGCTATGTATTTGGTTTTGGGGGCCTCTGGTGAGGTGCGTCGGCATCTCAATCAGCTGCGCCTCTGTCGTCGCACGGGTTCTGCCGCTCCCCGTCTGCTTTCAGCGACGGTGCCGTCCGGTCAGTGCCCTGGGGACCCATCTACTGGCTCGCCTCATCCCCAGGTGTTACCGACGATGCCTTCCATTTTGCCCCATGGCGACGCGCCGCCGCCGCAGCCGCCGCCGCCGCCGCCTGTTCTCCCGCCGGCGCCGCCCGCATTCGACGCTTCGCTGCAGCCGCCAAGCACCTCCCTGGGTCACGCGCCGCCGATCGCTTCCCGTGACCAGCTGTCCTCCGCCATGGAACTCTTGCCCGCTCCGGACCACATGACGTCATCGCGCGTCGGGTACCCCGACGCAATGGAGGTCGACCCTTCGGCCCCTCCTGTCTCTTTACGGGCGCATACACCGCATGTTGACGTGCACCCTGGAGTAGGTTTTCAGGCGTTTCCTAGCTCCCCTCGGACCGAATGGCCGGGTGCGGGTGGCACAGCCTCGCCTGTTGTTAGGCTCCCCACCTCATCGCATGCGTCAACATGGGGTCCTCCTCACGGCGGGCGGAAGCCTTATAACACGACCGTTCGCCGATTTGCGGGGGAGGAATGTGGTGTCACCGCCAGACACCACACTTGCTAGGTGGTAGCTTAAATCGGCCGCGGTCCATTTAGTACATGTCGGACCTGCGTGTCGCCACTGTGTGATCGCAGACCCAGCGCCACCACAAGGCAGGTCTCGAGATACGGACTAGCACTCGCCCGAGTTGTACGACGACTTTGCTAGCGACTACACTTATGAAGCCTTTCTCTCATTTGCCGAGAGACTGTTAGAATAGCCTTCAGCTAAGTCCATGGCTACGACCTAGCAAGGCGCCATTAGCCTTACATAGTTTGAAAGTTATCGTATGAAATGTCTCATCCAGAACGTTGTAAACCAATGAAGAATTAAAAGATAAGTATTCGAGGAGCTGCATACTTTTCTTAATAGAATTCACTACTTATCCAGTTCCAGAATTCACGCCCGTCTGTGTTAGATTTCGGCCTCCTCTATCTACAAGGTGTTGGCACAGTTACCAACACATCAGCAACCATTTACAGTTCGAGTGAGCTTCTGAACTAATTTTTAACACCCATTTTCGTCAGCATATCGAAGGTAGATTGCACTCACCGCCAACTATAGTTGAGGCACTGAGAACCGAAAAGACCCGAAGCACAGACACAAAGTTTTGAGAAAAATTAATTTTGTGAAATTCAAATTTGTAGACAAATCACGAATCAACTGATGAATGGGGCATAACTCGTAGGCTTTGACCAATGACGTCATATTTTATTCATAGAAATTAAATTGTTTATTTTCGAGCCGTAGATAATAAATAGGTTATTTTTTGTGGTAACGCGTCATAACCGTAAACAGAAACAAGTGACTGTGTTATTAAGAGATAAATGTTGTGGTGACATTAAATCATTTGTGTGCATTTTTTGATTTACACCTTTGTCTGACAGTGAGTCGTTCCAGTTTCTGTTCCCTCTGCAGTTGATTCGTATATTTTATTATGGAGGTCAACTGAAGAATAGGATAGTAGTACTAGCGAAGGCGAAAATGGCGACAAACGTAAAATTTGTGTCCTATATTTCAGTTGAGCTATATAGATCAATTGAAGAACAGGATACTATATTGTTAACGTCGATATGCAGCAGGATTTTAGAACACTTACTGCGTTTGAACACTATGAATTACCTCGAAGAAAACGGTCTATTGACACACAGTCAACATGGGTTTAGAAAACATCGTCCTGTGGGCACACAACTAGCTCTTTATTCACATGATGTGTTGAGTGCTATTGACAAGGGATTTCAGATCGATTCCGTATTTCTGGATTTCCGGAAGGATTTTGACACGGTACCACACAAGCGGCTCGTAGTGAAATTGCATGCTTACAGAATATCGTCTCAGTTATGTGAGTGGATTGTGATTTCCTGTCAGAGAGGTCATAGTTCGTAGTAATTGACGGGAAGTCATCGAGTAAAACAAAAGCGATTTCTGGCGTTCCCCAACGTAGTGTTATAGGCCCTTTGCTGCTCCTAATTTATATAAACGATTTGGGAGACAATCTGAGCAGCCGTCTTCGGTTGTTTGCAGGTGACGCTGTCGTTTATCGACTAATAGCCATCAGAAGATAAAAAAAAACTACAAAACGATTTAGAAGAAATATCAGAATGGTGACCCTAAATAACGAAAAGTGTGAGGTCATCCACATGAGTGCTAAAAGGAACTCGTTAAACTTCGATTACACGATAAATCAGTCTAATCTAAAAGCCGTAAATTCAACTAATTACCTAGGTATTACAATTAAAAACAACTTAAATTGGAAGGAACACATAGAAAATGTTGTGGGGAAGGCTAACCAAAGACTGCGTTTTATTGGCAGGACACTTAGAAAATGTAAAAGATCTACTAAGGAGACTGCCTACACTAGGCTTGTGCGTCCCCTTCTAGAATACTGCTGCGCGGTGTGGGATCCTCACCAGATATGACTGACGGAGTACATCGAAAAAGTTCAAAGAAAGGCAGCACGTTTTGTATTACCACGAAATATGGGAGAGAGTGTCACAGAAATGATACAGGATTTGGGTTGGACATCACTAAAAGAAAGGCGTTTTTCGTTTAGACGGAATCTTCTCGCGAAATTCCAATCACCATCTTTCTCCTCCGAATGCGAAAATATTTTGTTGACACCGAGCTACATAGGGAGGAACGATCACCACGATAACATAAGGGAAATCAGAGCGCGTACGGAAAGATATAGGTGTTCATTCTTTCCGCGCGCTATGCGAGATTGGAATAATAGAGATTGTGAAGGTGGTTCGATGAATCCTCTGCCAGGCACTTAAATGTGATTTGCAGAGTATCCATGTAGATGTAGATGTACTAGCGAAAGCAGAAAAAGTGACGTACGTAACCCTGGCATCCTGTGCCTCAGCTGAACAACGAAGGTTGTATCCTATTCTTCATTTGACCTATATTGGATACAAATTTTACGTTTGTCGCTTTTTTCGCCTTCGCTAGTACTAGTATCCTATCCTTCAGATGCTACTAGCACTGAAGGAGGGAAAAAAAACCTATATATATCAACTGAGATACTCCAAGCCAATGTTACGTATGTAGTTTTTTTTTTTTTTGACCTGTACTGTGAAAGGTAACTCTTGATGCCCGTAGTCAAAGCCGGCGGATTGTCTCCCACTCTTCAGCAGGCCCCAGACCAAAGCTGTGTGGCGAAATAAATAAAAAACATTTTATATTTTAAATTCCACGTCATTGTTGATTTAATCAGAGTTCTCACCTTAGACGTAGAATTAGTCCTTCTGCCACAATATTAATTCATTAGTCGCCATCGATGTTCTTCTCTTTGTTGACCGTGTGTACCATCATGAGTCGGCATCGGTTCACTTCACGAAGACGGTGGAAACCAAGGAATACTATGCTACGTCGCTATAAATAATTTTCGTAACACTTCGATACTTTTCACTATTTTTTATTCACAACACAATAAGACTTGCTGTGCTCATCGCACAAACCATAATTACCAACCACATGGCTGCCTTTCCGCACAGTCCAAAATCACGTCCATCCTCCACAAGGCAACAATCGAAAGTGTCCCTTAGCTCCTTGGAGTATCAAACAAAAGAGAATCCAATGTGAACTTTACAAAGATTATAATATACACTCCTGGAAATTGAAATAAGAACACCGTGAATTCATGGTCCCAGGAAGGGGAAACTTTATTGACACATTCCTGGGGTCAGATACATCACATGATCACACTGACAGAACCACAGGCACATAGACACAGGCAACAGAGCATGCACAATGTCGGCACTAGTACAGTGTATATCCACCTTTCGCAGCAATGCAGGCTGCTATTCTCCCATGGAGACGATCGTAGAGATGCTGGATGTAGTCCTGTGGAACGGCTTGCCATGCCATTTCCACCTGGCGCCTCAGTTGGACCAGCGTTCGTGCTGGACGTGCAGACCGCGTGAGCCGACGCTTCATCCAGTCCCAAACATGCTCAATGGGGGACAGATCCGGAGATCTTGCTGGCCAGGGTAGTTGACTTACACCTTCTAGAGCACGATGGGTGGCACGGGATACATGCGGACGTGCACTGTCCTGTTGGAACAGCAAGTTCCCTTGCCGGTCTAGGAATGGTAGAACGATGGGTTCGATGACGGTTTGGATGTACCGTGCACTATTCAGTGTCCCCTCGACGATCACCAGTGGTGTACGGCCAGTGTAGGATATCGCTCCCCACACCATGATGCCGGGTGTTGGCCCTGTGTGCCTCGGTCGTATGCAGTCCTGATTGTGGCGCTCACCTGCACGGCTCCAAACACGCATACGACCATCATTGGCACCAAGGCAGAAGCGACTCTCATCGCTGAAGACGACACGTCTCCATTCGTCCCTCCATTCACGCCTGTCGCGACACCACTGGAGGCGGGCTGCACGATGTTGGGGCGTGAGTGGAAGACGGCCTAACGGTGTGCGGGACCGTAGCCCAGCTTCATGGAGACGGTTGCGAATGGTCCTCGCCGATACCCCAGGAGCAACAGTGTCCCTAATTTGCTGGGAAGTAGCGGTGCGGTCCCCCACGGCACTGCGTAGGATCCTACGGTCTTGGCGTGCATCCGTGCGTCGCTTCGGTCCGGTCCCAGGTCGACGGGCACGTGCACCTTCCGCCGACCACTGGCGACAACATCGATGTACTGTGGAGACCTCACGCCCCACGTGTTGAGCAATTCGGCGGTACGTCCACCCGGCCTCCCGCATGCCCACTATACGCCTTCGCTCAGAGTCCGTCAACTGCACATACGGTTCACGTCCACGCTGTCGCGGCATGCTACCAGTGTTAAAGACTGCGATGGAGCTCCGTATGCCACGGCAAACTGGCTGACACTGACGGCGGCGGTGCACAAATGCTGCGCAGCTAGCGCCATTCGACGGCCACACCGCGGTTCCTGGTGTGTCCGCTGTGCCGTGCGTGTGATCATTGCTTGTACAGCCCTCTCGCAGTGTCCGGAGCAAGTATGGTGGGTCTGACACACCGGTGTCAATGTGTTCTTTTTTCCATTTCCAGGAGTGTACATGCCTCTCAATTTATCTTTGGCGCAGCTTTTAAGATATCGTATGTCTCTGCATAGGAATGTGTCATTACAACTGCCCCCCTACTGTATACTGTCACTAGAAAATTTTATTTGATTGACAGGATACAGTAGTCGACCTTGCAATTGATAGGTTTGGGGGTCTTTTATTTACAAACTTCATTTTTATTGTCTCATTTTCATGGCACTGTGAATTCTTTGGTATTTCTGAGTGTGTGTCAGTTTTTTGGTATACTTATGCTAATATTTACAAACCTTAATCCTAATATACAAAGTTCTGGTTAATACTGAGAAAATGACATCATGTAGTAAAGTTTGTACAATAAAATATACACTGAATACAACGTTACATACAAATGTTTCCTTCCTCATCAGAGGTGAAAATTAAGTCCTTGTATTGCTTTCTGTATTTATTCTGGGGCGACGAGCTTTGTTCGCTAGCCCGTGTTGAATATGGGCGGGTGATACGCGCGCCTGATTGTTTGGTCGTCCGTTAGCTGGCGACGTTGGTTGAATGCGCGCGCCAGTGCACTGAATATACACCGACGTGCGGGTACCGTCAAGACTTCCGAACCTCAGTATGCGTGTGCTTTTTGTAGTTCCTTCCAGTACTTAGACTGGATACAACGAGGTACATTGGAATATGTGCCCCGAAGAACACACCACACTATGTGCGAGGCGGAGGACGATCCCGTCGATGCAGCTCCTGGTAAGAAGCGTACCGTGTCAAACTTGTTTGGCATTGTCCTTTCCTACTGTGACGCCATGGGTCGTTTGACGATACAAGCTTCAATTTTCGATGTCACTTGTTTAGGCTCGCTGACACTTGCAACGTAGCACTACTTTGCACAATTTTAATTTCTACACACACACCACTTTAACCGCGAGTATTGCGATCGAAACTTCCTTTTCACTACACTTTTTTTTCTTCGCATTAACCCCTTTTACCTATTGTACTGAGATTCATTCCCCTCAATACTTCTGGTCAATGCACATAATTTGTAAGTCACGGGACTTGGCATGAAATACAAAATACATCACATACAATGGAATAACATATAATACATTGTTTACATTATCTACAGGAAAAAACTATCGACCAAAATTGAAAAAATTTTTGACCACTCATAGTGGCTTCTTCGTCTTGGATTTTACTGACACACACACTCGCCTTTTTCCATTAATCTGTTAGAAGGAACAAGTCCTTTGTTTTCCTTCTTGAACTCGAGTATAATTTAAGGTTTACCTCCGTTACGTATTCTTCATACGCAACGACATGCATCAGCATGCAGAGAATACAGCTGTAGCCGCTCCACTGAAGCTTGGGAAGGGAATTTTTTACCTTCTACTTAGGGTAGTGGCAACGACTACGTGTATGCTACGGTTTTTTACGTATAAAATCTGAAAATGGACGAAATAATCATTTATATGCAGCATAACCCTAATATGTACAGTGTTTTGTGCTTAAGCACGTTCTGGTGTGCTTGTAAATCATTACCTCTAATAAAATTTCCTACATTAACATAGACATATAAACATACAATCTTGAAGTTCAGGATGTAGCTACTATTAATATGTACAGTGTTTCATAATAGCGGCACGCCCTTGTGTGCGTGTATCATTTTCAATTAAAGTGCGCTTATAGGCGTCTTGTGTTATCATGGGAGAAAAAATAGACATTTTAATGCATCGGTTGTCATGAAAATCTATGTACACGAATAATCACACTTTCATAGCTTCAGTGCAGCTTGAAATTCTGTATGACTTTTTTTATTATAGTTTATTTTATAGACGATTCCTTTGCTTTCAGGTCGTCGATCACACTACTTACCTGATTCTCGTATAGCGGCGATGTCATTTTCTTTCTTCGTGACCGTAACTCGTTATATGTATGAAAGATATAATTTTGACATGATTTATCCTTTCATGTTTCAAGTGGGTAAAGTAATTCATACCTTCCTTCTGCATACATGAGTGAAGCATCGCTGATGTTGCACTTTGTATCAGGTTTTTCGTATTTTCTCGTAAACTCGTAGAGTCTTACGGTTTTAATTAAGTTGTTTCTTAATGTTTGTTATACATGTTTATAAGAGGTTGTCTTAGAGTTTAATTTTCCTTATACACTTCTACGCTGTTTAAGTTCCGTACATGTACAGAGCTTCTTTCGCCTTTCACACATTCATACATACGTTTATACACAAAAAATATCTACCACTATAATATACACTTTGCTGGTGGGGCCCTTTTTCGGTACCCTGCACCATTCCTTCAATATTCCAAAATAATTCAGGGTGTGCTGAGCATCGTCTCTTATACTAATAATACTTACAACTAAATATTTCTTCTTACATTCATAACTGCCTTACGGTCCATTAATGCGCAATCATTTCATATTTTCCTCCTTTATACTTTAGCTTTCGTACATGTAACCTCGTGTATAGCTTATATATTTTACAAAGTTGTTTGCTGAGTGCTTCAGGTGTTTCCTAACGTTAATGTGTGTCTCTCTCTCTATAAACCCTAGGTATTTGTTTTGAGAGCGATTCAGTTCATTACTCACGCTGCATAGGTCTGTTTATTATTACCCTATTTTAAAGCTTGTGTCACTCTTTTCCTTAGTCACAAAAATTCCCTCGTTTACCTTGTTGTTCATTCTGAAAATCGCTAGCTACTGTGTAGTGTAAATGTATGCGTTATCTCTTTGATTTCCTCTTTGCTGCTTTTTCCCTATATGTAATTGTGTGTTGTTCTCGTGTACATAGCCTTTCTTCCGGTTATATATCTGCATTATTTATTTATTTATTTTTTGTTTCTATTTTCTTTCTCCTTCCGTACAAGCTAAGATTTTACTCAGTATAATATAATATTACAATACCGTCCATGACCAGTATGTACTTGTATGTTCACTTTTATTACGTAATACCAGCTTATAATTAAATTTTCTAAGTTACTATTTACAAGACTTGTGTACCCCTTCCTTTCTTGTTTTTGAATGACTTTCGTCTCTGTGTCTCATAGTAAGAGTGGTCTCAAAACTTTTAAACTTTCCGCGCATGCGCGCGACTGGACTGTAGGTGCGGGGAAAACTCTGCATTGTTGGTGAACATTATTCGTGATAGCCACCATCGTGTAATAGTCACGTGACACCTGGACTCGACCGCGCATGCGCCTTCGCGCTTTGTATACGCTCAGCTGATCGGACATGGAAGGGGGGAAGATTTCTCCCCGGCTCGCTGCCTACAGCGCGGCCAATGACCTCGTCTTGACATGCAGCTATCGCGTGCTCATGAGCTGAGCATTGGATTGCAACTTCGACGCGTGGTTTCTTGCTCGTCTCAAGCGAACAAACTCTGACCGTCGCGCTAATTTGTCTTTGTTCCCCTCTCTTAAATAACTGAGTTAGACTACAAAAGTACTGTATGGTTTATTTTTATAGTGTTAAGACTCACAGTAACACATGTTTCATTAGGTTTGGTTAAATATGCGCTTTTAAGCTGGCATATGCCCCCAGTTGTTCGCAAGTTTCTTAGGTTAATGACAGCAATTTTACTATGTGATCCAAGGTTGTACAATTTCAATTTTACTAAAATAACATATAACCTTTAATGAAAAAATTCCTTGATGTCCTTGTGGGGGTATAACCCTTTCACCTTGCCCGTTCGTGTGTTACCTAACAGATAACATTCTGGGTGAGGTTTGTCTATTATAATGAAAGGGCCATCATACAACAACTGCCACTTTTTGTTTAATGCCTTAATTTTAGAGGATTTTGGGTGGGTACGTAATAGTACTTCCTGTCCAATGTTAAATTCTGTAACGTTTCCTATCTCTTTGTTGTTATTACAGCCTGCACGAGGTCACTTACCTTGTCCGGTGCTTTCATCTCTTCTTCACATACATCATCTTCTACGGTCGCATCCTGATCATATCTTAAAGATAATTGTCTAAGATGTAATGTGTGCTTGTTTGTGCCCCCTGTTGTCAAATCGGTCGGCCGGTGGGGGCTCATTGCGACCGATTGTTGTTTACCGGGGGAGACAACGGCGTTGCTTCAGTAGTGTCCGTTACCTCTACAAAGTGTACTGAGTGGTTATTCTGTCGCCAATTAGTTTCCGGACCGCTGCGTGCAACATTTTCTTGCGACCGGCCGTCGCTATTCCTCCTTGGTCTATCATTCCTATTACTGTAACTATTGTAATTTTCATTTGTGTGCCGCCTTTCATCACGCGGGCCTGACCAATCATTCACGTGATTTCTATCATTTCCATACCGGCGTGGACCGTGATCTGTACTATACCTTCGGTCTTCACGTCTCTGTGGCGCCGAATTCCTCCGATTTCCGTAATTCCAGGTTCCATTATTTGGCCTTGTCGCATACGGATGCCAACTGTGTGGGTTTTGTCCACTGCCATTAAAATGATATCCGTTACCGTTGTTTTGATTGGTTCCGGAATATTCATTCCGATTACCTGTGCTCGGCTCTTCTTCGTATATTAGATCAATTGAGTCAAGCACGGAAAGAAAGTATTCAAGGTCGTTCTCCGGTATGGTTACCAATTTTTCGCGTAAGTTCGCGGGTAGTTTGTTTTTCAGAATTTTGAGAACATCTACGTGCGGTATTGGATTGTTCCAATAGCGCGTCTTATTCAAGTACTTTTCGAAATACTTTCTCAACCCGCCGTTTTTGAGGTTGAACGGTTGTGGGTTGAATACTTCACGGCGCAGTCTTTCTTGGACCCCAGCAGACCAATATTTCTCCAAGAAAGCCCGTTCAAATTGTTCGTAGGTGACGCACTGTTCAGCCATGTCTGTGGCCCACAAAAGTGCGTCGCCTTGTGTGAAGCCTACTACATATCTTATCTTCTGTGCCTCAGTCCAGTTTCTTGGTAAGACATTTTTAAATGCTCTTACAAATACGACTGGATGAGTTTTTCTGGATTCTGTGGAGAAAACTGGAAACTGTCTATGTTTCAACAGGCTCTCATCGACTAGAATCGTCGAGATGCAAGGCGACACGCCTACTGCCTGTTGCAGCACCGCGTTTGGCGAATAGCCATTGTTTGCCTGTGCCGGTGCGTGCACATACGCCGGACTGGGCGCGTGATGTTCTGCGTTATTGACATCGTAATCTGGCACGGGCGAATAAGTGTCGCACTGCCTGTTGCTTGACGTAGGCAAGTCATTTGAAACATTCAGTCTACCAGCAATTTCCTTGCGTATTCTGTCCTCGGCTACTTTGATTTCATTACCTAATTTTTCAAAAAGTTTTGTTTCCCGGTCAGTTATTGATTCATTTACACTACCGTTTTCTAAAGTTTCATTTATTTTGATAATGTCCGCGTTGATACGTCGAGTCTCCTGTTTCAGAAAACCGACTTCTTCGTTAACTTTATTAACTTGGTCAGGTATTTCTTCACATGCGGACTGTACTCTTGTTAAATTTAATTGAATAGCCTGTACGTTTTCATGTATTTCTTTTTGTACGGTTTGTGTTTGATTGTGTGTTTCTACTATTTCTGACAGTTCCTGTTCCTGTTTGGTTGTAAGATCTGACAATTTCTTTTCTAAGTCATTTGCCAATACATTGTATACACTATTGACGGTTTTGATGACTTTGTCTTCGATCTTTTGATCGATTTCATTGGTGAGTTTATTTAAGCGTTGATCGAAATGTCTGTGTATGTTTTCAAATTGCGTGTTTACACCTGAAAACTGCTGTTGGAACCCAATTTCCATGTTTGACAATTTTGTGTTTGTCGTTATTTCTAGATTCGCCAGTTTCTCGCTCACATTTGACATCAGACTATATAATGCCTCAAGCGTAACTGACGAAGCTTGTGTGTTTGTATTTATGCCATTATTTGTTGCCATTGTTTCTCTGCCACGGTCTGATTGAATCGAACCCGGGCTAGGTTCACTGACTTCACGCGAAATATTTTCATCTGATCTGGTAATCGATGCTTCATCGACTGTGCACAAGGTTTCATTTGCAAGTGGTTCGTTATTGTTAATCCCTGTGGAGTGCAATTGAATTGTATTTACTTCTACATTATGTTGTGCTGAAAAACTAATTGCGTCATCATTTACGTCACTATTGTCAGAATCTGTGACGTGTCCATGAACATTTGTCAAATTAAAGTTCTTCGATTCCATTGTGAAGATATTATTTTCATCTGTACTTTACTGTTAATCTAAATCTTTAAATTCTCTCGCAGTTGAATTAATAAAAATATCTCGCGATTGTTATTTGTTGCGCGTCGGAAATTTACAAGATGGCGCACTACGTCTTCTAATTCTGCGATTGTTGAACATAAAAAAGTAATTATCAAAGTGTAATTGTGTGTTGCCACAAACACTACCAGGATTTTAATATGGACGGAAAAGGTTCTGCTTTAAGTGGAGCTAAGCCAAGGTGCAGCCACTGCATGCGTTTGCGCTTTCCTACCTTAATTCCGGCTGAGCTGCGTCACTCACGATTACGTTAGTTTTGTAAATCCTTGTCCTTGTTCCTTCTGGTTATTGTGCCATCCGTTTATACAGTTAATATTGTTTCACTTTATTCGTCATTTTCCATGTGCGTCATGTAACAGAGATACAGAAATTAGTACAAGTACATTTGTAGCACAACAATGAAGTACTTACTCTTTGTTCCACCAGCACTGTCCTGTCACGGTCGCCAGTGTGGCGAAATAAATAAAAAACATTTTATATTTTAAATTCCACGTCATTGTTGATTTAATCAGAGTTCTCACCTTAGACGTAGAATTAGTCCTTCTGCCACAATATTAATTCATTAGTCGCCATCGATGTTCTTCTCTTTGTTGACCGTGTGTACCATCATGAGTCGGCATCGGTTCACTTCACGAAGACGGTGGAAACCAAGGAATACTATGCTACGTCGCTATAAATAATTTTCGTAACACTTCGATACTTTTCACTATTTTTTATTCACAACACAATAAGACTTGCTGTGCTCATCGCACAAACCATAATTACCAACCACATGGCTGCCTTTCCGCACAGTCCAAAATCACGTCCATCCTCCACAAGGCAACAATCGAAAGTGTCCCTTAGCTCCTTGGAGTATCAAACAAAAGAGAATCCAATGTGAACTTTACAAAGATTATAATATACATGCCTCTCAATTTATCTTTGGCGCAGCTTTTAAGATATCGTATGTCTCTGCATAGGAATGTGTCATTACATCTGTCATAGGTCTGTCTTGTTTTTTGAGCAAGTCTTAACATCCTGTATTTCCTATGCAAAAATAATCTACCTGCTTTATGTTATGAAATATTAATTAATATTTAGGATTATAGTTATTATTAATGTTTGCCGGCCGGAGTGGCCGAGCGGTTAAAGGCGCTACAGTCTGGAACCGCACGACTGCTACGGTCGCAGGTTCGAATCCTGCCTCGGGCATGGATGTGTGTGATGTCCTTAGGTTAGTTAGGTTCAAGTAGTTCTAAGTTCTAGGGGACTTATGACCACAGCAGTTGAGTCCCATAGTGCTCAGTGCCATTATTAATGTTTTTCACAACATTACCACATATAGGCTAGTGAAAATAATGAGTTTCAAAGTTGTAAAGGTTAGTAACTAATGAGTACACAAAGAACAAATACTAAAGTCACTACACACACAATTATGACCTGTTCCAACACTCATGGTCTCTGTTATCATAATATCTATTAAGCGTATTCTGTGGCTTGAGGTTAAGATAAAACTGCCAGTATACCTCTAGCTAGAAAGTACTACTACTATGTACACCGAATTATTTTGGCAACCCTAGATAAGAATTGAGAGGTACAGAGTAACAATATAATTCTCAGGACCATAAGGAAATCAATATCGGAAAAATCGGTCAGCCAGGTTTTCGTGAATGTTCTTGTATACAGTGCCGGGCAACAGCACAAACAAAGCCGGTTCACTGTAAGATCCATATATGAAATTACAATGAAATGAACACCCTTAGCTGCTTAAAGGCGTTAACTTACGTCAACGGGGACAGATGTAAATGTGTGCCCCGACCGGGACTCGAACCCGGGATCTCCTGCTTACATGGCAGACGCTCTATCCATGGTTTTTTTGTTTTGTTTTTTCCATTTTGTTCGGTATCGTTCGTAGTGTTTGGTCTGGGCGGACGTCACAGGACATCCGTTCAAGTTGATCGTTCTTTCCTTTACTCAGTCTTTTTTATTACAGAGGGCTAGCGCCTCTCCGACCGAACACGCTGAGCTACCGTGCCGGCAATCCATCTGAGCCACCGAGGACACAGACGATAGTGCGACTTCAGGGATTTATCTCTGGCACGCCTCCCGCGAAGCCCACATTTTCAACGTATTGTCCCGCATTACATTCGTAGTGCCCCCCGCCCATTGTACTCATTACTTGCGGCGCGTTGCCGATTCCCGTAAGAATTCGGGCACTGTTTATGCATTCGCACAGAAGAAGAAAGATGGTCAAGTGGCCGGTGAGCCTTATATATATATATATATATATATATATATATATAACCTGATCAGATTAGGGCCATCAGGCCCTCTCTTACATCGGACCAGTGTTCCACACATGCAGCATTTCACACATCAGAGTTACATCGTGACAATAGTTTAAATGAGAAAATTAAATTACTCTAGTGACAATATGAATAAAGAGTAGTGACTAAGACCTAATAAAGTAAATGCGGCAGTATTTTTACAACAGGTGCTATGCATACAGATTATGATAAAAGCAATAATAATAGCAGTAAAAAATCAAATAATAATGATAAACATGCGAAAAATTGGCAATAGTAATGAAGATTTGTGCAGATGTACATTAATATCTTGGTGTGTAAAGTAGATGTTTACTAGTATAGCGAGTTTTGGGGAAGGGAGATTTAAAGAGGGGGAAAGAGGGAAGTAATGAGGTGAAGTGCATTCATGTACAGAGGAAGGCATTACTGTTGCTTAAGTAGATACGTCATTAACTGTTTTTTGAAGCCGGACATATTTTTAAGTTCTCTAACATAACGAGGGAGGTTATTCCATTGTCGCGTTCCTGCTACTGTAAAGGACTTGGAGAAGGTGACTGAGCGATGCAGTGGAACAGAGAGGATTTTATTATAATGGGAACGTGTGTTTCTGTCATGTTGTTCCGACATGAGCGTTAGGGACGAGGAGAGATATGAGGGACAGTGTACATTTATAAGGCAATAGATGACACAGAGTGTATGGAAATCTCTGTGTTTATCTGCACGCAGCCAGGACAATTTTGCATATGCTGGTGAGATGTGATCAAAAAGTCGAACGTCACAGATATATCGGACGCAGGCATTCATGACCAGTTCTAGACGTCGCGAATTTTCCTGAGAGAGGCCTTGTAGGATAATATCACTGTAGTCAATGATTGGGAGTATAAGCGTTTGTACTAATTTCTCTTTCAGATCGAAAGGGAAGAGTTTTTTATATTTTTGTAGGACATGAAGGGCGAGTGAGAACAGATACCATCGGTGACCATGCAGCTCGTTAGAATGAAATTACAATGAAATGAACACCCTTAGCTGCTTACAGGCGTTGACATACGTCAACGAGGACAGATGAAAATGTGTGCCCCGACCGGGACCCGTAGCCGGGATCTCCTGCTTACATGGCAGACGCTCTATCCATCTGAGCCACCGAGGACACAGACGATAGTGCGACTGCAGGGATTTATCTCTGGCACGCCTCCCGCGAAATGTCCGAAAGAACAGATACCATCTTAGTAAATATATAGAATCATAGATGTCAGGAGTATGCATACTTACATGATACAGTCTCAAAATCTACGACGGAGTGCCTCAGGCCCTTATTCTCAGCGCCTCAGTTGCATGAGCCGAGTACCTGCTCGAAATGAGAGTGAAATTTTCAATGAACCTTTCAGCAACTGTATCATCTGAGTCGGTCTATAGGTAAAAGAAACCATTTGTTAATTTATTCCGATTGTCAAGTATAATCTCTACCCATAGTAACTCACAGCAACGGTCTACTTCAATTTCAGTACAGGACACACTACTTCTAACAGCAAGAAACACGCCACCACCTACTAAATTACACCTATCCTTTTATGAAGTCATAATCCGTCTTGAAAATTAATTAGAAAGCCGTAGTAGTTGGGACGAAAAGGAGAAGCTTTTTGCTTTGTCATTCTGCTTGCTGAGGCTACAGGCAGTAACCGCGGGTTCAACTGTCCAAGGACGCCCGCCGGTAGCCGGTGTCTTGGAGGTTTTGCTGTACATGTGCGCGGTCCATCGGCACTGCAGCCGCTTTTCTGCTTCTGGCCTAGCTATGACCCGCCACTCCCTCTCGCAAGCACTGATAGTAAGTAAGTGCAGTACCTCTCACCCCTGATGCACGAATACTTCCTGCGCTCTCATGTTGGTTACAGCAGTCCTGAAAATGCTTCACTACAACTCGTGAAACATCACAGGTGAACTAAGTACCAGTAAGGAGTTACATCTTGGTCTGCAGTCCAAACATTGGTTTCATGTACCTCTCCACGCTAGGCTATCCTGTGGAAGTCTCTTCATATCCGGGTGACTACTGCAAACTATACCCATTTGAATATGCTTCCTGTAGTCAAGTTTCGATCGCCCTCTGTGATTCTTATCACAAACACTTCTCTTAATTACCAAACAGACCAGTCCTTGGTGGTTCTAGAAGAGTTATACAAATTGTCCCAGGAGGAACGCACGACATACAGATATATAACAGGAACGATCACTCGAAGCAAAAAATAATCTAGTTAAAATGGGCCTTAAAAGAGCTATGGGCACTTGGCCAGTAGAAGGGTTGTGTTTCCCAATAGCGAAGGCAAACAAGTACTCGTAGGTCTTAAGGTATACACTTTAGAGCTCATGTTTACTGGACAATGTTTGGTTCAAATGGTTCAAATGGCTCTGAGCACTATGGGACTTAACTCCTGAGGTCATCAGTCCCCTAGAACTTAGTGCTACTTAAACCTAACTAACCTAAGGACATCACACACATCCATGCCCGAGGCAGGATTCGAACCTGCGACCTGTAGCGCCTAGAACCGCTCGGCCACTCCGGCCGGCTGGACATTGTTTTCCTGGTTTGGTCGACACTACCAACTCTCAAAATATTGAAAGCATACACAGCTTGCAGTAGAAAATATTTCTTTCTTAGTATCGAAGTTTAAACAAATTGTGTATGTGCCTAGTAAGTGGAGAACGGATGAAAAAGAACACCGTGGTTTACCAACGAAATTTGCAAAACGCTTAGGAAGCAAAAACAGTTGCACTCTGGGTTCAAAAGAGAACACGCAAATGATGACAGCCAAAGCTTCGTAGAGATTCGTGCGTCTGTGAAAAGATCTATGCGCAAAGCATACGACCTCTGTTCAAAAAAATTCCGGAACATACGTAATTTCGCGCCAATGGAGTCTAGAAGCGAAATGCAGTGGGCATCCTTGCACACATCTGTATTTAATGTGTAAGTGCCGGAAGTTTCATTGTTGTACGTCTGTTAGTTATTGTACAGTGCTCTATTGAGTAGAACGTTGTGTCGCACAGTTTGCGAATATCGAGATGGCAGAGATAGAGGAGCAACGCGTCTGCAGTAAATTTTGCGCGAAACTCGAGAAAATCTGTACAGGGACACACCAGAGATGCAGGAAGCTACGGTGATGATCCCTTAAGTCGTACTCGGTGTTACGAGTGGTTCACACGGTTTGAAAATGGCCAGACGGAAATTAAACATGACCTTTGTTCCGAACGCCCTTAGACGTCTACCGACGACGCTCATGTCAGGAACGTTAACGAAATTGTGCGTGCCAATCGAAGACTGTCCGAGAAATTGCAGAAGAATGTTACATTGTAGTTGGATTATGTCATGAAATCCCGACACAGCATCTTGGAACGCGACTTGTTGAAGCCATGTTCGTCCCAAGTATCATCAGTCAAGACCAGAAAGACCTTTACCTTGCAATCTGTGAAGAGCTTTTGGATCGCGTAAATGGGAACGAGATGCGTAAATGGGAACGGTGATGAGGTATGGGGCTACGGTTACGATGTTGAGACCAAGTTTCAATCTTCACAGTGGGTCGGGAAATGTTCTCCAAGACCGAAAAAAGCTCGTCAGGTAAGGTCAAATGTCAAAGCCGTGCTGATAGTTTTCTTCGGCTTTGAAAGATTAGTTCATTATGAATTCGTGACACAGGAACAAACTGTTAATCGATAGTACTATCGGGAGGTATTGCGACGCCTGCGAGAAAATGTGAGAAGAAAACGGCATGAAACGTGGCGAGACAATTCACAGCTCTTGCTTCACCACAACGCATTCGTACATTCACCCCTGCTGGTGTGTGATTATTGCACAAAAAATGAAATAACTGTTCTGTCTCATTCTCCGAACTCTCCATACTTGGCCCCTGCAGATTTTTTTTATTTCCAGAGTTGAAAACGCCCTCGAAAGGACCAAGATTTACAGCGATAGACGACATACGAAAGAAAATTCGCAGACGGCGCTTCGCGGGATCCAGCAAGAGGCGTACCAAGACTGGTTCTGGAAGTGGAAACGGCTTTGGGAGAGGTTTATCAATTCTGCAGCAGAGTATTACGAAGGAGACCGTACTCAATAAGTAAAAGATAAGCGTAGAAAAATTTTGTGAACAAAGTTTTGGAATTTTTTGAACACCTCAGCAAAAGATCTAACCGAGAATCCGCGAAAATTCCGGTCCTATATAAAATCGCTAAGTTGATTTAAGGCTTCCTCCAGTCACTCGCTGACCAGTCTGGTGTGGCAGTTGAAGGTAGCAAAACGAAAACCGAAGTTTCAAGTTCCGCGTTTAAGAAATCGTTCGTGCAGGAGAATCGTACATCATACCGTCGTTTGACCATCGCACAGAGTCACATTTTGACGACATGGTAGAAAGCATCCATGGCGTAGAGAAACAACTGAAAGAGTTAAAAACAAGTACGTCACCAGGTCCGGAGGCAATCCGAAAGAGTACTCCGGTCATTGGTCCCTAACCAAGCTCATTTATCACGAATCTCTCGCGCAGCGCTTAGTCCCAAGCGTCCCTCCTGTATATTATCTTTCTTTCTTTTAGTGTTCAACCCTGAGGTTGGTTTGCAGCAGAGCGTCATTCCTCTCTTCTGTCTGCCTTCCTCTTCATTGCCACGTATGTGTTGCATCCAACGTCATTCATGATCTGTTGCATGTATATCATCCTTGGTCGCCCCCACCGATTCCTTCCCTCAAAAGCTCCTTCTGCCATCGTTGCAATGATGTTGGTGTGTCGTAGGATGTGCCCTACAAGTTTGTCTCTTCTTGTTTGGATGTGCCTCCACAGAGATCTGGTTTCCTGTACTCTTCTAAGCACCTCTTTATTTGTTACTTTGTCTCTCTAGCTGATCTTCATCATCCTTCTATAGCACAACATCTCCAGGGCCTCTAGCCGTCTTCTCTCTTCTCTTCCAATTGTCCAAATTTCACTTCCGTATAGGGCCACACTCCAAACGAAACCTTTCATGATACGTTTCCTTATTTTCAGACTGATGTTGTTGCTGGTGAGTAAGTTCCTTCTCCGATTAAATGCAATTTTGGCCTTTTGTATTCTGGTCGCAATTTCTTTCCGGCTTCTACCATCTCTTGTGATTTTTCTTCCCAGATAAGTAAATGCCTCTATCACTTCCAGCTCCTCTCTTCCAATTCTCATTCTCAGAGGTTCATATTCTGCTCCTGTACTGCATACCATCACTTTAGTCTTTTTCTTATTTGTTCTCATTCCATACTGATTGCATAGAATTTTTTCCATTGTTCTGAGGACTTCCTATAGATCTTCTTTTGTCTCCGTGACTATAGCAATATCATCTGCATAAAGTAGCATGTCCTGTATATAAGAAGGGTAAAAGAACGGACACGCAAAATTACAGACTAATATCCTTAACATCGGTTTGCTATAGAATCCTAAAACATTCTGAGTTGGAATGTAATAAATTTCCTAGAGACCGAAAAGCTTATGTCCACGAATCAGTACAGTTTTAGAAAGCATAGCTCTTGTGTAACTGAGCTTGCCCTTTTCTCTCAGTTGATATTCCGCGAATTGTGGATGAATGGCAACAGGCAGATCCCGTATATGTAAATTTCCAAAAATCATTTGACGTACGAGGTGCGGCTAGAAAAAAACCGGACTGATGCTGGAAAAAAACATTTATTTACAATTATTTACAATTTCATGTTATCTCCTTCAATGTACTCTCCTCCTCGGTCTCTACACCGCTCCATACGAATTTTCCACTGTTCATGGCAATGCTGCAGATCATTTCGGTAAGTCCATACATTACTTCCGTCGCTTTTTCTTTTACTGCTTCAACAGTCTCAAATCTAGTTCCTTTCAAAGCTGACTTGACTTTAGGGAAAAGAAAAAAGTCACAGGGGGCCAAATCAGGTGAGTAGGGTGGATGATCTAAGATGGGAATGTTGTGTTTTGCCAAAAAGGTCTTCACTGACAATGCACTATGAGCTGGGGCATTGTCTTGGTGAAGGATCCATGACTTTTTTCTCCACAAATCGTTCCGTTTTCTCCGTACTCGCTCACGTAGGGTAGCCAGGACGCTAATGTAGTAATGCTGATTCACTGTTTGTCCCTCTGGTACCCAATCAATGTGCACAATCCCTTTGATGTCAAAAAAAAAAAAAAACAATCATCATTGCCTTGAATTTCGATTTTGACATTCGTGCTTTTTTTTGTCGTGGAGAACCAGGAGTTTTCCAATGCATCGATTGGCGTTTAGTTTCGGGATCGTAAGTAAAAAACCACGATTCATCGCAAGTAATAACATTTTGTAAGAAGGTGGGATCACTTTCAATGTTTTCCAGGATGTCAGAACAAATCATTCTTCGGCGTTCCTTCTGTTCAATTGTGAGACACTTTGGAACCATTTTTGAACACACTTTGTTCATGTTGAAACTTTCATGAAGAATCTGCCTGACACTTTCCTTGTCAACTCCTGTTAACTCAGTTACTGCTCTGATTGTTAAACGGCGATCTTGTCGAACAAGTTTACCGATTTTTTTCAATGTTTGCATCAGTTTTTGCTGACAATGGTCTGCCAGTGCGAATGTCATCACTGGTGTCTTCGCGGCCATCTTTAAATCGTTTAAACCACTCAAACACTTGTGTTCGCGATAAACAATCATCGCCGTACACTTGTTGTAACATTACAAACGTTTCACTTGCAGATTTTCCTAGTTTGAAACAAAATTTGATGTTAACACGCTGTTCGTTCTGTACACTCAACATTTTCCGACGCACAGACAAAACGTCAACTACTTAAAACAGACGCCACGGGCAGACTGAGTGCAGGAGGCAGATGAAACTGGAGCAGTAGGCGGAGCGAGAGTCACGTGACAGGCCACGCGACTTTCAGCCTTATTGCATTCGTTTTATTGTTTCACCAGTACTAGTCCGGTTTTTTTCTAGCCACACCTCGTAGTACCCCACTACAGATTGTTAACGAAGCTACGAGCATACGAGTTTCCCAGGTACGTAAGTGTCTCGAAAACGTCTTAAGTAATAAACCCCAGTATCTTGTCCTCGACGGCGAGTGTTCATCACAGAAAAGGGTATCGCCAGGAGGCCCCAGGGAAGTGTGACAAGAACGCTATTATTTTCTTTATACGTAAATGATCTGGCAGACAGGGCGGACAGTGATCTGCAGCTGTTTGCTGATGATGCTGTGGTGTACGGGAAGATGATGAGTGACTATAGGACGATACAAGATAACTTAGACAAAATTGCTAGTTGGTGTGGTGAATGGAAACTGCGTGTAAACGTAAGTTAACGCGGAAGAGTAGGAAAAACAAATCTATAATGTTCGGATATAGGGTTAGTGATTGCTGCTTGACACAGTCGAGTCGTTTAAGTATCTGGGCGTAACGTTGCAAAGCGATTTGAGGTGGAACGAGCATGTGAGAACTGTGGTAGGGAAGGTGAATGGTCGACTTCGGGTAATTGGGACAATTTTAGGTAATAGTGGTTCTTCTGTAAAGGAGATCGCATACAGGACGCTGGTGAGACTTATTCTTGAGTGCTGCTCGAGTGTTTGGTATCTGTGCCTGGTCAGATTGAAGGAAGACATCGAAACAATTCAGAGGCGCGCTGCTAGATTTGCTACCGGTTGTTGTTGTTGTGGTCTTCAGTCCAGAGACTGGTTTGATGCCGCTCTCCATACTACTCTATCCTGCGCAAGCTGCTTCATCTCCCAGTACGTACTGCAGCCTACATCCCTCTGAATCTGCTTAGTGTATTCATCTCTTGGTCGCCCTCTACGATTTTTACCCTCCACGCTGCCCTCCAGTACTAAATTGGTGATCCCTTGATGCCTCAGAATATGCCCTACCAGCCGATCCCTTCTTCTAGTCAAGTTGTGCCACAAATTTCTCTTCTCTCCAATTCTATTCAATACCTCTTCATTAGTTATGTGATCTACCCATCTAATCTTCAGCATTCTTCTGTAGCACCACATTTCGAAAGCTTCTATTCTCTTCTGTCTTGAAACGTCCCCTTAGAACAATTATTCATGACTGTGCTTAAACTGACACACAATATTTTTAGCGCAGCGCAATCTGACTTTCAAACATCCCTACAAAAGAATGGCCCTGACTAACATTAACCTATACGTTTCACAAATCACTTACCTCACCAAAAATCTTCGTTACTCGAACTACTGCAATACAGCGAGCGCCACTACTGCCAGCTAAATAAAAGATTCAATCTACGGAAGGCACTAACTACTGATAGGCATAGTTAGCAAATGAAAGATTTTAATAGAGAACAAACAATGTATTTACCTCAATGGTGTTCAAAAGTCATAATGTATATAGCAGTTCATGATATCCAGTATTACAAATTTCAAAACTCCGCCATCTGTCTCCTCACATCCACCACTGCTGGCGGCTCACCTCCAACTGCGCAACACTACGCGCTGTTAACATCCAGCTGCCCAACACTACAATGGCAGACAACAATGCAAACTAGCCACAGACTGCACACACCACAGCCAGTCATTTTCATACAGATCGCTACGTAACGTTGCCAATAAGAAAACATAAACAGCCTACTTACATAGCCCCCATGCTCCCCACAAAAATTTTTACAAATTGTTTTGGGCAGTGGCCAATAATGATTTGATAAAATTTTTCAAAATTACAATAACAAAGAGATCAAATGCACACACTTATTGATACAATGTTGGTCAAAGCTAAAATTTTCTTACAGTCCATAAAGACAGTCCTGGTCATTCATCACAGTAAAATTGCAGTGTTGTTTTTTTCTTCTCAAAGGCTGAGCAGTAAAAGAGAATGCACACAGAAGTAGTAGATTTCCATGCAATCTTGAAGAAGTAGTGTTGTCCTTCCAATGGAAAGACAGTGGTGAGTCTTGACATGCAGACAGGTAATGGGCCACAACAGAGCAAACCCACAGCAGAGTCAGTCGAAGTTTTGAAGAATATTGGTAGGTAGGTCATCACAGAGCAGACCCACTGTAGTTCTGGTAGAGAGTATAGTATTGGTGGGCCACCAGAGGTGCTGACCAACTGTAGTCCTGGTAGAGATTGTGGTATTGGTGAGTCAGCAAAGGTGTAGACCCACTGTAGTCCTTGTAGAAATAATGGTATTGGTGGGTCGTCAAAGACGCAGACCCCCTGTAGTTCTTGTAGAGATGGCCAGCAGCCATCTGTTGTGACTGTGCAGGTGCACAATTGAAGAGTCTTGCGGATAATATAGCAAGTCCATAACCGCCACTTGTGCACTCACAAAGTTTTTGGAATTGTCCTTAGAACCAGCAATGCTGTTATCCAGTCCCTTGCTGAATTATTAACACACATGCAAACACTAACAGTCCCTACTTCTCACATATTGTCCATATACTGTGACCAACAGAAACGTGTGCAACGAAATGGAACTTACAAGTTAATAATATGATGAACTGGTGTCAATTACAATTTTATAACATAAGAATACAATTACAAAGGTACAAAATACATCATTAAAGAACATAACAATACAGATAACATTTGTAGTACAGGCTTTACAAACGAATCGAAATAACATATGCATCAGTGTTACAGGAATTATAAGTACCTACATAAAAGATCAGAATAACTTTTGAAACATCAACTTGACACATAAGCAACAAAACAGAACAGATAAATGATGTCTAAACATCTTTACAAAGTAAATATATTATTTATGCAAATTATGTTTGAGGATAACAGTATTCCTCATCATAGTGAATGTAGCTTAGTATTAGAAGAGAAAAAATTCTATGAAACAGTACACAGAGACAGGAAGAAAACAAATACACAAGCGTACACTAACACATAGTGGGATAACACAAAAGGAAAGGACAGGGTTTGTTCTCAGTGTAACATTTGGTACTGCAGTCCAATCCAAAACTTCATTCCATAGATCTTTTGTCTTATTTCAACATTTGTTTCCATAAAAAAAAATCCTATCCAAGCATGCTTTCTGTATTTATATGTACACATATTTCTTACCTCGTCATTTATTTTCCATTATCTTACCTCATCATTTATATCCAAGAAAATCCTACCTATACCTGCTTTCTGTACTTTTTTCGTATAATTTCTCAATGCATTTCTTCCAATTCATCGCAACTCATTCTCTTATATAGTCTACCCCCTCTTAAGCTAACTTAAATCTATTGAGCTCAGATGCTAAACTAAGGGACGAGGCAATGCAGCAGCGCAAAACAACTAACACAAACAGCAAAGATAAAAAAATGCAAATTTGCAAAGCAAGCAGCAGTAAATCTAAATTAACAGATAAAATGCAAAATTACAACTAATATGAGCCAACATGCAGCAACAAGAAAAATAAATCAGTAGTAAAACTAGCTTAACAGAGTAATACAAAGTTAAATTTAGTAGCACTATGCCTGGCAAACAGCAGCAGCAAATGCAATAACTTATATCTAAACATGACATAGCTCAAGCAGAAAAAATATTACACTAAAGATGGCCATGTCTAATACCTCTGTCACATCTTAGTGTCTATGTAATTAAAGTGGTGCACCACAAAAACTAATTCTACAAAAAATTACCAAGTACTTGAAAAGAAAATTATGTATGCAGTTACTGTTATTAGTCCCTTCTTATTGTTCTTTCCATTCCAAGAGCTCCTTTTTCGAAGAATGTGGATCAGAAAATAATTATTTAATAGATCTGTTGACAGAAAGTGTTTACATTAGCAGATGCATTTAAGTTTATTTTATAAAACCAATGCTGCAACACAGCTGGAAAACAGATATCAAACGAAATAAGCAACTATGAAAAGCAAAGTATACAAATATCATTCAATAGTCATGTGACATTTCACAAGTTAGTAGAAATTCTCTCAACTCTCGTAGAAAGATGCTTGTCATAATCAGGTGTGCAGATGTAAGTATCTTTCCAAGTAATGAACATGTCGTATTTGCGATGCTTTCTCTAAAGGAATGTCAATGGCGAGGATAATGGCCTCTTTTCTTCTCCACCTAATGGCTTTCTTTTGTCAGATGACTACCTCTCAGCTGGGCGCCCAAAACGCATTACGTCAAGGTCACTTACCTTTCTTACTGAAATATTTACGACAGCAGTTTCTGCTACAGTGGCAGTCTCATATAAAAAAATTCCACAGGTTGAGAATTTGCGTTGCAAATGTGTAGAAACAAAATCCTATGAATATAACAGTGTGCAAAAAATTTTTGCCTGCATTGTGATACATTCACGAATACACACACATTTCATAACTCTTAAAGTACGATTCGTGGTTTCCAACATCCTTTTCATAAATCAGAGTCCCTAACCACTACTCCTTATTCCTTACCTTATTACACATATACATATTCATATTCATCAACACGTCTTCAATATTTCATCATAATAACTACATAGCATAATCAGATTCCTCATATAACATCAGCTTATTGATAATAAACATACCTCAACAGCATAATACACATCGTCGTCATAAAAATAACATCATAACACCTCAGTCAAATCTCAAAAACGTCGTAGCTTTCTGCAATAATGTCAAAACGTAAAAAAATTCTCTGCTCATTTCAATAGTGTCATCTACCTCAAACGTACTTTAAAAATCATGATCCCATACCAAATACATCATTCAAAGCTCTCATAGTATCACAATGGTTCCAAAAAAATATGAACAGTTCACAAAGTACAGACAAAATACAATTTCGTAAGTGTGAAGTTATCCAACGGTGTAATTACGTAAAGATGTGTCACTGATGTAGTAAAAAATATGTTTATCTCTCAGTTAAATGATCAGATAGCTGTGTAATTTGTGTGTCAGAGAAATATGGTACCGATGTGTAAAGTTGTATAAGCAAATACCATATTAACTAGGGCTCCTTGTGCTTGCCAAACACATGGTACACAAAGTAAGCGTGTGCCCCCCTGAGGATTAATGTAATTATACCCTCAGGTGTTACAGATTACAGCAATGGAATGAAATGTATCATGGAAAACTTTCTTTGTAATTCAAAAATCTTTCAAAATAAATGTTTTAAGTACAAAATTAATCACTCAAATACGTGTCCTGTAGCGCTAAATGTGCGTCTTGCTGTAAGATAATCTCTGTGGAAGTGTCGTAGTTATTGTCCTCCGAAAGCTAAGTTCTGCAGAAGCCAATGTAGTTACCTCATGATAAACAAAAGTGAAATGCTTTGCGTATAGATATCTTAGTTATTACGCTTATTGCCATGATGAAGAAAGTACTGTGTTGTAACGTATTGTTGTGCTATGGAAAAGGCTGTCTCATTGTAGCTATACCATAAAAGTTACTACTAAAACATGTTTTACTTTCCAGAATAATTCAGAAAAACTGTGCAGATGTAAAACAGAAACACCGCAAAAGCAACATTGTAAATTGTCACTCATTTGTAGTGTCGTGATAAAATCGTGTAGCTGTCACATAAACTAACCACTGTGTCATCTGGTATCTCACAGAAAGTACTTTAAATCCAGAATGTATTTTCAAGTAAACCAAAAGTTGCATTAAAATCTCATTAGCAGTACCGGTACATGTTCTAAGTTTGTCAGCCTTATAGTCGTTACGTAATCGTGGAACTAACAAGCAAGAATGTACACACACAATAACACTGTGTCGTCTGTTCACTATAACAATGCACTCGTAAATACTGTCTAAATATGTTCCCTAGGTTCTAGACTGGATAGTGAACTTCAAAACATTGTTGCATGTTAACAGTTTCTAAGTCTGTCAAAGCATACTAGTAACATGAAGTGAAAAATTTTATGGCAAAGACTAAGTTATAAAGCAGATTATCTTTCAATAAACGGTTTTACATGTGAAATGTGGTGCAATCCTTTACTCTTCCTAGTATGCTGAGTTTCAACTTCAACGCAATTATCATGTGGTATACGTCGGATTCTGTAAGGTCCATTGTTTTCTCTATGAGCCAGCCGGCGCAGGTGGCTGCTGCGGTGCGAGTCATTGTCTGCCTCTTTGTTGGCGCGCATCGGTATTAGGATTAGGAGACCTAACTTCTACAAATTCACCTTTTCGAGAGGGTCCTGCCCTGTTTGAAACCCGCCAGTTCTGATGAAATTCAGATCTGTCGTTACGATGATATCGTTTGTCGTCATGTCGGTAGATTCCATAGTTTCTTTATAGTCGGTCATGTGGTGGAGAGTTTCTCCTAGAATCGTAACTGCGCGCTGAACTGTTGCGTCTGAAGTTATTCTGTCTCCCTTGATAATAATTATTTTGGTTCCCATATTGTCTGTTTCTCTGATTGTCTCTGTGATAGTCATTACCACGGAGAGGTGATCTTTCCCTTAACTATTACTACTTTGCCAACGGTTGTCATACGGGTGGTGTCTGTTTTGGTCATGATTTACGTTGTAAGAATAGCCTTGTCGTGTCCAGTTATTATTTCTTTCATTGCGGAATTGTGACGGATGTGACCTGTAATTGTTGTGCTCCTGTTTTCGCGTTCCGCGATTGTCAGTGTCAGTTTCCAGTTCTTGTAAGAGTCCCTGAAAATCTTCAATGTCGTCTTTGCAACGTCCTACCAAGATAATATGTCGTAAATGTTCAGGCAATTTGATTAAGCAAATGCGGATAAGTTCTGAGGGGCTGTAAGGGTTCGACAGGTACTGATTCTTGTGCAACATGTCTTCAAAATATTTCACAAGACTGGAAAATTCAGATTGTTCGAAATGTTTCATCATTATGATGCCATGTTTTACTCGGTCTTGTGTAGTTTGAGAACAATATGCTGAGAGGAAGGCATGATAAAATTCTCCTTCACTGTGGCAATCGTGAATGACCGATCGCATTCTTACAGCTGGTTCATTCTCTAAATAGCCACACATAAATTCTAATCTGTGTTCTAATGACCAGTTGGGAGGAAAACAATGAGAGAATTGATGAAGCCACGCTTGTGGATGAATGTCGTTGCCGGAATTCTTAAATGTTTTGAATTTACGTGTAGTAATAAACAGCTTATAGTCAAAATCATCATGTCGGCGAGTCGCATGTCGGTCATTGTTACGTCGTTTCGGCGGTTCCATCTCAAAACTCGGTGAATTTCTTTCATAATTTCCGAAGTGCCCTGTGTTATTATTTTGTGGCTGTTCCGTATTTATATGTCCCTCTTCCCGTATTGGAGCGCGAGTGTCCTCTAAAATACGTAATTCTTGTATTACCTGTGTCAGCTGATCTTGTACTTCCCGGATTTCTCTTTGGTGTTGCGTATTAATTTGATTTTGATTTTGTTTGAATTTCCTAATTTGTTCGCACTCTTCTGTGTCATTAAAGACTACCGGTTTTGTGTCATTCAGATTATCATCTACCTTCGTAGATAAATTATTTAGCTGATCCGAAAGTTCAACTACTTTCTCTGATAATGAACTAATTTCCTCCATGTGTCTATCTGAACCAATATTCAGAGTATCTACTGTGTCCTTTAAGTTTTCTTTAGTTTTTGCAAGTTGTGTAACTGAATCGGTAGATGCAACTGAGTCAATTTTAGCTTGCAAGGTCTCATGATTTTGATGAACAATAGTTTGCAGTTCTTTTATGGCTGCTTTGTGATTCTGTAATGCATTTTCATGCTGCGAAAAAATAGGTTGAAAATGCTCACAAATTTGTGTTTTTACATCATTACAGACTTTTTGACATTTCGATTCAATGTTATGTAACTCAGTAGTTAAATCTTCACGTGTTTGTTCAAGCTAATGTTCCACTGAGTCTAACTTTTGGAGCTTTTGTTCCATTGCGTCTAACTGTTGCTGTGTTTGTCTCTGGTGTTGTTCCATTGTGTCTAACTTTTGAAGATTTTCTTCCATTGTGTCTAACTTTTGAAGATTTTGTTCCATTGCGTCTAACTTTTGAAGCTTTTGCAGTGTTTGTCTCTGATTTTGTTCCATTTGTTGCATTAATTGCGATAATAATGTATTAGTGTCTGGAATCTGTTTCTCTATGCTTTTTGGCAGTGCATTTTCACCGCCAACATTCACATTTTGACAAGCAGAAAATGTGTCTTGACTCATTTGAGAAAACGGTGAGGACCAAAAACCTAAGTCTACAGTATCTGCAATATTGTGCTCTGTCATTTCGGATTCCTGAGGCGAGCTGTTGCCGACCGATAATGCTTCCCTGTTCACTACCTGTTTCACTGTCCACACCATTATTTGCCGCCCGCTCCATTTCCCTACGCACAATTACCAAATTACTACTTCGAATGTCTATTAATTCACTACACAGTGGTGCTGATAAGCTACGCTCGTCGTCACTATTATTTCTCAGTTTACTTTGGAGCCTAGTGTTACGTTTTTCACACGCCGTTATTGTCACAATATTTCACACGATAACACAGAAAAGCACAATTTGAAGAGCAAAAATAAGAGAAAACTTTAACATAGCACTGAAAATAATATCTAGTTAATTGCAAGCGCAGCTGCGAAATACTTGGTGCAAATCTACATGCATGCCATAACTGTTTTACTGTACAACAATGAAAGACTGCAACTAGAAAGGAGATTCTCTCTACAATTACGCGCTAGCAATAAGCAATAGCTACACTAATTACACAAACTACAAGAAAAAAATCAGAAGATTCCAGTGAGGTATCCTCGGCTAAGGGTCGACATATGAAACGTCCCCTTAGAACAATTATACATGACTGTGCTTAAACTGACACACAATATTTTTAGCGCAACGCAATCTGACTTTCAAAAATCCCGACAAAAGAATGGCCTGACTAACATTAACCTATACGTTTCACAAATCATTTACCTCACCAAAAATCTTCGTTACTCGAACTACTGCAATACAGCGAGCGCCACTACTGCCAGCTAAATAAAAGATTCAAACTACGGAAGACACTAACTACTGATAGGCATAGTTAGCAAATGAAAGATTTTAATAGAGAACAAACAATGTATTTACCTCAATAGTGTTCAAAAGTCATAATGTATATAGCAATTCATAATATCCAGTGTTACAAATTTCAAAACTCCGCCATCTGTCTCCTCACATCCACCACTGCTGGCGGCTCACCTCCAACTGCGCAACGCTACGCGCTGTTAACATCCAGCTGCCCAACACTACAATGGCAGACAACAATGCAAACTAGCCACAGACTGCACACAGCACAGCCAGTCATTTTCATACAGAGCGCTACGTAACGTTGCCAATAAGAAAACATAAACAGCCTACTTACAGTCTAAACTATTTATCGTCCACGTTTCACTTCCATACATGGCTAAACTCCATACAAATACTTTCAGAAACGACTTCCTGACACTTAAATCTATACTCGATGTTAACAAATTTCTCTTCTTCAGAAACGCTTTCCTTGCCATTGCTAGTCTACATTTTATATCCTCTCTACTTCGGCCATCGTCAGTATTTTGCTCCCCAAATAGCAAAACTCCTTTACTATTTTAAGTGTCTCATTTCCTAATCTAATTCCCTCAGCATCACCCGACATTTCTACTACATTCCATTATCCCCGTTTTGCTGTTGTTGATGTTAATCTTATATCCTCCTTTCAAGACACTGTCCATTCCGTTCAGCTGCTCTTCCAGGTCCTTTGCTGTCTCCGACAGAATTACAATGTCGTCGGCGAACCTGAAAGCTTTTATTTCTTCTCCATGGATTTTAATTCCTACTCCGAATTTTTATTTCCTTTACTGCTTGCTCAATATACAGATTGAATAACATCGGGGATAGGTTACAACCCTGTCTCACTGCCTTCCCAACAACTGCTTCCCTTTCATGCCCCTCGACTCTCATAACTGCCATCTGGTTCCTGTACAAATTGTAAATAGCCTTTCGCTCCCTGTATTTCACCCCTACCACCCTCAGAATTTGAAAGAGAATATTCCAGTCAACATTGTCAAAATCTTTCTCTAAGTCTACAAATGCTTCCTTAATCTGTTTTCTAAGATAAGTCGTAGGGTCAGTATTGCCTCACGTGTTCCGGTAAGCTCGAACAACCCGTAAATATCTCGGAGATGCTTCGGGAACTCAAATGAGAATCCCTGGAGGGAGGGCAACGTTCTTTTCGAGAAAGACTATTGAGAAAATTTAGAGTACCGGGATTTGAAGCTGACTGCCGAACGATTCTACGACATTGCGCGTAAGGACCACGAAGATAAGATTGGAGAATTTAGGGCTCATACGGAGACAGATAGATATTGGATTGTCCCTCACCGTATCCGCGAATGGAACAGGAAAGGAAACGACAAGTAGTGATACAGGGTACCCTCCGCCACGCACCGTACGGTGGTTTGCGGAGTATCTTTGTGTGGCCGAGCGGTTCTAGGCGCTGCAGTCTGGAACCGCGCGACCGCTACGGTCGCAGGTTCGAATCCTGCCTCGGGCATGGATGTGTGTGATGTCCTTCGGTTAGTTAGGTTTACGTAGTTCTAAGTTCTAGGGGACTGATGACCTCAGAAGTTAAGTCCCATAGTGCTTAGAGCCATTTGAACCATTTTTTGTTTACTAGACGTTTTTGATTCTAATGATCGTTCCTGTCATACTACTGAATAGTGACCATTCCCCCTGGAACATCCTATATCACGCGATATCTTCTTTTAGTCAAGTTGAGCCATTTATTTCTTTTTTCCCCTATTATATGCAGTACCTTCTACTTCGTTCTTCGACCTACACACCTAATCTGCAGCAGTCTTTTATATCATCACATAGCAAAATCTGATGTTGCCTTCTCGTATGAGCTGTTCATGGTTCACTATTAACTTCCGTACAAGGATACACTTCAGACAGGCACCTAATATCTAAATTGTCATTTGATGCTAACAGGTCTATTTTACAAAATTGGTTTCCTTGCTGTTGCCAGACGGCGTATTATATCCCTATACTTCGTCTTATTTTGCTGTCCAAACGACAAAACTCGACTGTAACTTTCGTGTCTAATTCTGTAATTCAGTTCGTTTCCCAACGCCTGGTTAAATTACCCTTGTTCTACTTTTATTGGTGTTCACTTTATATCATCGTTTTCAAGAAACTATTCATTGCGTACTACTGCTCTTCCAAGTCCTTCGCTGTCTCTGGCAGAACTGAAATGTCATCGGAAAACACGATAATTTTTATTTCTTCTTCGTAGGCTTTAATAACATTTCCGTATTTCTACTCTGTTTCCTTTACAGTTGCTCAGTGTACAGATATAGTAATACAGAGGGTAGGCTACAGTCTCCTTTTACTCCGTTTTCAACTACTGCTTCCCTTTCATGTCCTCTGGCTCTTATTACTGCAGTCTGGTTTCTGTACAACTTGACATTTGGTCCATTTTTTTATTCCTGTTAACTTCTTAATCTCAGACCCTAATCTAGGTAACATTGTCGGAAGTTTTCTCTAAATTTACGAATGCTGTAAACGTATGCCTGTCTTTCTTCTCTATTCTAAGATTGGTCGATGAGTCAGTGTTGCCTCGCATTTCTCCGTAACCCAAGCTGATCTTCCCTGTGGTCGGCATTTCCATTTTCTTCATTTCCATTCGTCTGTAAATATTCGTCTCATTGTTTTGCGCACATGACTTCTTAAAGTGATGGTTCGGTAAAATTCACACCTGTCAGAGCTGCCGTCTTTGGTGTAGGAATTGTTACATGCTTCTTGAAGTGAGAGGCTATTTCGCCAGTTTCATGTATCTTGCGTACCAGCTGGAATAGTTTTGTCATGGATGGCTCTCCCAAGGTTATTAGTAATTCGTCTGTTAAAGAGGCGGTATTTCGACTTATCGATGGTAGGCAATGAAAACGTCGTAACTCAATATGTCTGCGAAAACATTGTGATGTCAGTAACCAGTGACTCCGTTACCAAAGAGAGATTTAAAAGTGCATAGATTTCTCTAATCTGTCAATAACTAGGCTTTTACTATATACACTACTGGCCATTAAAACTGCTACACCAAGAAGAAATGCAGATGATAAATGGGTCTTCATTGGACAAATATATTATACTAGAACTGACATGTGATTACATTTTCACGCAATTTGAGTGCGTAGATCCTGAGAAATCAGTACCCAGAACAACCAGCTCTGGCCGTAATAACGACCTTGATACGTCTGGGCATTGGGTCAAACAGAGCTTGGATGGCGTGTACAGGTACAGCTGCCCATGTAGCTTCAACACGATACCACAGTTCATCAAGAGTAGTGACTGGCGTATTGTGACGAGCCAGTTGCTCGGCCACCATTGACCAGACGTTTTCAGTTGGTGAGAGATCTGGAGAATGTGCTGGCCAGGGCAGCAGTCGAACATTTTCTGTATCCACAAAGGCCCGTACAGGACCTGCAAAATGCGGTCGTGCATTATCCACTGTTCAAAGTGCCGTCGATGAGAACAAGAGGTAACCGAGACGTGTAACCAATGACACCCCATACCAACACGCCGGGTGATACGACAATATGGCGATGACGAATACACGCTTCCAATGTGCGTTCACCGCCATGTCGCCAAACACGGATGCGACCATCATGATGCTGTAAACAGAACCTGGATTCATCCTAAAAAATGACGTTTTGCCATTCGTGCACCCAGGTTCGTCGTTGAGTACACCATCGCAGACGCTCCTGCTGTAATGCAGCGTCAAGGGTAACCGCAGCCACGGTCTCCGAGCTGATAGTCCGTGCTGCTGCAAACGTCTTGCAAACGTCCCCATCTGTTGACTCAGGGATCAAGACGTGGCTGCACGATCCGTTACAGCCAGGCGGATAAGATGCCTGTCATCTCGACTGCTAGTGATACGAGGCCGTTGGGATCCAGCACGGCGTTCCGTATTACCCTCCTGAACCCACCGATACCATATTCTGCTAACAGTCATTGGATCTCGACCAACGCGAGCAACAATGTCGCGATACTATAAACCGCAATCGCGATAGGCTACAATCCGACCTTTATCAAAGTCGGAAACGTGATGATAGGCATTTCTCCTCCTTACACGAGGCATCACAACAACGTTTCACCAGGCAGCGCCAGTCAACTGCTGTTTGTGTATGAGAAATCGGTTGGAAACTTTCCTCATGTCAGCCCGTTGTAGGTGTTGCCACAGGCGCCAACCTTGTGTGAATGCCCTGAAAAGCTAATCATTTGCATATCACAGCATCTTCTTCCTGTCGGTTAAATTTCATTCTGTAGCGCGTCATCTTCGTGGTGTAGCAATTTTAATGGCCAGTAGTGTAGTTACACATGTATCAACATTATCTCTATCAGTTTATACACTTTTTTTATGAAATCGTTTTTGCTTCTACTGTAAAATTTAACAAAACGGAGTTACGAGGTTTTCATTGGCTACCATCGTTATGTCCTTCAGTGCTCTGTCAAATTCTATTCGCAGGATCACATCTCTCGGCTCATCTTCATTTACTTCATCTTTCCTGTTTAAAATATTATCTTCAGTGTAGTTTCCCTTATGTCAGGCTGAAGGTAATATTTTAAACATGTCTATCTATTCCGTCCGCCTTTTGCCTCCCATTCTTTGCTTAGTACTGGCTTGCCATCTGAGCTCTTAATATTTGTACACTTGCCTCACTTTTCCAAAGTTCTCTTTAATTTTTCTATAAGCGGCATTTATCTTTTCCAATGACATGCATGTTTCTACAGCTCTGCATTTCTCCTCTAGCCACTGGTGCTTTGCCGTTTTGCGCTTACCACCAGTCTCATTTTTTTAGACATCTTTTATCTGGTCTATTTCCTGCATTTTTATATTTTCTCTTTTCATCAATTAAATTCAGTATGACGTTTGTTATCCAAGGCTTTCTACTGGGCTTTATCTTTTTCCCTATCTGATCTTCTTTTCCCTTCGCTATGTCATCTTTCAAGGCTATCGATTTGTCTTCTATTCTTTTGCTTACATTTTTTCTGTCAGTAGTTATCTCTATCAAAAAAGCTAAATAACCTCTGGCTGAAATTTATGCTAGCCCCGTCTCTTAAACATCCCACCTTTCTGGACTTTCTTGAGTTTAATTTGCTGTTCACAACCAGTTAGTGGCCACATCTGCGCCTGTGAATGTTTTACAGTTAAATTCGCTTTCGAAATCTCTGTCTTACTATTATGTAATCCGTATGCAACTGTATGGTGTCTCAAGGTCTGGTCCACATCTAGTGTTAATAACTGGATAGTGATATTGTCCTGAAAATAAGGTTAGTAAATAATATACTATAAAACTATGTAGATCCTGGTCTGTCACCCAATTGATCTTTTTTAATTGCAATCATTCTATTAGAATATTGTAACAAACAAATATTTCTTATGTGAAATAGATGCAGCCATGTGTACGAAAACAACGAAGTCCGTCCTTCAGTTTCATAATATTTATTGTTCAGGATGTACCTGACACTTGAGTAATGACAACAAGTAGTTTGTGGACAAAAATTATATTCAAGGAATTCCGGAAAACCACGTAGACTTGAAAATCCGTCCCCGCTGAGTTTTGGGATTGACATGCCTCATTTCAAAGTTCTTACTCTCTTTTATGTGGACACCATATTACATTTTTTTCGTTTTTTAATTCAGGAAATATCACTACAGCAAAATACTGTTGCTTAATTATATAAATTTCAGAATGCAAACTTAAAAAAACTTTTCTTACTAGCAAAAGTGTATTATTGACACACCTTGATGATGAAATTATGGCTTCTAGAAATTCTTCATGGGCTTTTCTGAAAAAGTCCGCACTCGAAAATCTGCTCCAATGTATAGAACCTCTGTACTTAGACATTTTTGTAAAAGACAAAACAATGCCAGAGATAATCTTCATACAGATTTCAACGAAAAATGTTGTGTAAAGTCAGCGTTAAGGTGCAGTAACATACAAGCAGTTGGATAAAATCTCCGTTTGGCTTGGTGCCGCGATGAATAACAGATAGCAAGATAAGCATTTTATTTAAACAGTAACCTCAACATAGTTGTCTGGGACTTCAGCAGAACATTATCAGTGTCAACAATGAAAGCGCTTAAACTACGTCAAGTGAAACTTGTCTAAGATAAGTAAATTTTCTTATACACTTTTGTGCGGCTTTCTCTCTCCAAAAGGTAAGTGCGATTACGCTGTCTCGTTACGTGTACATTTGGAGGAGGGGAGAGCAAAAGTTTCAATGTAGAGAGTAGCAACAATGAAACTCGGTCGCTAAGTGTTCTCGTCGTTTCGTGGAAACGTGATCTAAACAATAAATAAAGTATTAGAATCAGGATTGTGCGGACGTTTTCATCACGATGGAGCACCAGAAAACATACACAACCTTGGTACGAATTATAAGTAATGCATCCAGCTGTCTGTATTTATTGTGTTATTACAACCAGTTCTACTTATCATCGTCTTGACGGAGTCGAAATACTGCAAATAAAGACATACAATAAACAGAAACGCGTAGAGTACATTAAATTGATATGCCAGGTTGTATAAACTAATATTTACCAAAAATCTTAGTTACATGTCAGGTCTCGTTTCGACATGGCATGGTTAACAGTTTAGCCTTTCGTCTCATCAGAACTGCAGAACATGAAAGTGGCAAACCTCATTACTAAGTTATTTAACCTATAAGATGATTCTACGATGTTTATTAGTTGTTGAAGATAATCTGGTACACGCACAAAAGATGATATCGAACAGGTAACCATTTTTGTTGTGCCTTGGAGCTACTGCACTTCCTTTTCCACATTTTCTAGCTTCCCTACCATGTTGACACGTCTAGAATGTATGGGAAGATAGACTGCTACGTATCGTAAAGAAGACATGTTAAGGTGCAGACAGGCACAATGTCATTCCGGCCCGAGATGCTGGAGGAGGCATTCATGTGTGCATGAGGCGTACATGATTGTGTGTATGAACGGCGTGCGTTTCTCATTCGCTGATGAAGGCAGTGGCCGAAAGCTTTACGTAAGTGTCGTTTAATTGTGCCTCACTGCAACTTAACTTGTCTTCTTTACAATAAGTAGCAATCTGTCTTTTCCTACACTGTTGACATTCCTACCCGGAGTTTCCATTGTTTGATATTGATACTTCTGTCATTCCATGCCCCGACTTGTAGTACGTTACTCTTTCGTTGGTGACCACTGAACACTAACTTTCAACACATGAAGTAGAGAAACATCGAAGAAGGTGCAGTCTCAACATTTTGAATATCAAATTATATTTACGCTGTTCTCGCAGAGGAATTAATCACTAAACGGTGGTTACTTGCATTATCTTAAACATTGGTTAGTTTGCTATTTGCACCGTTGTTACATCAGAATGTTTTCTTACATTGCATGTTTCGATCGTGGCCTATTTTTGAGGTATTCTGGCTTTATACGATAAAACACTCACGAGTGAAAGACTTGACGACGACTTTAGTATTGGTTGCAGAAAGACAGTAGATAAATGCAATACAGAAGCGTGCGTTTGAATGGATCTAAAAAAATCTTTTCAATCACATAACATCTGGCTGAACTGTATCGACATAATATCATTAATATAAGCATAATTTGTTATTATCGACGTACGTTAGTTCATCTTTTATGATTTTAATCATGTTTCGATTGGTTTCCAGAGCCAGGTGCTGCTACCGCTTTTAGAAGCGTAGCACGATTTTCTCGTTAGCCTTAGAAGCTGCGCGCGTCATCTACTGACGCAAGTGCGTTGCTCGTCTATTTTTGATAGTTGCACAGGTAGGAATTTAGACAAACTACAGCCTTTAACACGTATCTGTGCAAATATCGCAGCACGCTAACTGCCAAATTAATTGTAGGCATCTGTACCCTAGCACTCCATAATAACATGTAAATCTCTGGTAGCCCATTGTCTGCAGTTATGTCTTAAAACAAATAAGACTGATTTTTAAAGATGCTACAGATTAAAAAGTAATTTAAAGGGCTAATGCTACACTGTTCTTTCATTTCTGAGCACCAGTCACCACACAAACTATACACACTTTGTTTCTTAATGTAACGGTTGTGAAAACACACTTGGCCTCTTAGCAATAAATAATTCTGAGTTAATAACGAGCAACAAAACGGATACAGGGATTAGTGAACACAAGGTTGTCGTAGCGAGAATGAATATTGTAATCCCCAAATTCTCCAAAAATAAACGAAAAATATACCTGTTCAAAAAAGCAGATAAAAATTCACTTGACGCCTTCCTGAGAGACAATCTCCACTCCATCCAAATTAATAAGTGTAGACCAGATGGCTTGAATTCAAAGAAATAGTATCGGCAGCAATTGATTTATACGAAATAAATTAACAAACGACGGAGATGATCCTTCTTAGAACACAAAAAGGGCCAGAACACTTGCAGAATCAACGAAACAAACATGCCAAATTTAAACAGAAGATTGGCGATCTTTTACAGAAGCTCGAAATTTAGCGCGGACCTCAATGCGACATGCTTATAACAGTTTCCACAACGAAACTTCGTCTCGAAAGCTGGCAGTAAGTCCAAAGAGATTCTGGTCGTATGTGAAATATGTTAGCGGCAAGAAACAATCAATGCCTTCTCTGCGCGATAGCAATGGAGATGCTATCGAAGACAGTGCTGCCAAAGCAGAGTTACTAAACACAGCCTTCCGAAATGGTTTCACAAAAGAAGACGAAGTAGATATTACAGAATCCGAATCAAGAACAGCTCCCAACATGAGTAACGTAGAAGTAAATATCCTCGGAGTAGTGAGGAAACTTAAATCACTTAATAAAAGCAAGTCTTCTGGTCCGGACTGTACACCAATTAGGTTCCTTTCAGAGTATGCTGATGCATTAGCTCAGTACTTAACAATCATATACAACCGTTCGGTCGACGAAAGATCCGTACCCAAAGACTGGAAAGCTGCACAGGTCACCCCAATATTCAAGAAAGGTAGTAGGAGTAATCCACTTAATTACAGGCCCATATCATTAACGTGGATATGCAGCAGGATTTTGGAACATATATTGTGTTCGAACATTATGAATTGCCTCGAAGGAAACGTTCTACTGACACACAGTCAACATAGGTTTAGAAAACATCGTTCTTGTGAAACACAAGCCTTTATTCGCATGAAGTGTCTAGTGCTATTGACAAAGGATATCAGATCGATTCCGTATTTCTGGATTTCCCGAAGGCTTTTGACACTTCTATACAAGCGGCTTGTAGTGAAATTGCGTGCTTATGGAATATCGTTTCAGTATTGTGACTGGATTTGTGATTTCCTGTCGGAGAGGTCACAGTTGACAGTAATTGGCGGAATGTCATCGAGTAAAACAAGTCATTTCTGGCTTCCCCAAGGTAGTGTTATAGGCCCTTAGCTGTTCCTTATCTATATAAACGATTTGGGAGACAAACTGAGTAGCCGTCTTACGTTTTTAGCAGATCAGGCTGTCGTTCATCGAATAATAAGGTCATCAAAAGATCACAAACAAATTGCAATACGATTTAGAAAAGATATCTGAATGGTGCGAAAAGTGGCAGTTGACGCTAAATAACGAAAAGTGTGAGGTCATCCACATTAGTGCTAAAAGGAATTTGTTAAACTTAGGTTAAACAATAAATGAGTCAAATCTAAAGGCCGTAAATTAAACTAAATACCTAGGAATTACAATACGAACAATTTAAATTGGAAGGAACACATAGAAAATGTTGTGGGGAAGGCTAAGCAAAGACTGCGTTTTATTGGCAGGACACTTAGAAAATGTAACAGATCTACTAAGGAGACTGCCTAAACTACGCTTGTCCGCCCTCTTTTCGCTGAGTGGGATCCTTATCGGTTAGGACTGACGGAATACATCGAAAAAGTTCAAAGAAGGGCAGCACGTTTTGTGTTATCTTGAAATAAGGGAGAGAATGTCACAGAAATGATATAGGATTTGGGCTTGACATCAGTAAAAGAAAGGCGTTTCTCGTTGCAACGGAATCTTCTCACAAAATTCCAATCACAAACTTTCTCCTCCGGATGCGAAAATATTTTGCCGACACCGACCTATATAGGGAGACACGATCGTTCTCTCCGCGCGCTATACGAGATTGGAATAATAGAGAACTGTGAAGGTGGTTCGATGAACCCTCTGCCAGGCACTTAAATGTGATTTGCAGAGCATCCATGTGGATATAGAACACTTCCCAAACTGTCAGCTGGCGTCAGAACCTTGACGACGATGTTCGGTTTCCATTTTATGTATTGCATCATCTCATTTGCTTGTCTGAAAAACGGAGTCAGCATCGCTCCCATAATGACTGAGATGTTGAACTAATAAACAGAGTAAGACGTTAGTATTATCCATTGCAGAGGTTTGGGATAAAATTTACTGGAAAATTAAAAGAAAGCATTAGGGTGCGAAAGTGTGTTGTGAAAAGACATAGACGTTTAGTTATGAGGCGTGTTCTTTAAGTAAGTAACGTTTTGATATTAAAAAAAGATGTGCTAAGATATCTCAATAATTTTATTTTTACATGAAAGCCTGTACCTTAATCTACGCACTGACGCCATTACAGCCCCTCCTTGTTTACGTTGTGTACTGAGTGTTTAAGATGCCTCCGATAAACGTGAGTCCCGCCGACTGTGAAGTACGGGCTGTTACAAGATTCTTAGTGCTAAAGGCCTAAAATCGATCGATATTCATCGTGAGATCTGTGCAGTTTACGGAGAAAACATTATGAGTGATGGAATGGCAAGAAAGTGGGTGAGAGCATTTAAAGATGGTCGCAAAAATGTGCATGATGAACAACGGAGTGGGCGTCCTTCGGTCGTTAATGAAAGTTTGGTGCAGGAAGTGGACAATAAGGTGAGAGAAAACAGACGCTTTACGATTTCCTCCTTGTGAGATGACTTTCCTCATGTTTCTCGTAGTGTTTTGTATGGCATTGTGACCGAGCACTTGAATTACCGAAAATTGTGCGCACGCTGGGTACCGAAAATGTTGACGCATGTGCACAAAACCAAACGTTTAGACAGTGCATTGACTTTCCTTGAGCGGTACCACAAGATGATCATATAAAATTAATTGTTGGTAAGGCGCGTACCAGGTTGAGATTCATTGGGAGAGTGCTTAGAAAATGTAGTCCATCAACAAAGGAGGTGGCTTACAAAACACTCGTTCGACCTATACTTGAGTATTGCTCATCAGTGTGGGATCCGTACCAGATCGGGTTGACAGAGGAGATAGAGAAGATCCAAAGAAGAGCGGCGCGTTTCGTCACAGGGTTATTTGGTAACCGTGATAGTGTTACGGAGATGTTTAATAAACTCAAATGGCAGACTGCAAGAGAGGCGCTCTGCATCGCGCTGTAGCTTGCTCGCCAGGTTTCGAGAGGGTGTGTTTCTGGATGAGGTATCGAATATATTGCTTCCCCCTACTTATACCTCCCGAGGAGACCACGAATGTAAAATCAGAGAGATTAGAGCGCGCACGGAGGCTTTCAGACAGTCGTTCTTCCCGCGAACCATACGCGACTGGAACAGGAAAGGGAGGTAATGACAGTGGCACGTAAAGTGCCTTCCGCCACACACCGTTGGGTGGCTTGCGGAGTATAAATGTAGATGTAGATGTAGATGTAGACGGTGATGATTTCTTAAGCCAAATTGTTACGGGCGATGAAACATGGGTGGCCTACGTCACACCAGAATCAAAGCAACAGTCCATGGAAGTTGAGCAAGGGCATAGTTTCGATGCAAGACAATGCCCGTCCGCATGTGGCGAATCAGACCACAGATCTCATCACATCTTTTCAATGGGAAATTTTAAATCATCCTCCGTACAGCCCCGATTTTGCGCCCAGTGACTACCATGTGTCTCTGCACTTGAAGAAACACCTGGGCGGTCCGCGTCTTCAAGACGATGACGAAGTCAAAACAGTGGTGATGCAGTGGTCAACAAGTCAGGCGGCAGGCTTCTATGAGGAGGGTATTCAAAAACTGGTAGAACATTATGACAAGTGCCTCAGTATTGACGGAAATTATGTAGAAAAGTAGATTAAGGTACAGGCTTTCATGTAAAAATAAAATTATTGAGATATCTTGGCACGCCTTTTTTAAATTTCAAGACGGTACTTACTTTAAAAAAACACGCCTCGTATTAATTACTTATGTTACAGTCAGCTCCACAAGAGAGTGTACGCCATAATTTTAAACGTAACGTCCGCAGCGACATCTCTGATATTGGTCTCGAATCTGTTATGAATGCGCTTTTGCACAGTGTACAGATAACCAGTGCGAGAGTTGAGTGTTTTGTTTTGTCGGTTGCAGTTTAAAATGAGTGCAAAATATCTGAAGCGTCACGAGGCAGTATTCCTCGTAAAACATCCAAAGGGACCAATGCTTTCATACGGAGCTGCTTCTAAAATTCTTATAAAGTCAAAGACATTCGTTGCGAAGAGGGTCAAACGATATTTAGAGGTTGGAAGCGTGGATGATTTGCCGGAGAGAGGTCTAAGATGGCAAGCTATAATCGACACTGGCGGCGATTGGATTAACTATTAGGTAATTTTGCAATTAATAATAGCACGTGTTTTCATGTAAACATATATCTTCAATAGTGTATTTTATTTCATACAGATATGGCCGTGCGGTTCTAGGCAGTTCAGTCCGGAACCGCGTGACTGCTACGGTCGCAGGTTCGAATCCTGCCTCGGGCATGGATGTATGTGATGTCCTTAGGTTAGTTAGGTTTAAGTAGTTCTAAGTTCTAGGGGACTGATGACCTCAGATGTTGAGTCCCATAGTGCTCAGAGCCATTTGAACCATTTCATACAGATAACGGCGTACCTAAACTTCCGTGTGCAACTGACTGTAGATGTCCTACCAAAACCCTTCTGCGGCTTATCTACGCAATCTTTGACTGTATAGAATGTATTGCTTAACAGGTAATTTTTATAGCAGTTTTAAATCAGTTTGTTTTAAAAATGTCTTTAAAATTTCACGCCATTTATAGTACAGCTTTATTCTTCTGTAGAAAATGGTGTTTTGAGTTTAATATTTATTCTTTCTATGTAAACATAAGTTCAGTCATTTTTCGATATTATGGGCAGAGGCGTTGTGCAATAATTATATGGGTTATCTCTGATGTCCATAA